>NC_082691.1:79911865-80231996 GCF_949987515.2 Delphinus delphis | reverse complement strand
CCTCCCCCCATTTCTGCTTGTTTTCCTTTCCACTGAACGCCCAGGGAATCAGAGCTAGTTTTCATGAGTGTTACAAAGGACCCATCCCACGATAACATGATTCTTGTCAAGGTATGCCCTCAATGGGACAGGAAAGCTTCATTTTTAGCTGTCCAATCTGTATGTTTTTGTGTGTTTTGTAAACAATAATAATAGTAATGGTAATAATAAAAGGTGGGGAAGTGATATTACAACCAGCACGAAAATGTCAGAGGTCGGCAGAGCAGCCTGCGTTTGTTTGTGTTTGAGAGCCAGTGAGATTGGTGCACGCAGCAAGCACGGTGCTGCCCTTGAATGCTGTGTCCTCATCTGCTTTTAATGGTCTTATCAGCAGAGCAAAACTAATGAATCATGTGCTGCCAGCACAAGAACCAAGTGCTTTCCTCTGAGCCAGATGATTCCACTGTTTAGCTGGGCGACCTCAGCGAGGTTGTAACCATGGTACCACCTGTCAGTGAGAGGCATGCTCTTCTTATTGTGTTTTTGTTTTTTTTAAGTGATGTATTCAGATGTAGTTCACATATCATAAAATTCACTCAACTTTAAGTGTAAAGTTCAATGATTATTTTCAGTACATTTACCAAGTTGTGCAACCATCACCACCATAGAATTTTAGAACATTTCCAGTACCCCCAAAGATCCCTGTGCCCACTTGCAGTCACCCTTTGTTCCTACCCCCCGAGCACCAGGCAACCGCTCATCTGTTTTCTGTCTCTATGTACTTGCCTTGGCTGGACATTTTATATAAATGGAATCTCGAAATAGTGTTCTTTTGTGTCTGGCTTCTTTCACTCAACCTAATGCTTTTGAGATTTGTCCATGTTGTAGCATGTTGCTGAATAGTAATCCATTGTGTAGATTGGCCATACTGTGTTTAGCCATTCACAGTTGATGGGCGTTTGCGTTGTTTCCACTTTTTGACTATTCTGAACAATGCTCTCCTAATCTGTACTAAAAATGATGGGGTGGAAAAGACTTGGGATTTGGAGGCAGGAGTCCCAGACTGCATCCTAGCTCTGGCATTTACTACCTTGGTTAACTGTAAAAAATGATTTCCTTATCTGTAGAGTAGAGTTCATGAACTCCTTTCCTGTCCTCTCCTACAGCAATTGTAAGAATCAAGTGGGATGATGTATGTGAAATGCTTTGTGAGCTGTAAAACACAGGACATATGAAAGGCATTGTTATTGAAGTACTCTTGCTAGAACGTATTAAAATGAACTAGATTTCTCTCGAAATTCTTTCCACATTCATAGAACAAATGATCTGTAGGAAATAACTACCCTTTTCCTTCTATAGACTTGGGGTTCTCACCATCTTTCCCTTACCAAACCCTGTCATTTAGAAAGGTTTTAGAATTATTCTACCTCTCTTAAATTTACTTGTATTTTAAACTCTATTTTTGATTGTCAAATAAAAGTCTTTTTTTCCTGTTGAAGAGAGGATCTTCAGATTTCCTAGAGTCACTATAGGAAGTTGGACTCTGTACAGTTGCAGTTCAAATTTAATCAGGTCAACCTCCAACCCGTAGATTCAATTTTGCCTCTTGGGTACCTCAGGTGATTGTGAAGGTCAGGCCCCCAATAAGGGAGGTGGGGACAGAGTTGAGTCCAGTTGAGGGGCTTCCAATGAGTTAAAGTCTAAGCAAATGTTTCCATCCTCCAGTCAAAGGTGATTAAAATTGTCACTTCATTGAAACAATATTAAACCAATTGGTGTAACTAGATTGTGAGGACTATTCAAACATTCAGGAACATAGACTGTTGACTACTAAATGTCACGTCTAGTTATTTGACTTCCACAAAGCATGAAAAAGAGTTTCTCTGAGAAGCCAGTTCAGACTTTGCTTCAAACAGAAAGAACCGGATACTGGTATCTCACACCCACTCAATCCCCAAGTAAGTATCACATCTATCACCATCCACACTTTCTACCTTATCCAACACTATGGGCTGCTTCCAAGAAGTTTTATCTTAAATCTCATTGGGACATCCTGGGATGAAAGACTTCCAAGGCAAGAGAAATGGCTGTCCGTCATTTACTAGAATCTGAAAGCAACAGAACATGAGCACCCATCCAGTACCTCTGGTGGAATTCCTTGGTCAATACGACATTAGAACTCAGGCGTTCCCAGTACCCAGATTCAGATTACTAGACTGTCTCCTTCCAAAAACAGCAAATCCCCAGACATTTTTAGCATTCCCTGAGATTACACAACACAGGCCATTGAGGTCAAATAAGTCTGTTCCTTCTACACATCTTCTCCCCCGAGAAGCCCTTTCTTCCCTTTTAACGATTGATGATTGGGGCTTTACTAAGCAACAGCAGATGTGGGGTTTTATGCGCTAGGGGCAATTCTCTGCTGTTTTCATTCTGTGCATTTTCTCAAGGTATTTACAGATGATAGTGAGATGCCATCTATATCTCTAACATTATTATTTTTTCATATTTTCCCATTTAAGCATGACAGTCTTCAGACTTGTGCCATAAGACCAAGGTTCTTGAGGCTTGCAACTCGCACTGGCATGGCCACTATGTAACAATAATAATGAGAGCTTGAGTTTCACATGCACTTACTCTGTGTTGGATTTGGTGTTTTTACACTTATCATGTCTCGTTCAAAGTCAAGCAGCCAATAATTAGTGGAGCCTGGTTCAAACTAAGGCCAGAAAGTTCTGTTTGACTACAAAGTATATGTCCTTACCTACTACATTATATACGACTGTAGTAATATGCCACACTATAATGCATGCATGTATGTATGTATACTAGATGCGGATATGTCATATATATATATGTGCATACATGTGTGTCTGAAAGTATGGATATATGCATGTGGTGTTTGATTTTGTCTCGTAAATAACTTGAAGCAGATTAGAGGTTTTTTTGCATTCTAAATAATTTCTGATTGGAAGGTGCCTATATACATAAGAGTAATATGACTTGAACCTAAAATTTCGGTAGGAACGTCTAATAAAAGGTCGAGGTTTAAGTGTGTTCTCTACGTCATAAAAGACTCCACCTTTCTTGGGTAGTTTCCATGTTGTCTCACCCCTATGCACTGACTTTTCAAAAACCTGCATCAAAGGGAGTGTTATCTATGAACATTTGCTGTACCACATTTACACAACTGTTTTCACATCTTCTGCGTTGCCATCTTGTGCATGGAAACATGTCCTGTAATTATCTAAAATGATTAAACCATATTCTTCAAGTGGCACTTATTTTCAATGTGCTTATGAAATTATTGTGAGTCAGAAATGGAAATACTATTTAAAGATCGCCTACTGAAAAACTAAACAAAACACACACAAATGAGAAGCCATATCTGCTTCTTTCCAACCAGAGACCCTGTATGATACAAACAAAATCCACAGTCACCAAAACAGCCATGATCATCTTGGCAGCCTGGGAAGATGTCATCAAAACTCTATCATGTTGATTAAACATGATAGTGGTTAAACAGGCACCACTGTAGAATGTTTGGCTTCTCCTGAGGCTCACTGGGGGGGAGCAGCTGTTGCCCTCTCCCAGATAAAGTGACATATTCTAGGAGAAACAGAGTCCTAATTAGCTGTAAATTACTTCTCTTACCATCCAGCCCACCCCAAAACAAAAACACTGCTAGAAATTTTCAAAATGTGATAAGAAAAAGACCCAATCCATTTTGGATATAGTGATTGACTCAGTTTCATAGGATATATTTTTCTCCTGCTTCACAAACACCAAAAGAGCCACTTTCAACCCATAGCCTGTGCAGTGAATTCATATCCTTACCTTCAAGTGTTTCTTGAATATATTTACATAAAACACATTAAAGCCAATGTCAAACTTTTGCGTACTAGAGTTTATTTAATATCTGAAGTATCCTGAACGTATTTATACAATAATACGTTAAATATCAAAGTTTTAGTTTATTTAATATCTGAAGTATCTTATGGCACACTTACGTCCTTATTTTAAAAATTTATTTAGAGCAATATTTATAGGTAACAATGTATTTTAGCCACAAGTAGGAGAGCAACAGAGGAATCATGAAATCCCATACACAAAACATTATAGTTCTATTTAAATACATTAGAGCTTAATCTATAGGAAAATATATTCTTTAGGGAATAAAAGCTGTTAAAACTATAGCTCTAATTATACAGTTTTTTTTCATACCTATAACTAGAGCTAAATACAATTTGAAAAGTTCATAAACCAGCGAGGTATTACTATTGAAAGAATACAATAACCCTTAAGATAAAAATAAGAAAAATCTAAGAAGAATGAGTCTAAGTAATTACATTATAAAGCTATATAACCAATTCAGAGACTCAAAACTATCATTTTACCATGAGGTCACTGATTACTTTTGTCTGGCTCTCATATGACATTCGCTCCTTCAGTATATTCAACAAGTAATTTTTGCACTTTCTCTATGCTCTTAGGGAATGTGTTTGGCCCTAAGAAAACACTGCAAAACAAATCTGCCCTCATAGAGCTTACAGTCTAGTAGGGCAGACAGATGGGGAACATAGGCTCCTGTAATACAGCATGAGAAGAGCAGTTCTGGGGCCTCCCACCCTAGAGGAAAGAACATTTAAACTGAGACCTGTAGGATAAAGGATGGAGCGGGGAAGAAGGAGATGGAAAAAGGATTCCAGGCAGAAGAAGTAGAACATGCAAAAACCCTGAGGTACAAGAGAGTATGGTTTCTTCTATAACAGTGGTTCCCAAATAAAAGACCTCAGAGACTTGTCGGGACAGAATGAAATTTTCACTCATCAATGGGAAAATGAAGACCAAACTGTAAGTCTTTTCAAAGCTAAAGTCCTTCAATTCGTTTTTTTTAGATTTTTAAAACATTTTATTTACGTATGTATTTATTTTTTGGCTGTGCTGTGCGGCATACAGAGTTCTTAGTTCCCCAACCAGGGAATGAACCCGTGACCCCTGCAGTGGAAGCTCGGAGTCCTAACCACTGGATTGCCAGGGAATTCCCCTAAAGTCATTCAATTATAATAACTGAGTTTAAGGCAGCCCCATTTTCTGGCATTAAAATGGCCCCTCTCTTACGAAATGACAGTGATAAATAGATGACCCTATTTTTAAAATTACTAAAAACTACTAACATATGAAATCGAAAAATCTGGGAATCACTGTTCAAAGAATAAACTTCTAAAAGGTGTTTAACATGGTTAAAGAGGACGGGTAAGGGAGATATCAGGAGATAAGGCTAAGGCAGGCAGTTAGATCATGAAGGGCCATGGAAGAATTTTGGACTTTACCTAAGAGCAATGGGAATGATTTTAAGCAGGGGAGTGAAACTTGCTTACATTTGTAAAAGATTACTCTGGGATGTTATGTGTAGAATGTGTGTTAGGTGAGGCAAGATAGCAGGGAAAAGGACCAGCTGGGTAGCACTACAGTGTCCCAGGAAGAAAGGAGATAATAGCTGGTATTTGGGCTGAATTAGTGAGACTGAGTAGAAGATGACTTCATGAAATAAACTTACCAGGACTTGGTGATTTGTTCTATTGGGTAAAGAAAATGAGATGGTCAAGGTTGATGTCCAGGCTTTTGACTTGGGAAACTGAATTGATAATTGTGTTAACTATTGAGCTAGAGATGGTAAGAAAAGGAGCCTTTTTGTGGAGGAAGACAGTGAGTTCATTTGGGGACATGCTGCATTTGAGGTATCTTTGTATTCAAAGGTCCCTTAGGCCAATTGTCTACACAGGTCTCAAGCACGTGAGAGAAAGCTGAACTTCGGATATTAATTTTACATTCGACAGCATGTAGATAGTAAACGAAACCATGGACATGGATGAAATTTCCCAGAGAACTTAGCATAAAAAAAGGGGACTTAAGACGTATTACTAAAGAGTTGGCAGGAGATAAGCAATGCAGAAAGAAGCCAGAGACAAGGAGGCCAGAGAGGTGGGAAGAGAGCCAAGAGAGCAAAGTATCCGGAGAACTGTTTCCTGGAGGGAGCAGGCAATCAGTCAGTTGCTGCAGGAATCACTTGAAAGGACTGAAGGATGCTCATTGAAAGTAGCAACAAGCAAGTTGCTAAGGACCTTGGGAAGGGCCGTGGAAGGAGCAGAAGCCAGATTACAGTGAGTGAATCTGCGGACAGGAAAGAGCTCTTTTACGCCGTGTGGCGATAAAAGAAAGGAGAGAATGGGGCAGCAACTGGCTGGAGATGTGGGTTTGAGAAAGTGGTTCTTTGTTTTATAAACATAGGAGAGACTTGCTCATGGATATTGTAGGGGTCACTTGATAAGGAGAGTTTGAAGACTTACTGCAAGTGAAGACAATCAATAGAAATTCAAATGCAAAATATTGACTAGCTTTAAAAAATCACAATGTAGAAGGTCCTTAGAGATGTAAAATATGGTGCTCCCAAAAGAACCCAGAATCCAGTTATAAAATTGTCAATGGATTTAAATACACATAAGGATATAAAATGGTTCCAAGAAATTCTCTGAAGGAATCTCATTTAAACACATTTTTAAAATCACATTTAAAAATATTATTTTAAATTATGGCAATTTTAGCTCTTGTCCATAGAGATCATACTCTTTAAATAATATATATCTTTGAATAGTTGGTGGCAGAGAGAGCTTCTCCATTAAGGCTGGCTGGCAGAGTCGCTGGAGTCCCATAAGTCTTCGAATTCTTAACCTACATAAATGCTTTAAGGAGCAGGGATTCTCTAAAGTGAATGGGAAAAACAAGCAAAAAATAAAAACAATATTAATGGATTAACCTGTAAGATACAGACTGTTTTAGAATAATATTAATAGTGTCATTCTAAAAAACAAGGATGCACACGTTAGCAACTGGTGACTTTAAGTAAAATTCAAATTGCAATTAAGCCTTCCAGACCATTCCTCTAGAATGTAAGCTCCATGAAGCAGACGTTTAGTCTGCCTCTGTGTCAGAAAGAGAGTCTGGCTCCTACAGGGTGTTCAACTACAATATGTTAAATGAATGAATGGACTTGATTAAACAAAGCAAAGGCTCACATCTCCTTCTATTTATTTTTTAGAATTGAGTATTTGAAAGATATATTTCTTTACTTCCGCTCTCTCCTACCAATCTTTCTGATGAATAGTTATCTGTGAAACATCTGACACAAATGTTTCCATATATCCATTATTCAATCTTAGGTTTGTTTCAGTGTCTGATACCTAAACATTTTATATTTTCCAAAAAATCTACTAATGTTATTCAAATAGCTGATGTTAACCTTTATTTTCAACTCTTACTTTATCTCTTAGTACCTTTATCTATAGTATAATTACAGTACCGATATATTATCCCAGTAACATGAGCTAGTGAAAAGGCAGCATTGCACATGGACTTAGTTGTGGGCTCTGGACTCAGTCGGCTTGGATTAAAATCCTGGCTCTGCCACTTCGTATTTGTGTGATCTTGGACAAGTTATTTAACCTCTGTGGTCTCAGTATTCTCACCTGGGAAATGTGGATAACCCTACCTTACAGGGTCGTTTGAAGATCGAACAAATTAATTCATGTAAAGTATTAGGAAAGTGCTTGGTACATTGTAATCATTCAATAATGTGAACGATCACTCAATTCAGTAATCAAAGAGATCACATTTCTGTTCTATTTGAGATTATAAACATTCAAATTATCTTGAAAAAATTAAAACAATGTTTTTGAAAAACCATTGAGGCAAAGTTATTGTTACCAAAATAGGCAGAATAAACCCATCGTTTTTAAAAAATTACCATTTTATTTTTTTCCCTTACAAAGCCTCTGCCCTACGTATACCTGGAGGAATCCTGACATCCAGTGGTTAACCATACTCATAGCAATCAACTGACTTAAGCTCTAGTTGCAATGACGTGTGACTGAAACAAAAAAACTTCCTGGTCTTATTCTTACTTGGATTGCTTTTCTAAAGTCATAAGAATTGGTCATTCTTTTGCAACACAAACACATGGACAATGAATTACCAATTAGAAGCAGAATCTGTTCTATGACAGGAAGCACAGTGGTATTGGAGAAAGAGCCTGTGTTTTGACGTGAGACAGACCTAAGAGTTCAAATCCTTGCTTTGTTATTTTCTGTCTATAACTTTGGGAAATGAATTTATCTAAGCCTTAGGGTTTTTTCCTTTACAATCTCCAAAATATTTTAACTCGTCTATTGTAAAATAAAATATAGATAAAGCCACTGCACAAACATACAGTTTCTTAAGTTATTATAAATCATTATCGGGTGAACATCTTTAATCATTTCCCAGGTCATGAACAGAAGAACTTCTCCAGCCATAACAGAATTCCCTCCACAATCCATCCCAAACTTCATTCCTTCCTACCCTATAAGGAACTACTGTTCTGATTTTTATAGTAATCACTTCCTTTAGAGCTTCATCATCTCAGTGTGCTATCCCTACCCTATAGTATTGACAATATTTTTTTGAATTTGATGTGTTCTTTAAGGCTTTTTTAATCTGCAGGGTCTTCTCTCTATCCCCTTCTTCCTTTCAATTAATCTTTGAATATCCAAAATGCCATATTTCCCACAGCCTGAATTTTGAGACTGCATTTTCATGGTGTACTTCTGTGGCCTACTGCCTTCTCTATTTCTTGCAGATTATTAGCTGGATCCAGAGGCTTGATCAGACTGAGGTTTGATCTCTTTGGCAAAACTATAGCTGGTGCCGTGTTCTTGCACCAAGAACCACATTACGGGGTATTAGCAGCTTACTGAGGGCTGCAAGATGGTGATATCTAATTATATCATTTCTTTTTAATTTATTATTTGGAATACTTTTATAAAAGGATACGTTTGCTCATGTATTCTTTGGTTACTGGTGGCACAAATCATACAGGTAACGTGGAATAAATGCTTGCATCTTTTCCTTCATTAATTTTCAAGATGATGAATTGATTTTCTTATCCTTTGGAGCTGACCAATTTTTTAAATATTATATTTAAATATTTTAATTGGTTTCAATTCATTGAAATAATTATCCTTTTAAAGCTTAAATTGTCCCATATTTGGCCAGTGGGAGCCTCAAGCTGGCTCCTGAATTCTTTGGACATGAGTCTGTGAGAGTTTATCTGGCATGACCAGATATACCTGACTCATCTTGCATATTTCCTTCCCCAAACCTGAAATCATCCATTTCTCCAAGAAACTCTGGTTTCTTTTTCCAGGAAATGCTATTTCAAAGCCACAGTCTGGGTGCTAGGGATATGTACTGCTACTGGGCTTGTCATTATTTCTAAGACTCTTCTGTAGACAGACAGACACACACGCATTCAAGGTAAAATAGTTTATGGGTTCATACTAGTAGTAGCAATTCAAATTCAGAGCTACAGAATTTTTCTTTAAGCTCTTCCGTATTACATCTGTATTCCCTTTCTTCCACACTGGCAATGCTGGTTCTCAAGGATACAAAGAATAATAGAATTAGAATATCCTAGATACTGACTACATCTCTCATTCTCAGCATAACAATATCATGCTACCAACCAATATAATTTCTGAGCTCTGTTAAAAATGTCTTTGTGTGTGCTCTTTCCATTTTTCTCCCATTAAAAACAGTTGTGTCATATCTACATTATCTGACAGTATAACCATTGTATATCTTCTCCCTTTTAACTGGCGCTTAGTCTTGGTTTTCTGTTTAATGCTCGTTACTGGTCCTATGTCATTATCTCCTTAGTTATTTTGGTTTGTCTGAAGCTTATTTTTTAGGAGATTCTTGAGAACGTCATCAGAAGAGTAATATTGTTTAAGATAATCTGAATTTTCCCTTATAAGTCACTTGTTCTTTTTACCTACATGACCAAAGAGTAGAGTAATTTGTAATGTTCAGCTTCAAATCTTTTTTTATTACAGAAAGTTTTTCACAGTATACATTTTTGTATTTGTTCTGTTCCTTTGATTTGGTTTTCTTTTTCTTTAGCTGTCTTCAAAACTGTCCCTGTCTTTCAAAGCCTTTTATATATCCCTTTATTTCTACTTTATTTTTCAAATTTTCTTTAATTTCATCTTCTATTTCTCCTGTCATTATCTATTGCATTATTAGTTCTTGTTTTCATTCCAGTTCAGTCTTTATATTCGAAATTAATTTTTTGTTTTTCTTTCTAATTCCTTCCTCAGTACTGTTACCTCATTTCTGAATTTTTCTAATACTGACTTGTGTTGTTCTTTCATGTCTTGTGTCATTTTCCTTATGCTTTTTAGCTTGTTTTGAAACAGAGGGTTTCAATTTTAATCTGTTCTGAGGGCATGTTTTTCTGGTGTGCTTTTGTTGTCTGTGGGGATGTTATTCTGTTCCTCTTTCTATTTTTTCTTATAATAATTTTATTTATTTATTTATTTTTGCTGTACGCGGGCCTCTCACTGTTGTGGCCTCTCCCATTGCGGAGCACAGGCTCCGGATGTGCAGGCTCAGCGGCCATGGCTCATGGGCCCAGCCGCTCCGCAGCATGTGAGATTCTCCCGGACCGGGGCACCAACCCGTGTCCCCTGCATCGGCAGGCGGACTCTCAACCACTGCGCCACCAGGGAAGCCCTAGCCTTAGTTTTTTATTTATAAAAATTAGCAATGATAACACTTAACTCTACAAGTTGTGGGGATTCATGACATCCTTTACATATACATTTCAGATACTTCATGTAACCTTACCATAATAAAAATAACATAAAATGCTAATAATTTAGTTTTTAAAATAGCTAAATTTATAAGTGTTTTTAATGCTGTAGGCTTTATGCTAAACACCTTACGTGCATCATCTCTTTAAATCCCCACAACAACCTTATGAGGTGAATACTATGCTAGCCCCATTTTGCAGTGGGAAAACCTTCTCATAAAAAGGATAAGTAACTTGCTCAAAGTTACACAACTAGTATGACTATCTTGGTCTTTTTACAGGAAATAAAAAATTCCCCTCCCCTCAATGAAACAAAAATGATGCAATAAATTATTGCTGTTTCCATGAAAATATCAGCCCTGAATGACATATGCACTATATGACCCAGCCATCCTAACCTAGGCAAGGCCAGAGTTCCATCCCATTCTAGGTCTATCTGACCCCAGAGGTCGATTTCTAAGCTCACGATACTATATGATTCATCAGATTCTCTAAGGTTCCTGTTTCAGTTGCCACAAAGTCTCTTGTACCGTCCAACTCATTCCAGTGGAAGCGCCATGTGAGGAAAATCCAAGCTTCCCTCCAAATCTTCATTCAGTTGAACTATCACTCTTTCTAGCCCATCAAAGTCTCCATCCTTCCTCCAATTTACGTCTCTTGCTACCATAGTCAAAATGGTCCAAATTCAGATTATATACTTTAATGTACGAGACTCTGATGGAAACAAAGTGCTTAGATGAAAACCACTATATTGCCCGTTTCTTTTTATAGAACTTTATACCTAACAAATATGGTACGTGAATCAGCTCAACGTTTCAGTTTCATCTTCTTGCCTATAAAATATAATCTACTAAATTGCATAAAATTTGGCTGATCCTAAAGGCTAGGCTGTCACGGTTTTTCACATTTAAACTTGATTTAGGTGTATTAAGAGTGCCAGAATATTTAAATGTAATGCCAAGTTCTATGATGCTTCTTCAAGCTCTATAAAGTGATGTCCATGTAGGTTTTGAAAGTTCATTTTTCCAAACCCATATTTTGACAGAGAAAACCTTTCCAGCTTATGATTTTTTTTTAGTTTCTATTTGAATTTGGAGTAATTTTAGATGTACTTTAATTGAAACTTTTGCAATATGATGCACTTTTATGACTATAAGTAAACTTTAACCTAGAGAATACAAAATGGCCTGCTTGTCATATATACTTCTGATGGTAGGAATTTGCCAATCAAGACCCAGAAGAGAGCATATCAAAAAGGATAATTCCAATTCATTCCATTCATTCATTTACTCAATATTTATTGAGTATTTACTGCTTATTAGGCATTATGCTAAGCCTTGAGAATACAAAAATAAACAAAACAGATCCCTGCCCACATGGAGATTACAGTCTATATACTTTATGATATATAGCAGTTAACCTTTAAAAAGTGAGTTCTAGTCAGAATATAATATAGTAATAGGATTACTCATTATACAATTAAAGAGTTGGAAATTATCAAGGAAAGCAAAAAATTAGTATCTTCTATCAGAGGAAGTATTAAGGATGATTTGAAAAAACAGATAATTCTGAAAACAAAGTAGCTATGAAAAAGTATCCAAAATGACATTAAGAAATATCCCCCATATGTATAACTGATTCACTTTGTTATAAAGCAGAAACTAACACACCACTGTAAAGCAATTGTACCCCAATAAAGAGGTTAAAAAAATATCCCCTATATACATTCTCCATAAAAAATTTTGTAGGAAAAACTTTTGCTTTTACCTAGTATTTGACGGATTTCTGGCCATTCTCTCTGTACTTCTAGTGCAGATTTCAGTTTAGCACACAGAGGGATATGATCCATGTAATCCATTAACACACGAATAACTCTGCCTACCAAGTGTTTCATCCAAGGAACTGTAATAAACTCACAGAACTGAGAGAAGTGATGAAATTTAATTTAGTAGTACTTTTAATACACTATGTACATAAACAATTTTGTTCTGAAAAATTATTATCTGTCTTTTTACAGGAAATACAAGTTCCCTCCTTGTAATGAACAAAAAAAGAAAAATAAACGGTTTGCTTGTTTCTGTGAAACTAGGAGCCCTGAAGCACGCGTGGCTCTGATGTGATTGTATTCAGCACGATGTGGAAGAATCATGCTTCTTTCCATGCTTCTAGCCCCAACATTCTACCAAATAAGCATAAATTTTTGATATATTTTCCCACATTCTTCAACATTCGGTTTCGAATTCAAGAAAAATACACTTTTTTTTTGGCCTAGTTTTATGCTTATTTCCCCATATCATTGCAAACAAAAACTCAAGAACAAGAAAAATATAAAAGTTGGAGTTGATTTTTCTTTTCTTCTAACATCCCTGATGAGCAAACGTTAGGATGATGACCCAATATGAAGAAGAGAAGGATGTAACTCACCGGGTTATCTTTTACGACACAAGACGTCCATCCCGGCAGTATCTCTTCCTCTATCTCTGACCATACAAACGAATTTCCAAAGATGTCCCCGTGCATGCAGTCAAAGCACATCTCCACTTGATAGCCGTTATTCAGCAACAGCCTGAGCATTACCTCGTCATTTAGGGCATACTGAATGGCACTGGGGAAATGAGTGTCATTCACATGCATGAAATAACAATTGACATTAGCTCCATGGGCGAGCAGCAGCCTGACAATTTCATGACTATTGGCCCTCACCGCCACAAGAAGACAGTTGAGGGGATCTAAGTTTGGGTCTGCACCTGCAGCCAGGAGGACTTCTGTGCAGTGGATATCATTATTGCAAACGGCAAAATAGAGAGCAGTCTTCCGTTCATCATCGTAGCTCTTGGAAATGTGGTCAGCAAGCAGGGTATTGACATCAAAGCCATTTTCAATAAGCAGTTCTAGGCACTGTGCATTTTGTCCATCTGCTGCTGAGTGAATTGGCGTTAGCCCACTTTTCTGGATTGCATGTTTGGATGTTACTGGAATAAGATATTTCAGTGCACTAAAAGAAATCAAATATCCACACGGCATGAAGAAAATCAAGAAATTAAATAAACCAGCTTCCTCACTAGACAAGTGAATGCAATTCACTTAGTTTCCTGTATTTTCTCTAGATAACCTTACACAAAAACATTTAATATTTGTCCATTGACTTACTACTTTTCAGTTTAGTGTAATTTAGTTTAGTTTTGATTTAGCTTCCCAGGCTAAATATTCCTGGGGAAAATACTGGATCTTATATATTTGGTCCTAGAATTGTAATTATTCAGGAACCCTCCCCATCTTTCAGTTCTTCTCTGAACAGCATAATATCTATAATCAACCAATGCTATGTAACGAAAAAAATATAATAGGAAAGTAAGTCCATTTGATGCCATAGAAGAATGCTTCACACTCTTGACCATTATAACATGGAGTCACAGGAAGTTAGAGATGGAAGTAACCCTGAGCATCACTGAGTTCAACCCCTTTAATACCAGCAGAGCCATATGAAGTCTTGAGAAGTGAAATGACTTGTCCAAGGTCACATAGATGTAGGGCAATGACTACAATTTAGGCCTCTTGAATTCTCGTTTGTTACTCCCCTTTCACTGCTTCCTGAGCAATGTATGCTTGAATATTGGCCATGTACATCCTGTCTGCTTACTTGAAATTGAATTATTGGCAACAAGAAGAGTCTTTGTTGTTCCATCAACCTTACATCTGTTCAACCGAGACAACTAACCACAGCTTATGTTTCAAAGAACCTGTGACAAATAGCTGTGAATTTCACACTTGACTGATGAACTAGAGAGGTATGAGAGCCACAGGCAAGGATAAGTTGATCTCTTGTGCCTAATTCAGAGCGACCATATGTGAATTTATGAACTTTGACAACGTGTCACTTAGTGTCAATTACGTGTCATTGGCTACTTAACCAATGTCACCACTGAAATTGTGATAAAGCCTAATGATTTCAAAATTTTTGAACTTATGAAATATACTTAATTACCTAAAACCATCCTTTCATGGTGGGTGGTTTAATATAATGATTATAGATTTCTATTGATATGTTGGTTGTGGCACATTTTTGTGATTTAAAAGTATATCTGGCCTTTTTATTTTGGGGAATAAAGAAACCTAAATTTATAATGAAACTTTTCTATTCAAGAATAAATTTGACATTATATTATAATATCTGTTGGTGTTGATAAAGATTAGAGTAACACAAATTTTAACCCTTGGCCAAGGGCAAAATTTTTAGAAACCTGTAGCCATCTGTTAAACGTATTAAAAAAACCAAAAAGGCACATTTGGGCGGCTTGTGCAGAATTCTCACTTATAACTTACCTTCTTCTAAAAGAAAATATCTTTTCATTTTTAAAAGTAGTATAAATTCAATGTGGAAGTTTTTTAAAGTAAAAGAATACAAAAAGAATGGGAAAAATCAAACAAATATATAGATATACAAAACTTGTGAACATTTTGCCTTTTTCTTTTTGGATTTTGGGAGGTGTATAGATAGATTTGGGATTATACCATATATACAAGCTTGTGTTTTTCCACTTGAAATGATCATGCTATGATTTATTACTCACAGATAATGTCCCTCGTAGGCAGCTCGGTGTATAGGAAGATGCCCTGCTTTGTTAGGTATGTTTCCACTTCCTCCATATTCCAGCAGGAGGGAGATGCAGTCAGGATTGCCCCCTCCTGCTGCCTCAAACAACACTGATGCCCCATCATCCGCCAAAGCAAACACATCCCCTCCTGGCAGTATAAAACATGCGGCATAGTGATAGCTGGACAGACTGTCAAGATAATCTTAAAAATAGCCTGTGGTTTTCCTTTCTGGTTAGGACTTAAAAGTATAGAATTAAGAACACCTGTGTTCTCAGTCTTTTCAATAAACAATCATGCAGCGTGTTTCATTCTATTAGAAAATCTTTCTGTCATAAGAACATCTGAGAACTCGAGTCAATTTCCACGATAAACAAAGTCTCCCCCAAAAAGGTACAGTTAGACTTTTAAAGGCAGCAGTTAACACTCGATTTAAAAAAATATTTATCAACTGTCTTCTGTGTGCAAACACCATGTGTGACCCAGCAGAAGATGCTAAGATAAATAAATCTGACTCTCTTAAGTGGCTCTGAGGGGAAATGAGACAAAATATCATCAAAGAACACAAACTGTATAATATTCAAGTGACATCAGGACCAGAAGGCTTGATGTAGGGGAAAGTGGTCTGTTTGCATTGTGGTTTTGTTGCTGACTGTGAGAGTTTGGGGCAAGCTATTTACTTCTATGAACTTCCAACTCCTCATCTGTAAACTAGAGTAATACAGCTTATTTCATAGGGCTGATTTGATAATTAAAGGAAGTTGCATTTGAGGGGTGCCTCAAAAATGTTAGTCTTTTCCCCACAGAGGATAATGTTGTCCTAGCCTTTATTTACAGATGAGGAAACTGAGACCCAGGTGCTTAAGTAACTAGGCAAGAGTCAGACAACAGGTAGGTGGCAGAAACCAGTTTAAGAAGTCGGAATATTAATTCCCGGTTCCGTTGTTGCATAAAGCACTTGGAGGTTTCAAAGGAGGACAACATCACACTCTGTTGGGAAGAATTAGTCTTCAGGGAGGAGGTGTCTCAAGACACTAACTTTGAATTGTGTTGGAGGGTATTCCAGATGAGGGCGAGGACCTGACCCAAACCCAGAAAGAATGAATGCAAAGTATGTTTGGGAATATTGCTAGGCTATTTAACTGGAGTGCAGGATACATATTAGGAGTAGTGAGAGATAAACCTGGAAAAACAATTCAGGATGGTGCAGTGGGGACCTGAGCATGATTCAGTGGGCAGTGGGGAGCCACTGAGGATTTTCTGAATCGTTTATTCTACTGTAGCTGACCTTTAGGGAGAGGAGCTGAGTTGTAGTATACAGTATGGATTCGCAGATGGAGAGACTGGAAACCAGGAAAGTGGTTAGGAACCAATTACACTGGTCCAGGGAAGATGGGAGGATGCAGACGAGAGGGTCTGCCAAGGTGAGAACTGGTGAGAGAGAGGGTTGCTGTAGCACATGGAAACTGACCATATTTGAAACAGAAGGTGATGGGGGAATCAGAGATACATCTAAGCTCTCAGTCTTGGCTGAGAGAAATTATTAAAAGTGTGAAAGAAGAGGAATTCAATTTAGGAGAAGATGAGTGTGAGACCTTGGTGAGCCATCTATGTGAAAACTGGGAGCAGTCAGGGCCAGGCACTCAGATTGGTAGGTCCCCGTGCGTAGGGTTCAAGTGAGTTGCGCAATAAGGGTCTATTGAGGGGGCTATCGAGGGATGGGACAAAAGCTTGATGCCCAGATACGTTCAGGAGAGGAAGAGGAGCCAGTGAGAAGTGGAGAAAAGGAGATCCAAGAGGCAGGAGAAAAGTCAGCAACATGCAATTCCTTTTCTACGTACCTTTGTGGATCAGGTGTTCCAACACATCACAGTGACCGTACTCGGCCGCAACACCTAACGGGGTGACTCCAAATCCGTCTCTTAGGTGGACATTGCCTCTGTGGTTTAGTAGTAGAGCTATTATATCTTTGTGGCCTTGTTTGGCTGCTTCATGCATTGCTGACCATTGCTTGACACAGGGCTGGTCAAGGCTGGTGTGGTGTTTAAGCAGGGCAGACACCATGTCATAGGAGCCCATTTTCACAGCTTGAAGATGATTTTAGAAAGAATAGTCAATGGTAGGCTTATAACATGAATACCTTACATGGCATTAAACTAATGACCAGGTTTAATATCAAAAGAGATATTAGTGATTTCTTTTCTTGTATTTTTCACACCCCTTCTATTTCTCATACCAAATTTCTACTGTGAAGTGTTAGCGTGCAAGATGATACTGCCTTTTCTTTAAGACAGACCTGAGGATGGGTAAGAGTTTCATGGAAAACAGGATGCCTATCAGTAAGGAAGCTGTGTGTACTCTTTCTAAACTTCTGTTGCTTCATCAACAAAATGAAAATAACATCAACCTTTGTATAAGTTAAATAATGTATGTATGTAAAATGCTTAGTATATACTAGGAGCTCAATAAATGATAACCATTATTATTACTATAATTTCATCACTTCTGGGATCATGGAGCCACATGTGTAAATAATGTTTATCAAATTTTTCTCCCTCTAGAATGAGTTTTTTCCCCACCAAATCCAGCAGTAAATATTAAATAAACTTCTCTTTCCCATACTCTTATGAGAGGTTAGCAATAGGAATGTTTAGAATCCAGATAGGTCAGTTGTTCTTTTTTATAGGTGAAGTAAGTGACAGCTAATGTACTACGTTTTCCAAGGTTCACTAAATCGGATGTCTCTCTCCCTCTCTGTTTTTTTCTAATAGCTGAAATTACACTGTTAAAAGTTTTTCCCCCCTTCGGATTGTTAATGGATTGTCCCAGTTTAGATATAAATACTTCTCAAAGAGGTAATGCATTTTCCTCTTATCAGTCAGGTAAAATCTTAGTAAGAAACAGAGCAGGACGAGTGCCACTCTCTAACACTCATTCATTCGTTCATTCATCCTTTCATGCAGTTAATACGCACTGGCTATATGAAAGGCACTGAGTTAGGCACTGTGGACAACAGGAAAAAGACAGACGTAGTTCTCCCTCGTGGAATTTACAGCCTGGGGAAGAAACCTACACTGTCTTCTGTTTGAAGAGAGACTCAGAGTCTGGGCCTTTGCTGGGAAAGGCAGGAGGACATGTAGGGCCACATAGAACATCCCGGGCAGCTAGGAGGCAGAATCCAGAAAGGCTCTGAGGCCAAGGCAAGGGAAAGGGCTCCAAAAGGCATAAAAGGAGGATGAAGACAAACTTGGCCTATTTCATTTGGAGGCAGGCAAGCCATCAGGCAGTGAAATTTCAGTTTTTCTTCTGCTTACTGTCTGAAGCAGAGTCTGCTGACAAATGCCTTTCTCTGAATCATCCACCTGCCACTGGCAGCTCTAATTACAGTGAATTACCTCATCCTGGCTGGTGCTCTTGCAAACATCAATAAGTTAAACAAACTAAGAGATAATGTGTCCTCGTTTATCTTCTTGCTCCTATTCCATTTTTTCTACTTAGAAAAAATGTATTAAAATAATGAACCTCCTCCCTCATGATCTGTTTTCCTTTTGTCTGACTCAGGGAACATGTTGATTAGAGATATTAGTCTTTTGTCAAGAAAATAACAGCGTATATAAGCCATATTCAACTTAAAATAATTAAAACTTTGCTTGCAGTTTAAGTTTTGGAACTAAGAATACATTTTATTTCTCATAGAAATAATAATCAAAATCATGGGGAACCCCTCCCAAGCTAACCCATGAAGACATTCTTAACAAGTAATTGGCTAAAATAATGAAAACTAACAAGGTACAGAACTTGTGTAATGTAGCTAAGCAAAATACAAATTAAATAATATATGAAGTAAAAAACATATTTCACATATATGTATCTTTATATGCTTAGAGGAAACAAGCCTCAGTTGAAGAGTTAGGGAATTAGAGAATTTTGCATTGGTTACAGGCAGTATTGAACACTTTATACTCTGCTGGCACTTTTCTTTTTTAAAAAAAATTTCGGGGCTTCCCTGGTGGCGCAGTGGTTGAGAGTCTGCCTGCCGATGCAGGGGACACGGGTTCGTGCCCCGGTCCGGGAAGATCCCACATGCCGCGGAGCGGCTGGGCCCGTGAGCCATGGCCGCTGAGCCTGCGCGTCTGGAGCCTGTGCTCCGCGACGGGAGAGGCCATCATGACTGTAATACATCTAAGTACCATAAGTAAGGGCCAGGTGGCTGATGGGGAAAAAGGGCCCTGAAGGGACCAAAAGTGATTTTTTTTTTCCATCTAAGGAGTATTCCATAAATAAAGACAAAGATAATGGTGACAGGTTAAGACAAATAAAAATGGCATTGCGCATCAAAATTTTTTTTTAAAAGAGCACTTTTTTCTCTTATCTCTCCTTTATATGTTAATGGGCTGTGAGTAGCCAAAAGTAGCCCCAAAATTCAAGAAAAAACTGAGAAAGTGCCATGGATGATCCATTTTCCTATGAACTTAAAAAGACTTGACATAGATCCCACAACGAATGTCCTGAAGAAGGTAACCCAAGGAGAGTCCCTATTCTCCAGAAATGTGGATGATAGGGACGTAAGTGAACACCTCCATAATATTTCCTTCATGAGACTTTGGTTTTACCTTTGATGTTACCAGTGGTTTTTAAAAATATTATTTCCAAATGTTAATTCTGTTTTGACTCTGATAACTCAACGATCAAGTCCCTTTCCCATACTTTAGTTATTGCTAGAGTAGAGAGATCAACAATGGAGACTTTGAAATGCATATAAATACTTAATGCTCTGTTGTGGGCAGTAAAGAAAAATTTAAATGAAGCCCAAAGAAAACAAATGAGTGATAATCATGACTTAGTTGTCCCTTAAGAACATGAGTGGATTGAGAATAGCATGTAGAGAATAATTGTATATTTGCAAAGTGAGATAGTATACAAACTCTGGAAAAGTGTATCTTTTTTGCAGAAATCAAAGACTGTAGAAACACCAACAAATACATGCAAATACTCCATGGTATATGCCTTTACAAAAATAATAGATCACACTAATAGTGGTGAAACAACCAGAGGTGATATTCCATTTATTATCTGTCCCTGCTTGGGAAAACAGTTCTGTTCATTTATGAAAAGCACCATGTTACTGTGACATAAAGGCTGGTAACATGTATGCAGAGAAAAATCATCTCTTCCTCAGTACTTGTGTTTCCCCTTTTCCTTGAGCAAGAGAAGCTCCCAAGTTTTAGCTGTTCACAGTCTATCCAGGTAGAGACTAAATATCCCGGCTTCCCTGGCACCTAAGTGTGGCTATGTGACAAAATCTGAACAACATGGTATGAACAGAAGTGCTGTGTACAATGTCTAGGTCATCTTCTTAGAGGCCAACATGCTTTCCCAAGGCTGCCTCTTTCCTCCCCCCTGCTGGCTGGAAAAGGTAACATCTGAAAGTCTTGTGTAAAGGAGGCATATCCACCCTGCCAGCCCTAGGCCACTCACTTCTGAAATGTTGTGTGAGAGAGGAATGAACTTCTTACTTTTGAAGTCATTGCTGTTAGTTTGTGTTGTGTGTCTGTGTTTGTTTGTTTTGTTATGGAAGCTTTACCTCTACCCTAACTGTAATAATAAGTTTGTCCAACTTAATCTGAATTGGGGAAGGCTGAAAGCTCTGACACGGGGCAAGAGTAAGTAAGGAATCAGATCAGAATGCGCCCACGCTGTGGTGACACTGTTCATGTAACAATTTTGTCCAGGGGCGAAGGCTTGCCTAGATTTTCCCTCCCCTGTCTGCCAACGATCCCCTTTACATCCCCCCGAGTCACAACTCAAGAGCAACTTTCTCTTTGGAAGCTTCACAGATCCACTGCTTTCTTATTTCCCCAATTTACGTTGAATATACACCTTTGTTATAGCATGTATTAATACTATTAATAATTAATTAATACACTAATACTCTATTTCAATCATATCTAGGCTCTCCTGCTAGATTGTTTGAGAGGAAGACGATCATAACATTCATCTTTCTATCCATGCTGTCCAGCACCTGCTGGCTTACTGGGACTTTTCAGTAAACGTTGGTTGCACTGATGTTGTTGAGTTAATGTTGTCAAATGTAAATACTTTACTGATGTTCAACTTGTCTAAGTTTTCTGTTACTGATATTCGGGTTGTTACTGATATTCAGGTTGTTTTAAAAATTTTAGTGATTTTTAGGGCTTCCCTGGTGGCACAGTGGTTGAGAGTCTGCCTGCCGATGCAGGGGACATGGGTTTGTGCCCCGGTCCAGGAAGATCCCACATGCTGCGGAGCGGCTGGGCCCGTGAGCCATGGCCACTGAGCCTGCGTGTCCAGAGCCTATGCTCCGCAACGGGAGAGGCCACAACAGTGAGAGGCCCGCGTACCGCAAAAAAATAAATAAATAAAAATTTTAGTGATTTTTAGTGTGGACAGGAGCTGTGGTATTGTTTTCTCGCTTTACCCACAGCTCGTGATGCTGTATTTGCTTCCTCTGTGACTTCTGGTGCATAATCTCAAGGCTTCTCCCTCTCTTCCTGCCACGCCTACACTATTTCATAACGTCTCTCTTCTCCTGAGCATCTACCATGTGGCAAGAGTTTTACATATTTATATTTTTCTCTAATTTTTTATAACAATTCTGCATGGTGGTGTTGTATTTCCATTTTATACTGGAGGAAACTGCGGTCCATGACTGCAATCTCACAGCTAGAATTAACATTCACATAACAATACTGTATTGTATATTGGAAAGTTGCTAAGAGAGTAGATCTTAAAAGTTCTTGGGGTTTCCCTGGTGGCACAGTGGTTAAGAATTCACCTGTCAACGCTGGGGACACGGGTTCGAGCCCTGGTCCTGGAAGATCCCACATGTCACGGAGCAACTAAGCCCGTGCACCACAACTACTGAGCCTGTGCTCTAGAGCTTGCAAGCCACAACTTCTGAGCCCGAGCACCACATCTACTGAAGCCCACGCGCCTAGAGCCTGTGCTCCACAGCAAGAGAAGCCACCGCAATGAGAAGCCTGCGTACCGCAACGAAGAGCAGCCCCCGCTCGCTGCAACTAGAGAAAGCCCGTGAGCAGCGACGAAGACCCAACGCAGCCAAAAATAAAATAAATAAAATAAATAAATTAAAAAAGGAAAAGTTCTCAACACAAGAAAAAACAATGTGTAACTATGTGAAGTGAAGTATGTTAACTAAGCTTTTGTAGTAATCATTTCGTGATATAGACATATATCAAATCATGTTGTATACCTTAAACTAATACCATGTTATATGTCAATTATATCTCAATAAAATGGGGGGCAAAATAAATCCAAGGATCTCAGGTGCCAAAGCCGAAACTCTTACTCCACATCTATGTCCCTAAGAGAAGGAAACTCTTACTCCACACCTATGTCCCTAAGAGAAGGAAAGGTTATCTTTAGTCATTTGTAGTTAATCTCATCTCTCTCTACTTCTACAAACAGACCTGCTAATTCTTATCTGTCAGCAAGCAGCAGGATACACAAGCCTGAGAAGAAGCTGATAGATAATCGACACCTTCAGGCTTACAAGCATTCTTGTGTCGTGTCACAGTGGCAACCCCCTAGTGGTGCCCAGGGCTGCACCTGTGTGCTCAGAATCTGCTGGATCTCCTGCCTTTCAGTTCTTCTTCCTTGTCCTGCTGTGGACCTGACGCCTCTCTTTGGAATTCCCTTTCTGCTTCTTTATTCAGGCTACAGATCACACATGCAGCCTTCCTTATAGCTGGACCCCAGTTAGAGAATATTCCTTTAGAATTGGCACTCCTGGCCTCATAAAACTCCTCATTCGGATCCCTCCTGATTAATTGTTGCTGAAAGAGCTTTCACATTTGACCTCTTTGTGGGATAGAAAAACAAAATCATAGGACAGGTGAGATGGGGGTTAGGGGAAGACCTCAGGGAATGGAAGGAGATGAGGTCACACAACTTTAGCCAATCAATACACAGTGGTTTCCAATAAATACTTATTAAATGTTATTTATCTCAAATTATAAAAGTTCTGGAAAGAAAGGTCATTTACCAAGCAGAAGGGGTGTCTCTCCTTTGTCATTTTTGGTGTTTGGGCACACTCCTTTCTCTAGTAAAGTTCTTACATTTTCCACCAGACCAGCTTTGACTGCCAAAGTCAAGGGTGTTTCTCCATCAGAGGTCTTGAACTCCCAGAGCGTCTTATAGGATGCTGAGATATGAAAGCATTGTGTAAAGTTAAAAATCTTTACTTAAAGGATATCATATAGATCAGAATGATGCAATATTATCTACAGTAGATTGAACAAAGTCAACTGATGAAAAAGGGGAGACTAAAAGGAGATATGATTAAAGTCTAGCAAATGACAGTGAGTAGAAGTAGATGAGCGTGGTCTTGCTAATCAAGTTGACATCTAGCAAACCAACATCTATGTCTCAAGGTGCCTTTTTAAAAAAATGATAAAGGGTTGTGAATTCTCATTTCTGAATAAATTGTAAAACAAATCCCCAATCCTTTGTATTATTATTTAAACTGCATCTGAAATTGCTTTTTATCAAATGAAGTCTGTGAATGTGGGAATGAGAAGTATTTGAATAAATGTATCCAGTCAGAATATGTCAGAAAAGAAATACCATGCTTAACATCATCTATTTCTGTCTGTCTGACTATCTGTCTACCTGTCTAATTATCTGTTTTTAACATTTTTTTAGCTGGCTGGCTAGCTGGATAGTTAATTATCCAGTAGCTATCATTATCTCCTACAGCAGAATCAGGGAGCAACATTGAAGGTTGAAAAGTAGAACACTTTCAAATTGTTTTATAAGATGCTGAGATGTGAAAAATGCTATGTTAGAACATCAGAATTATTATGAATATTTAACCCTAGGTAGGCTTACCGCAATAATTATTAATGTTTGCATTATGAAAAAATTAACGTAATATAAGGATAGATATTGTAAGTACTACTTGTTGTACTAAATAATACTCTTTTGGATACCACTAACTCAAGAGACAATTCAAGACGAAAATTTAAAACTGACTTCTAAAAGCAAAAAGCTTTATTTTAAATAAATTAATTCATGCTGCAGACAAACTTTTAAGTGATAATCACCAACATCTTCCCACCAACCTGTGCCATACATTTAGGAGGATGCAAAGGGTGAGCCCTGAACCCCACAAAATGTACTGATCTTTGTACTCAGTTTAAAGCATGAGTACTGCCTTTTCCAAACTGCAAATCATCTTTTATTCTAATGTTTCTTTTCGCTTGTTATGTTCATTGGGATTACTCCATAACATCTACATTATGGCTTCAGTTTGGTCAAGGGGATTTTATGTTCTCTTACCATCCAGGACAACCTCAAGTATTTGTCGAATGGGTTGAACAACAGCTTCGTGCAATGGAAACCATCCTTTTTCATCAGCCTCCTCCAATGCATATTTATATTTCACATACTCCTGGAGCTCAAGAATGTGACCTAAAATAAACACATGGGCTGATAACAAATCTCTTGGCCAAGTAGAATCTACTGTAGGTGATACACCCACTTACCTTGCTTTATGGCTTCCACCAGCTTTCTCTTTTGATCACTTAGTGGTACAAATCTACAGGGAAAGAAAAACAAGCCATATTTGTATTCATGGTATACTTCAAGGAACCAAAACATTTATTTAGTTTTTGCACATACTTTTAATAATCAAGATCTAAAAGAAATGCACACAACTGATTTATCTACTCTAAAAACATAAATGTCTAAAAGTCAGATACAGAGTGTATTTATGATACATTGGACCTAAGAACACTAGTGACGATGGAGAAACAGAAGATTATAACATCCTCTCTGAAATTAGTTGTAGGCAATGAAAAAGGGGTAAACAACTGGAGTCAGAGTCAGAAGAGCTGGGTTCAGGTTTTGTGGTTTTGTGATCCTGGGGAGGCCAGTAACCTCTCTGGGTGGTGGTTCCTACATTGGTAGAATGAGGGGATTAAATAGGAACATCTCTAAGGCTTCTCCCAACTTTAAAAACACTATGCTCA
Source organism: Delphinus delphis (assembly GCF_949987515.2). Lineage (NCBI taxonomy): Eukaryota > Metazoa > Chordata > Mammalia > Artiodactyla > Delphinidae > Delphinus > Delphinus delphis. The sequence goes on along the minus strand of NC_082691.1, from coordinate 80,206,706 downwards.
ATAAAGGTTTGTTGCTTTGAACTTAAGAATTGCTAATGAATGATTGCTCACTTGGGAGTATATGCTCTACGCTGCATGTTAGAGTCTTTAAGCAACTGATCCACAAGTGAAAAATAGGCTGAGCATTTACCGAACAAACTCCCAATCACTGGCCCAGCAGGTCATTGTCAGCCCTCAAGGAAGTTCTCTGGTGTGTGTGTTTATTCAGAGGCAACAAGGTATTTCATAAGAAATTGATTTAATTCTATTAAAGCAGAAGCATCCACTGGTATTCTAGGACTGCGAATGCCTTCCTGGGAACTCTGAAGTTTTAAAATCTGTTGCAGATGAGGGAAAAATGAACGAGACCAGAAATGTAAATGTAATATGTCCATTTTTTAAAAGCTCAAAAGCAATAATTTTATAGCACTGAACCTTTTCAAAAGCACTTCAGAATTTCAGAATACAGGATTCTAAATACTATAATAGAATGTAAAGGTAAACTAAAGTTTGTTTTTGTCAGAAGTATAATGTATGCTATTCAAGACAAAAATTTACTTTGGCAATTTTAGACTCTATAACTCTTGCCAACACAAAGCACCAATTTTATGTGAAATTTGTTAACTGCTGTCACTTGAATAGTAGATAATTAAATAGGCTCTGGTTTATATATTACTTTGTCGTATATAATGAAATCGTTCAACTCTTTTCCCATTCGTTAAACTTAGAGGCTAGGTGAGTTAGCATTATTCTTCGTATTTTAAAGGTGCACCATTTCTTATAAAGGGTGCCTGAGTCAGTAGCAGAACAGATTCTGTATACTTAGCTATACGTTAGTCGTATAAACAGTGCTTGCAAATTGGTTCACATTATTTATTGTCCTGTTTGATTCCACAGGAATTTAGGAAATAGGCAATCATATACAACCAAAGTCAACTGGGAATTTCCCATCTAGGTAATCTCCATATTCCACAGGAGATGGGGATGTGTAGAAGATCAAATAGCTAAACCTGTGCACAGGAGCTCCTGTACGGTATTTAATTCCTCGCCAGAAAAGAAAGGGAAGCATTTTCCTGGAGGAGGCCTCAGGAAATGTCATTCATTTCATTTTACAACAAAATGAAGGCCATGAAAAAGTTTGGGTGAGGATAGTCAATTTGAATGTTACCTTTCAGGATAAAACACAGTCTTGCTGGCTTCAATGGATTCTTGAATACTGAGCTGAACATCATAACTTGTAAGATGATCTTCATCGGGGTCATCATTAGCGTCCATGACTGAATATAATTTTGAAAGAGGCAAATTCTTATTATCAGCAAATGCCACAGAACCGCATACAGAGTTTACCTGAAAGACGTAAAATGAAAATGCATTCACTTTTCCTCATTTAACAAACAATGCAGTTAATACTTTAATCCATATTGTATATATAACACCCATTCTAACTTTTGAAACCTTAATTACCTGCCCTTTGGGTGTCTACATTTTCTAATTTTTGACTTTCTTTTGAGTAATGACTATAGTTGGGCTTACAAGAATTACTTTTTCCACACTTCTGACTTATGCTAATTTGGCCCGTGTTTTTTCTCAAGACATTGTTCTACACAGCACATTAGAAGTTCAAAACTCTGAGAAGACAAACAGGGTTAGGAATAAAGAACAGTGAGCCTTTCACATTCTTTACTTTTTCTTTATTCTCTGTCTGTTGTCTGTGGTTTTTTTGTTTGCTTTTTTTGTGGTACGCGGGCCTCTCACTGCTGTGGCCTGTCCCGTTGCGGAGCACAGGCTCCAGACGCGCAGGCTCAGCGGCCATGGCTCACGGGCCCAGCCGCTCTGCGGCATGTGGGATCCTCCCGGCCTGGGGCACGAGCCCGTGTCCCCTGCATCGGCAGACGGACTCCCAACCACTGCGCCACCAGGGAAGTCATGTGTGTGTGGGGTTTTTTTTTTTTTGCTGATTTAGTCCTTTCTTCACACCCATGGTTTGAGTTGGCTGCCTTGAATTGCAGTTATTTCTGTATTTGTGTTCAACTCCTTCTACCAAAATCTACGTTCTTTGAGGTGAAGGGCTCTACCTCACTTATCTCTGCAACGCCTGCAACTCTAAAAGGTGCCTGGCATGGGGAAGCTTCCCAATGAACATCTGTTGAATTACAGTTGGAGAGAACAGGATGTCACAAATGTAGTAACTTAGCCCTGCCCTCAGGAAATTTGATAGAGCAAGTGGAGAAGACACGAAGGAAACTTCAAATAGAAGGAACTGAGAACTTTTAAGCACTGTTCTTCTTGAGAAAAGACTGTCTAGTCTCACAATGAAGTGAACAGCTTTCAGAAGTCCAGAACTTTAAAATAAAACAGGAGAGGGCTTCCCTGGTGGCGCAGTGGTTGAGAGTCCGCCTGTCGATGCAGGGGACATGGGTTCGTGCCCCGGTCTGGGAAGATCCCACATGCCGCGGAGCGGATGGGCTCGTGAGCCATGGCCGCTGAGCCTGCGCGTCCGGAGCCTGTGCTCCGCGACAGGAGAGGCCACAACAGTGAGAGGCCTGCGTACCGCAAAAAATAATAATAGTAAAAATAAAATAAAACAGGAGAGCGTTAGCCTGACAAAAACAGCCTTAGGCACTTGGAGGACTTCTTTACTGACCAGTTTAGATGGGTTTGATAGACCACATGGCTCTCTGGGCGCTCTAGGAAATCCACCTTTATGGACTTGTGCTACATGCATTCCTGGCCATGGAAAGATCCTTTCTCACACCTTGACAGAAGGGCATCCTTAATGCAGTTAGGGAGGCTGGAACTGCTAATATAAGGACGGGTGTGGTAAGGACCAGCTTTATTAAGTGAGGCTTAATTGTGGGAACTGTTAAACAATAAGCAGGGTTAAAATGGACTCCTGCTTTTGAAGAAAAGAGTCGAAAACAGGCTTCTGGACTGACTTATGTCATTTATTGATGGCTAGTTCAGTTCTCCCTAATCCACTTGTTTCAACCAAACCAGAGCCACCATGAACGGTTGTGCAGGATGTGCACTATACAAGTGTTCCTGGTTGACGAAACCCAGCCAAATCTCCCCTACTCGAGTTGTACACGCTGGCAGGGTGCTTCCCCGAGGAAGCAGCATCTTTTCTTCATCTGCACCAAAGCGCTTATAGCCTGTGGGATTCCTGAACTCAGCTGAAAATTTTTTAACACCAGAAAGTTAAACAAAAAGAGGCCGGATTATTTAGTGTTTTGGATAATAAATGAGGAGAGATAGACATGACACCTTTTACCATCCAGTCTTCCAATCTTTTCCCAAAGTGGAAGGGCCTCAGGATTTGGTTACTCTCGTTCAGAAAGAAAGCCATGGTATCTCAGCAACCTCAAAGGTCTGACACGTACCCGAGGGACCTTATTCACCAAATAGACTCAGGTGGTATTTAAAAAAATCTATTATTTCTCTGTTCATTGTCTACCTTCTCCGAGAATGTGATCCAATAAGAGCAGAGAATTAGTCTACTTTCAGAGCCAAGAGAAGTACCATCTTAAGGTATGTGGACTATAAATGGGTGTTGAATGAATGAATGAGCTAATAAGTGAACCTAACATAATCTAGGTTCTGCTTTATTCTTAGAGTTGACCATTTTCCTCAAGTGCGGAATCTTCTGACTAAATGAATCTGATGCCCACCCTGTGTCTGGCTTCATTTTTCTCCCATCTGTGCTTCTACATCTGATTCCCCTTCATTCACAAGGCCCTCCCAGCTGTTCCAACTCATGGTCCCCATGGCCTCAAGCCCGGCTCCAGCCATTCCTCCTTTGGAAGGAAGCCCTTGCTGAAATTCTTCAGCTCCTCTCTGGACCTCTTCATCCATAAATGTCTCCTCTTATATAGTATTTTTCCAACATCTGGATTTACACTCATTTTGTATTAGCTTTGCAAGTTCTTCACATTTTCATGTTTTGTATTCTCACTTGGACTATTAGTTTTCTGAGGGAAAAAAAACACCACCTTACTTTCTTTGTCCTTTATGTCTTTTCTCTCTAATTCCACCTCCTAATCAACTATAGGAAAGTGCCATTCTCAGTGGCCACTGGGAAAAAGTTGTTGACTCATTACTGGCAGACAAGTCCTGAGTCCCTTCTGGCAGCATGATTAGACGATGAAGTTAGCAGTGTGGCATCACCCGTCGCCTGTCTCACTAATGTCACTGTGGAGATGAGGAGATTGCACGGCTCTGGGATTAGTAATGGGATCCAGAGACTTTCGCCTATTTAAATCACCAGCTTAACTCTAAACCTGTTTGAAATTTGGGCTTCCAGTACGTGAGACACCACAGACTCCTTAGAGAACTGAGTTGCTCTGTGGAAAGTTTTTTTTTTTTTAATGTCCTTTTAACTACCATCCAGAAGGATGTTATCTAAGACTCTTAACTATTTTGTATCCCTAACAACAGCAGGATCTAAATGGTGAGGAAAGTCTTGCTACTACATGGAACATCTCCCATCTAAAATAAACTGTCTCCAACATTTTCCTGAAAGCTTGGGATGAACTGAAGACCTGTGCGCAGGTACTCTAAGGTGACAGACAGACAATCAAGGGAGCATCATTGGAACAGAACCAGAGACATCAAGATGCAATGAGAAGAGCAAAAGGAGATATATCTGTCTACTGCCAGCCTTTATTTAAAATTATTTAAATAAAGCACCAACCAGGAGTCTGAGGAAAGGCCAAATAATATTTTGACATCCTTTAAGACCTATTCACAAAAACCCCACTTCTCAGTCTAGATAATTAATTGACCTTTTCTAGATAATCATTTGTCAGTCTTTTTCTGGATAAGCCCATTAGTGAGATTTATTTATTCTCCATAAGTAGCTGATTTACAAAATAATTGGAACTGTCATTGGAAAGTTAGCCTTTTCAGTTCACACACTGGTTAACCTTGTTTAGAGTCAGGAACACGTTTGATGAAAGCAATGGATTCTCTCTCTGGAGGGATGCATGCCCACTCAAAATTCTGCATAAAATTTTAGGGAATTCATGGATCCTCTGAAGCCCTTTCATGTACCCCAGGAAAAGAACCACTAAATAAAGGATTTCCAAATGCTAAATGTATTATTCAGATATCAAGAATTTTTAGCTTACTGTCAGATGGGCAGAGTAAAATCCTAGAGTAAGATAGTGGGAAAAGGATTTGGTTATCCTGTAAGTTTTAGAATAACTTTGGTAATAATAAAAATGGTGATTATGATAATAGCCGTAAGTTATTGAGTGCTTGCTTTGTTTCAAGCACCACGCAAAGCACTTTGCGTACACTGCCTTGCTTTAAATCCTCCAATTCTACTTTGTAGGTATTAGAGATTTATTATACATAAGTGGAAACTTAGGCTTCAAGAGGTTGAGAGACCCACCCAATGTCACAGAACTGCTAAGTAGGGTCTGGATAGAGTACGGTAACTTCATTTTTAATGTCTTTCCAAAGCTGCAGGAAAACAACACACAGTCTGTTGTACTTAAAAGAAAACATTCTGATCTTGCTCTTAACAGTCAGCTCTTGATGACAATAACTTCCAAAAATAAAAAATAGTTTCCAGGGACACATCAATCTTTATCGTCAGCTCTGTGCAATAGAGATTTGTGTTGCTTACAGTGGTCTGAGGTATCGTAAACTTGCTTTTATTCTATACTTTTTGTCCTGGAATCTAAACATTACTGCCTAAAAAATTGGATCAACATTCCAGTTTGTGCCTGACTGAAGTGGCCAAGGGGTTGGGACGATGTTGCAGGTATGATGCAGGGGTGAACATGGGTATATGATGCCTCTCGGCGCTGAATTCTCTAAACTCCCCTCAATCCACAATCCGGCTGCCACAATACTGTTGATGAGTTTGTGAGGCCCCTCAGACCTTCCCTTGAAACCTGTGAGCTCCTAAAGCGTGGGACCAAGGTCCTCCTTCCCCCTGGACAGGGCCCAGCATAACTTCGTTCCCCGTGAATTGCTTGGTTGGCTTGCTTCCAATTACATCCAAGTCTGCTTACATCACTCACTCACATGCTCTGTCTTAGGCATAAAAAATTGAAACCGTCTCTGTGGGTTCTAAACAGGGCTGGTCTTAAGAGTTCCCAGAGTGGACAGATGCTTCCATGTTGCAAGGAAGGACTTTGTGTTCATAAATATCACCCTACCTCAGCACCTGTCACATCGGTGTAATTCTGTTACATCAGTGAGAGAGTCTGTCCCTTGGGGCTTATTGTTCCATCTTCCAGTGTCCCTTTTAAAATGCCAGTAACACCATACTGGAGGACCAGGATCTCTTGGAATATTTGCTGAGGGTGACATGGGGTGGGGAAGACGGTAAAGTGTCTAAGACTGAATCTAGTGGAAGGTGACAGGAGGGGATAAGAAAAGGGCAATACAGTAATATTTGGTGTTCTTTATACAGGGCCAGCCCCAAAATAAACACTCTGAGGTTCTGAAAGAGGTGCAGGTTCTGCTGTGTGGAACTGGGGACGCTGATATTCTGAGGAAATTTTCTTTTACGTTGAAAGTGCAATGGTTCTGGAGCAAGGAGCTTATCTATTAGAGGTCCCAGAGGGAATCTTAAGGATTTGTCCCATGAGGGGAGTAGCTTTAGTTAAAAGGCATTTTTACATTTTGGTTTTATTAGAAAAAGACAGTTTTCATACACAAAACAATATTCATTCTCATTTTTCTTCATTTTGACCTTCATCTATGTAATACTGAAGACATATGGAAATCAAAATAAATAAAATGTTGTTACAGCTTTGTTTTTTATTTGGTGGCTACACACTTTTGCTTTTTCAGAATCCTGTAGCACAAAGTGACAAATCAGATAAATGGCTTTATTAGGCTGATTTCAGCAACAGAGTCAACTAGTCCCCAAGATATTTCAGAGGGACGTGAAACTGTCAGAATTGGGTTCCAACGCACAGACAAAGGTAACTTCTATTTACAAGTAATAAGTTACAGCAATTCCCTCTTCGTGGTATTTGCCTTTTCTATTAGAGAGAAATCCTATGAACGACAAGGAGAACTAGACCAGTTGAAATAGCATCTTCCTTAACGGCACAACTAGTTCTGATAAACCACACACACACACACACACACACACACACACACACACACACACACAGTGTTAGTCCAGAAAATGAATGCTACTTTTATGTTGCCTCAAAAAGTTACAACTCAACATTTTAGAAAGGATATAAAAAGGTGAAGTGGACATATTGTTCTCTAGACACTAAGTATGATATCTGGTATGTAATAAGAATTCACTAAGTATTTGCTGAATAAATAAATAATTGAATGATCAAATATATTCTACTGTTAAAATTAGCAAAAGAATAGATTAACCTTGTATTTTTCCTCCACGTCATATGTATGTTTTTGCCAAGTTCACATCCAATTTTGGGGCTGCACTAACTGAGGCTTAATTTCTAAGTAAAAACATTAGTGATAAAACCTGTCATACTAGTTTTGCTTATCTCTAGTTTCATATTAGAAAATTAGACATTTTTACTCCCTCCTATTGATTTCCAAGGCAATTTCAATTGTGACAGAGATGGCTGAAGATGTATGCTAGTTTTTGAAAATGACACTCACATAGAATAGGAAGGAGTTTTAGGTTCACAATTATGTGGATTTCTAGAGGAATATAAACAAGAGAATGGAAAAGAATAGAGCAGACATGGCCCGTGAAAAGGCAAATTATTCACAGACATGCCCTTATCACAAGCTAGTATGATGACATGATTCTTTTAAAGACTTATCCTTTTGTCTGTAATTCTAAATGTAGGAATCTATCATATAGAAATTCAGAGATGTGGAAAAAGATTTGTATGTGAAAATGTTCACCTCTGCCATATGTAAACTGCCAAAACATTAGAAACACTATCAAATGTCCAACAAGAGGGAATTTGTAGAAGATATTATTGTGCACCCAAGCTATGGAAAACTATATAGTTATTAAAATTCATATCCTTGAAGAATAATGCCATAGATAAGTGTCATATACGAGAATGAGGTTCATTTAATCAGATATGACCAGACCCTTTGAGGGAACTAAGGTTGATTTTATAGAGCCAAAGTTTACAAAGTCTTCCAGAAAACTGGCCTGGTATCTGGTTCACAGACTGAGCCTTACAGGTGGTGAGATAGGTCACTTCCTGGCAGGCCAGACCTTGGTGACATTGAGAAGAGAGGAAAGTACCCACATTTATAGTAAAGCAGGTAAACCCTGGTGGAGAGAGTGTCTTGGCTTGGGGAGGAGCAGAAATATGAAAGACTGATCTGTTTACCTGATCCAAGCAAAGGCTTCCTTACCTAAGTTATTGTGTCTGTCTGCATGAGACCAAACTTATTTTCCACTAATTAGTGAATGGCAGCTCCTGAGGAAGATGAAGCCCGTTATAGATTATAAAATAGCTGCCTTTTATTTACACAGTTGAATTGTAGGGTGAGTAAAAAAGTTCTGACTACATTAATTAGCTACAATAACAATAAAAATTAAATATCTCTAGACCTTAATAAAAAGTATTGTTCATATACATATGTTTATGTGTATTTGTACATATATACATATACAAATACAAATACATATATAGATATACATATATTCTCCCTCTAACAATATTTGTTCCTGAAAATATTTGTTTCATCTGAACAGGGCAGAAGTTCCTGTTCGGCGCTTGTCAAATCTTTTTCCATTAAAAACTCAATAATGAGTCATTGCATTTCTTCATACATTATTCTGAAATTATATACAGGCCAGTGATTTTTTTTCTGCTGGAGACAGTAGTTGAATTTGCCCTCCCAGCTTAGCTGCCTTATTAGCTGTGTCTAACGTGTTGCAAGTTGTCAACAAACATTACCTGTGATTTTTCTGTGACTGAACCCCTCTGGAACGGGGAAGTAGAAGTCTAGGGGTTGTCTGGTGGTTTCAGCTGTCCTCGCTCTTGAGCAGATATGCTGACACACTCCTTATTACCTTCTCCTTCCTTTTCTCTAGAATCACCTGATTTCAGAGCTGAAGAGCATTAGGTAGCCCCACTTGTAAATTCCATTTCCAAGATGCCCAACAAGTAATTATCCAGCCTCAGCTTGAACAGCAAAGTGACAGGAAGTTTACTATATCCCACACAGCCCTTCATCTTTGGCCAGCTTTAACAATTAGGAAATACACTTAAGTTGAATCCATCTCCTCGAATAAGTATTCTATAATCCTAGTTCTAGTTCTCAGGACCATGTTGAGAAAATGTGCTCCTCTGCCACATGAGAGCCCTTTAAACATCTTTCACGGGCTTCCCTGGTGGCGCAGTGGTTGAGAGTCCGCCTACCGATGCAGCGGACATGGGTTCGTGCCCTGGTCCGGGAAGATCCCACATGCCGCAGAGTGGCTGGGCCCGTGAGCCATGGCCGCTGGGCCTGCGTGTCCGGAGCCTGTGCTCCGCAACGGGAGAGGCCACAACAGTGAGAGGCCCGCGTACCGCCAAAAAAAAAAAAAAACATCTCTCAGGAAGGCTGTCAGGTCTCCACTGAGGCTTCTCCGCCCAGACCTGGACAACTGTTCTTCCTATGATGTGGGTTCACCTTCCTCCACCATGTTGATTGCTTTCTTGTAAACACACTCGTTTATCCATCTCTTTCTAAAAATGGCTCTGGACCATGGGCTCTGATGGCAGTACGACAGCTGTAGTCAGACCAACACAACAGTAAGCAGGTGTGACCACCTCCCTTTTGCTAGAAACTGAAGATCTGTTAATTTAGCCCAAGTTCAGACGAATTTGGGGCTATTATATTTACAGACTTGATTTGGACCTCTGTTACCCTAAATTCTACAAGTCATATTTCCCCCCCACATTATTGCTGTACAATTCTGTGTAGGACTCTTTATTTAATCCTATTGTGTTTCTTTCTTTCTTTTAGATTTGAATTTTATTTCAGTCTGCTAAGAGATAATGCATTTTCTATCCCTCCAAATATTGTTCTATTTGCATGTCTTCTATATGTCTACCTGCTCCATTAATAATGCAAATGTTGAAGAGAAATTGGCGCAGGAAAGAGGCCTTCAGGTTGACATTGATCTATTATTTAGCAACCTTCGAGAAAAGCTGTTTATCCAGTTACAAATCCTCCCAAAGACACCACGATCTACTATTAATGTCTCCTTTATGATAACAAGACCGTCGTCAAGAGATACTGTCAAATATCTTGTTGAAATACAGACGCATAGTATCTACTACATTTCTCTTCTCTACTAAGTCAAAAAGACAAAGGAGGAGAGTTGACTCACCAGTTCTCAGTAATTATTATTTTTCCTGAGGATTTTCAGACCATCCTATTCGTTCATTCAAAAATATGTATTCAGTGTCTGCTATATTCCAGGCACATTGCTAGACACAAGGCAATAGGATCCATGCACCAAAGAGTTTACTGTCTTTAAATAATGCATTCTAAACTTTTCCCAAGAAACAACACCAATAACTCCCCTCCCTTCAAAGGTTTAGCAGAGAGTCAAGCACACAGCAGGTCCTCAATAAATATTTGTCTTATTGAATTTAATACTTATTATAAGCAATATCTATTAAGTGCCTACCTGTGACATGCATTAAGCTAAGTATGTTAAATATTTTATGTCATGCAATTTCTATGACACACTTCCCCCCCATTTTACAGATGAGGAAACTGAGGAACACAATGGTTAGGTTATTTGTCCAAGCCTGTACATCTAGTGAGTGGAAGAGATGTAGATACAAACCCAGTCATTTGACACTAGAGGTCACATAGCTTGACCCCTGTACTGTAACTCATGACTCAGCTACTCTGATGGAATTAATACAAAAGTGTCTCATTTTATAATCCAAATATTCATAAGCCTCAGAAAAAATTTTTTAAAAGAGTTTAAGCAAATAACTAGCAAACCTATCAAACAACTCTAGTGGAAATATAAATATTTTAGGTAGATTTTCATTTCAAAACAAGGTATTCCCATAAAAACAACAAAGTGTAGAATTATGATATTTTATGACAATAATATAACATTCTCAGCACAAAACAGTGTTAGGATTTCCTCGTCCACATTACTGCTGTTTCATAGAAATCATTTCATTTTAGACGTAGAATGTTCCTTAGAAGTTATCTATTCATGTAAGAGCCAGATGGGTGATGGTCTCAAATAAATTCTAAGGACTTTCCAACCTCAAGACTATGATTTAATTTCCAGAAGTTAATTTCCAATTCTACTGAGATCGTTTTTTTTCCATCTGACTTAAAAGAATTTAAAGGAATTCTTTCAATCTGAATAATAAGCATCCATCTTCTGTTATAAGTGATTTAAAAACACCTTGATAAAAATTTAATTATTCACAAAAATCATTTAATTTTTTTCTCAGAAACCAGGGCTAGCTAAGACATTCCACAGTGTCTATGCTGACACTTTCTATGAGCATATTCATTCTTGATCTCTTTTTCTCATGATACTATTTGTTACTAAGCTTAATAACTATGCAATTGAGTTAATAGTCTGTAAATGAATGAAACAACCCTGGCTTTATTCTGTAATTAAAAAGGCCCTAGACAGGTGATCAATGGTAAAGAAAGTAATGAGAAGCTATCACAATACGTGTTTCCATCTCTTCAAAATATTCCCAATACTAGACTACTGAAGCGAGTTGGTGAGGAACAGGTAAAATATTTCATAATCTCTCACCTTTTGGAATTATCATCTTGTCATTCTTATCCAGGACCTTGCCTTCCTAAATCAGAGGAAGTGTCTTGGAGCCAATGTGTTCCTCTGTGTATCTAAAATTAAGTACCCAGTTGGTGGCTAAATTAAGATCTGACCTTGTACAACTGAAATATGAACGATTCCTGGCACATAGTAAAGTGAGATTTCTCTGGACCCTCATCACAAGAAACACATGGCCACAGAGGTATAATAAGATTATCTGGGTCCTGATTGGTTCAAAGAGCTCTCATGAAAACAAATGATCTGCCAACCCAGCTGCTATGAGGGTCCTTGCTGAAGGAACAAAGCAAAACCACTTAAGTAGAATTTAAAAATATTTTAAAATCAGTTGTTCAAGAGACAAATCTGTGAGTCTCTGCATCTGCAGATCCAAATCCACTTTTAGTCAATTTTAACACACACTCTTTCTCATTCTTCCTCTTTTAGACTCATGTCAAATCTCATTAAATATGATCTTCTTGTTGTAGGAATTTACTGTTTTTCATTTGATTTGCATTTCATACCCGCCAGTCTGATACACAGATGGGGATATGACATTCAGTGATATCTAATCTGATCAAGACTTTTTAGCTCAAGTTATAAAACATAGAGTCTAAAGTGAGCAGCAGAGATAAAGCAAGCAGAAAATTAGTATTTTAATTGGGAAGGGTTGTTTGTTTTCTTTTAAAAAATAAAGTTTAGTGTCTTACTGATTTTCTAATGAAAATAATCTGCCTTAAGTTTGTTTTGACATGGGTATCCCTGGATTAACTCGGTCACTGTCAGCATTCACAAAGCCATCTGGCTTCCATCCCCACCGCTCCCTTAAAATAACTCTTCTCAAGGGTCTCACTGACCTCCTAGTGTCTAAGGTTGATGGAGACTTTTCATTTCTTATTTTTCAGGCCCTCTGTTGGATTTGCTGCCATTGATCCCTCCCTTTTTTCCTGGAACTCTCTACTCCCTAGGCTTCGTGTGTGCTTTTATTTTTTTTTTTTTAATTTTTCTTCTTATCTCTCCGATTCATTCTCTGTACTTAGTGTTAATGAATAAACACGTGGATTGTAGTGAATTTACCAGTTTTATTTCAAAATGTGGAAGCCATAAATGTGAATTCAGAGGTTCTACCTCCTCTTTGTGATAAAAGAGGCTGTATTTCTGTCATCCTTGGAGCAAACCCCAAGAAATATTTTGTATTTATACCACCATTAACTGTGTCTTGAAATAGTTAAGGTTGAAGGCTAGAACATTGTGCACATTTTATAATTATTAATCTGATTTGGAAGTTTTCAATAAAGACTTCTTATAAAAAGCAAGCAACATTGTGAAACTAATTTTTATAGCTTTGTAACTTATAATGTTAAAAATTCGTATGAAGGTTTAGAGTATAATTCAATTTATGGAAAAAAACCTATACCTGACATTTAAAAATGTAGTTTGGTACATTTCAGGGACATTTCTGCTCTTACGTGAATAAAGTTATGCCTGTTTTATCCATTTATATAACAGTTATTATAGATCTACTTGTATCGTACAATATTTAAAATAATAGAAAGAACAAAAAAGAGAAACGTGTGGTAAATAAATGAAAATATGCTACTGATGACATAGACCTATGAAAAAGTCTTGCCTCACCACTTACTCTCTCTGTCACCTTAGATTTGCTATTTAAAATTTCTGAGACTCAGTTTATTCATCTGTAATATGGGAGTAATAATATAATAACCATAATAAAAATAATAATAATACAATAACCATGGCACTCACCATTTTAATGAGATCTGTTCCTCAAGTAGCTAATCATCTATACACACACAGTAAAGCAGGCTTTGAGTAATTCAAACATTTAAGAGAATGACCTATTCGTAATGCTAATAATCACTTCCACATTTGCCTGTTTTGGAAATTGGCTTTTTCTACTGGCTTTCTCAAATGGAAACAAAGTGAATTGGATTTTTGAACAGTGTACCCGTGGTTTATAGGTGAGGGTGAGTTTCAGTGAGGATGTGATCAAGCAGTGAACGACTACTGAATACTACCGCTGTTCTGAGGAAGGTACCTATAACGTTACTGACATCCAAATATGTGTCCCTTCTATATATATATATAGCAAGAAATGCATGTCCTGTGTCAAGTTGATAATTTTAGCAACTGATACGAGGAAACTTAGGTTGAAATGGTTGCAGCAAAGTGTTAAAGGGACTGTCCCTGGAACCACCCACTTTTATTTTGGGAACAGGAGACTTGGGCAGCGCTGTACGTGAACTTCCAGGGAGCCATGCGGCTTCCCAGTCTTCACATTTAAGGCACCCACTGCCACCACACTTCTCACCTGCCCACAGGTACTCTGTGTTCCTGAAAACAGGTATGGGGCTTGCAGGCCTTTGACTGAGAATTTAAAATACAGCTCTTGTTACCATGAGCCCTACTACCCCATCCACCCCACAAAGCCATTTGGCACCCCGTATTCCCTTCTGATACAGCCCATTCTCCATAAAAGCCTTATCAGACTGCAGCTTTATCTTGACTCTTGGGCAAAACGGTGTCATTCACACATGTTGGAGAACCCTACTTTGTTCTGCCCTATTATTTTGTAGTTTAGAGAGCAGTACTGTGTATGTCTCACTTGGCTTCATTTTTATACTTTGGTATATTTCAGATTTTCTCCTCCTCCTTCCTTCCTTTCTGCACTTGTTCATTATTTTGGTCTTGGGGGCTGTTGTTTTTTTTTAAAATGCATATTTTATTTCAGCTGTGTATAAAACAGAGTAGAAAATGGTGAGAAAAGCAATCGTTTATTTTAGTATGCTTACCATTACTTTGATAATTGGTTGTTTGTTCTTGTTGTGCTTTCTACTGTTTTGTTTTGTTATTTTTTTCAGACTGGAACACAACTGAAACTGTGAGTCAAATGTATTAGCACCGCCTTCTATCAGGAGCGCTGACGTCACAGGCCCCTGGGAGAAACTGCATTGCTGACATCACTCCGTCATTTTGCTTCCACACAGCAGCACAAAGGCAAGTGATGCGAGAGTAGTTTTTAGTAAGGTAGTGCTGTAGAAGCACACTAAACCAATAATGGGCAAAAAGTGGGGAGTATTCTGTACTGGCCCCCAGTTACATTTCCCACCTCATCACCAGTGTCTGGTAAAGACCTTGCCACATAGAAAGCACGCATCAAATATGTGCTAAATGGTTTGCCGAACACTGGTGACTTGTTCATGTAGGTTAGCAGTTATATCCTGTCTAACTTAGCTAACGGCTGATTCAATTAAAACTGACGCAAAGTGAATTTTAAGAAAGCAGGTCGACCTTTCTTTTTTTCTTTTTTTAGAACAAAGCTCTTAGTTTTCAATACTGTGAGAGACATTTCAAGGGCATCAAGAGAAAGAACCCTGAATTAAAAGAAAGCAGGGAATCTGTATTTTAGTCTCAGATTTGTCCATGTCTTTGTGAATTAAGGCAAACGTTGAAATGCCTGGGCCTTAGTTCCCACCTGTGTAATAATACTGCTCTCATTACTTCATATCATTATGAGAATAAAATAAGAGCATAATTACAGAAGTTCTTTGAAAAAATAGTAATCACTCTACAGACACAGGGCTTACTAACAGTATCATACTCCTGGGACATAAAATGGACATTAAAGCAACTATCTCATTCAGTTGTCTATTCTATACATGCAGACATTTTAGTATATGCAGAATGTGGTGCTAGACCGCTCAAGGCATGCATGCCAAGATGGGGTGGGACAGTGGGACACACTATTCTAGTCCTGAAGAAGTTTACCCTTTGTGCAGAGAGAATAAGTAGAAAAGAAGCCCAAATTTGGTAAGAGAGATAAGACATAAGTAGGCTATGGAGGAGAGGGTCAGAGAATAAAAGACACACACGCACACACATCTGAGTTTTAAAGAGAGAGAGATCGGTTTTACATTAATGGATACTCAAAGTATTTTGAATCTTTTTCTTCTAATCTTTCCTATTTCTAACCTCTTACATATCCTAAATTGATAGTGCTAAGGCAAGGGGACTCTCACTAATCTTAGTATCTTGTTTTATATAAACTAAACATCATTATACTCAACACTGTATAATAGAGCTTTATATTGACAACCAAAGTAAAATTTGAATTACTGAAAATCCAGTATTCTCTTCTGTTCTTTCTGAAAAGAATTGATCTTTTCATGTGCACCTGTCGTTACGTTTTGATTTTTTGAAGTTGCTCATGCATGATATTCCATCAATTAGTAGTTAATTATGAAAAAGGGCATTTTGACCTTACCTGTTTCAGAAAAATTTTATGAATTTGATGAGGAAAACTTACCATGCTAAAATTTTAAAATTTCAGTGTAAATTCATTACCATTAAGAGATCCTGGTATTGCCCCCCACTTGCATTCAGATCTTTATTTTTTACATTTCAAAATTGATTCACCATTTTGTTCAAACAACTCCAGTATAAAAGTTAAGCTTAGTGATTCTGTCAGGAAACTAGAAAAATGTAATTATTTCTGCTAGACTTAGATTTACCTCTAGTAAATAGTGTCAGTCCTAGGACAAAACACTCTGATTTTTCCAAAATGGAATTTCTACTATCATACATTATATGCAGCTTAGTTGTAGCTTGATTTGAGGATTTCATATGCAATTACAGTACAAATAAGACAATTTTTCACATTTCCTATAATTCAAAAATATTAAATAGTTCAAAGTATTAATTCAAAAATATTGAATTCGAATACTATAATTCAAAAATATAAAATCAAGTTGAGTTTTGAGGTTTTGTTAAAGTGTTTTGATGCAGCTTAGAAAGTCTGGCTACAATCCTGAAGGTCTGGACCACCCAGTGTCAGTGTAAATGAGTACTTTCAAGGGGGCTTTCTTTTCTGGGCACTCGGGATACAGTAATGAGCACAACATTTCACCATCTAACATGCAGGTATTTTGCTCTGTTTGAAGGTAAAATTAACAGAATTTGTCTTAGATTTGATGTTGGGTTTGTGAGAAGGGATACCAGGATCGAGTCTAAGCAACTGGAAGGATAGAGTTGCCATAAACTGAGATCGAAAAGGTCCCAGAAGGAGCAGGTTTAGAGGGGAGGAAAGGGACCTCAGCTTGGATCACGCACAGCTTGAAATACTGTTAAAGTCCAAGAGGAAAGGTTAACGAGGCAGGTGAACGTGAGTCCACATTTGTGGGGGGAGTCTGAGCTGGAAAAACAAATTAGTGATACATGAAGGCATGAGGCTAGATGAGCTCACCAAATGAATACACAAGGACATAAAAATAAAGGCATTCAAGGGATGAGCCCTGTGGCTAACCAAAGCCACAAGACAGAATGCAAGCTAAGGAAAGAAACACATTTGCAGCAGGAGAGAGCAATCGACTGTATCAAATTCTGCTGCTAGGTTAAGTAAGATGAAGACTAAGAACTGACCACAGGACTTAGCAACCTTTCGGTTTGTCTTCTGCTCCAGAATCATCTCACTAACTGTCCAGGCTTCATTTCAGAGATTTCCCATCTTTCTCCCCCTCTGCCCTGCTTCTCAGTATGAAGAAGAAAGACACAGTGTTCTTACGTTTAGGGGCTCATAAGACGCACATCCAATGCTCCTAAATTTAGGAACGTTACTTCCTTTTCCTACTCCTTTTCTCTCTGAAAAAAATCTCTCTCAGCTCATTTTTATCTCATTTTATGAAAAAGGGCCATTAATATAAAAATCAGTTCTTTTGGGCTTCCCTGGTGGCGCAGTGGTTGAGAGTCCTCCTGCCGATGCAGGGGACACGGGTTTGTGCCCTGGTCTGGGAAGATCCCACATGCCGCGGAGCGGCTGGGCCCGTGAGACATGGCCGCTGAGCCTGTGCGTCCGGAGCCCGTGCTCCACAATGGGAGATACTACAACAGTGAGAGGCCCGTGTACTGCAAAAAACAAAAAACAAAAACAAACAAACAAAAAAAATATTTTAAAAGTAATTTCTATGTGCAAGGTACTATGCTTGGCATATATATAACTGAATCACTTTGCTGTAATCAGAAATTGCTGACATGTATAACAAATCAGCATAAATTCAGATGAGATTTGATCATCACCTGTAGGAAAAAAAAAAAACAAACGGCTAAGGGATTAATTCAGCCAAACAATAAATGACGGGTAACTATGATGTATGGACATCATTAACAGTGATGGAGGTCAGGGCAGGATGCCCCAAAATATGCCACTTTGGCATATTAATTATTTTGAATTAAAGTTATGTAAGAAACGGCTGGCCTGAGAAGGACACTCTGACCCTTTTTTGCTCCCCTGAAAGGAGGAAATAAATCTCTCATGTGAAAGGCACCTTCCCTGTACCAGAAGGCGAAGAGACATCCTTATCTCCAGAGATATGAAGTGCAGGGCCAAGAAGGGTGTATAAACAAAACTTGTACTTGTTTACCAATTTAATACCTCAAGCCCAAACTTCTTTGTCTTGTCAATTCTTCACAAATGTATTGTTTCTTTGTCTAAAAGGTATAAAAGCTGCCTGCTCTGGTCACTTCTTTGAGTCTCATATTTCTATGAAGTCCTGTACATGCAAAATTAATTGTTTTCCCCTGTTAATCTGCCTTGTGTCAATTTAATTACTAGACCAGCCAAAATAATCAAGAGGGGTAGGGGGAAAATTTCCCATCCTCGACAGCAGAGAATATTGAAAAAATATATTTACTATAGAACTAATAATAAAAGAAATGTAAGAATTAAGGTTACGGAACAGAGTGTTGATGTTATATGCCGTGACAACACAGATATGAGATAATTAACATAAATTTGGGACAAAAAGGAAAGAAGGTAGTGGCATTGATTGCTTCATCTGGTGTAGCTGGGAGTGAAATGACTAAAAATAAATCCGGGGCTTCCCTGGTGGCGCAGTGGTTGAGAGTCTGCCTGCCGATGCAGCAGGCATGGGTTCGTGCCCCGGTCCGGGAAGATCCCACATGCCGTGGAGCGGCTGGGCCCTGAGCCATGGCCGCTGAGCCTGCGCGTCCGGAGCCTGTGCTCCACAACGGGAGAGGCCACAACAGTGAGAGGCCCGCGTACGGCAAAAAAAAAAAAAAAAAAAAAAAAAAAAAAAAAAAAAATATATATATATATATATATGCTTGCCTCTCAGTTTCCTCAAGAGTCTCACCACCTGGGACTTCCCTGGTGGTCCAGCGGCTGACTCCGAGCTCCCAAGTAAAGATTCTGAATGAAGATTGGCATTGAAGACCCCGTGTGCCACAACTAAGACCCGATGCAGCCAGATAAATAAATACATAAACATATAAATAAATATTTTAAAAAAAGAGTCTCATCACCATGTCCCCTACAACCATCACGGCTATACCGTGCTTGTAGGATATTATTTGAATTCCATTTAGCTTCCCTTTTCCACCTTGTTGATTGGCCTTAAGCTGGGTATGCAGGTTCCAGTTCTTACAGCTGGATTTTTAATACCTGTGCTCACCTTTCTTCAGCCTGTTCCTTTTCCCTACTGCCTTCCTTCCTCCAGGCGCTGACAGTGTCATGCTGACTCCCCACCTCCTTCCTTCTTTTACTGCCCCTGAAGTCAACCTCATACATCCTCCAACTATTAAAAATGCATGCAATAACATTTGAATGTCATAGAAGGCCACACAGTCAAGGCCGCCTTATCCTGCTATTTACTGTTGTTAGTAATGACTTTTGAAATGACAGGTTAATTCTTTTGGGTCCTAGCCGTTCCTGGACTGGATTTTTTTTTCCTGCTGTCTACATGTATCTGAGACTTTTTAGACCAAAGTCCTTTATGCTGTACTGCTTATTAGGTTTCTTAGCAAATGAATTTGCCAGAGCATCTAAAAGAAATAAGTTCTTCATCCCGTCAATGGTATAAGGTTACCAAGATTGCCATTAACATCTGTCTCTTTATCACCACCTCCTGGCGAACTTACTACATGGCTTATGAAGTCAACTTAACTGGCTTTCTATGGGGAACAAAGGTAATTTTGGATACTTTATATCTCTATATTACAGGATTCAGTTGTAATAGAGAAAGGCCAAGTTGCCTGAATGTATAATCTCCCTGAGACTATTTTTTACTACAGTATATATGTGTTATATAATATTATATATGGGAAATAAAGGAGCTCTTGGGAATTAAAGCTATGTTGACCATGAAATTTAGATAAAAGTTTCCAAAAAGTTTTAAAGCATATGGATTCATATTCAGGACCCTAAAAGAATATTAAAAGGAGGTTTGAAATTTATAAACTAAAAGATATTTTTAAAACTCCACTGTGATACCTTTATAATAATTTCTATCGTTTTAATGAGAAGTTTTGGAGGCCGCTGACGATTTTCTTTCTCTTTTGTCATCACTCTGGGTTTCACGTCCATTTCTCCTTGTGCCAGTCCCTAGTGTGAGCAACTCTTTAAATTTATTCTTTCCTTACTCTCTGAGAGTCTTGCTCAATGCTTCCAGTAAAACATGACTTTTTTCCCAGTTTGCTTTCCTCTGTGGGACTCTTCAGAGTAAGTGGGCTTTGATGCATTTGAGGGTAGAAGGGAAAAGCAACTAGAACAACCTAACGGTATTTGGCTTTATAATTATTTTTTAAAAGGGTCCCCTCCAGTCAGGTTTTTCTTTTTGGTCCTGAAATGACCCAAGCACCTTAGGCTCCCATGCGTCTTAATATAGGGAGCCCTATCTTTGAGGAGGTAGGAAGTGGAATATCCACTGGGTGCTGGTAGCTGCTTTAGCCAAAGATCTTTGCTTCACTTTGTGTGAGGGTGTTAAATATTGGGTCTGATGAGTTCCAATATTCCTTTTTGAAACCCTCATCTTTTGGTTTTGCTATTTTATTTCTCTAGTCTATAATTTGGCTAATATTTATCTGTTTAAACTTTTGAAACTCATTCTTTTCCTTAAAAAAAAAATTCTTTGGTATGAATTTTTACCTGCCTTATTGCTAAAGCCAAAAACCTAGGAGCTCTTCTTTCATTTGTCCTTTCCTTCCCCTCTCATATCCAATCTAGCTGTAGCTTTTGTTGGTTTCATTTTCAAATTAAACAATGAATCTGCCCTCTTCCACTGCCAATCTTATTACAAGATTGTTCAAACCATTATCATTCTTGCGCAGATTACTGCATAGTCTCCTAACCATTTCTTTGTTCTATTCCTTCCCTGCTGCAATCCATTCTCCCAATATTAATTGGAGTTGTCTTTTAAAAGTGTAAATTAGACAGTAAAATACCATGTTTAAACCATTCCCATTGCACAATCTTTTCAACCTGGTCCTTGCCACTCTACTGTTCACCCTTCTACCCTAGTCACACTCCAGTCACGGCACTCTCCCTCCTCACACTTTTGCCCTTACTACTCCCTCTGCCTGGACACTCTTTTTTTTTGCAGGCCTCTCACTGTTGTGGCTTCTCCCCGTTGAGGAGCACCGGCTCCGGACGCGCAGGCTCAGCGGCCATGGCTCACGGGCCTAGCCGCTCCGCGGCATGTGGGATCTTCACGGCCCAGGACACGAACCCGCGTCCCCTGCATCGGCAGGCGGACTCTCAACCACTGCACCACCAGGGAAGCCCTGCCTGGACACTCTTTAACTCACATTTTATGACTGGATCCTTTTCTTCATGCCTCAGAATAAATGTCACCTTCTCAGAAAGGTTTTCTTGCGCTAGGTATCCATGTGTCCTAACACAGTTAATTCATTCCCTTTTGAAAATAATCTCATTTGGTAATTTAATTTACTAATTGATTTATGTTTTTACTGCGTGTCCAGCCACTAGAACAAAGGTCCCTGATGACTGAGACCTGTCAGTCTGGTTCACTGACAGAACCCTAGGACCCACTGCAGCTTCTGATACAAAGTAAGCAATCAATATACATTTGTTTAATGAAAGATTATTTAGTTTTTCTGCTGCTTATCCAGTTTTTAAAAATAGTCATATGCTTCCTCTCATATTTCTGAAGTCCCTTCTCTACTTTAGCTGTTGTCTCCCCCTCCTCCCATTTTTATCTTGGTTATTTTATTTCACTTAATTTGTCCTTTTACTTTGGAAGAGACTAGTTAAAAATACAATATTGACATTTATTATATCTTTTCATCATTTTCAACTTTTTTCTTATACCTAATTTTATCTTCCTATTTCTAAAGTCTGTTAAAATATTTTTTAAATAATTATTGTTTTATTACCATTTTATTAGTATATTCTTATGTTAATAAATATTTATTTTAGTCTCACAAAATAGTTTTTATTTCCTCAAACAACTTCCTGCCTTTCATCATTTTTTTTCCTTCTTGCTTTTATTAATTAATTTATTCATTTATTTTTGGCTGCGTTGGGTCTTCGTTGTTGCGTGCCGGCTTTCTCTAGTTGTGGCGAGCGGGGGCTACTCTTTGTTGCGGTGCACAGGCTTCTCCTTGCAGTGGCTTCTCTTGTTGCGGAGCATGGGCTCCAGGGACACGGGCTTCAGTAGTTGTGGTGCTCAGGTCCAGTTGTGGCTTGCAGGCTCTAGAGCGCAGGCTCAGTAATTGTGGCGCACAGGCTCAGTTGCTCCGCGGCATGTGGAATCTTCCCGGATCAGGGCTCGAACCCGTGTCTCCTGCATTGGCAGATGGCTTCTTAACCACTGTGCCACCACAGAAGTCCCTCCTTCTTGCTTTTAAATAAGAAGTGGCAGCATTTCATACATAGAAATGGGGCTAGATATGTCCCCACAGACATCTTTATTATTCCATCGTCCCATAGGTTCTCTCTATTTTTCAATAGCCTATGTTTAATCTCAATTTTTAAACTTAATTCAAATCTGGGTGGGAGTGTTGGTTAGCTCCATTTTTACACATTAGACAAGTCAAACACCTGGAAGCCAATAGCCACTCAGATAAAACTGGGTAATGGCTTTTATCTGACTTACAGCCCAATTTAGAATGAAGTTCTAAAAACTACCATATTGGAAACACCCAGTTATCTGGTACGAACACTTTTTAGAAGTATCCGTAGCATAGATAAAGAAGAATCCAGGAAAAAAATCCAAATCGTTTTGAACACGCCTGATATGAATGGAGGCATAAGAGATGGATAATATCCAAACTATTAGCATTTTAATATGTCAGGTCTGTTCTAAGAACTAACTTCAGAAAAATGAATTTTTTTGGTTACCAAGTTGGGAGAGGAAAGAACACTCCCTGAGTTGAGATTATTTTCACTTCTGCCCCCTGACATGAAAACTAAGGGGAAAGTGACCAAGGCAGTACTCATCCCCTCTAGATTTTCAGGAATGAGCTTCTCCTGCCCTGAAAACTGAGATGTTTTCTTCCTTTTCTCATCCCTCTCTCAGGTAAAATCTTCCTGAGAAGATATTCTAGGCAAATACTCTAACAGTTTAACTTTGGGTAAGATCTGGCCCTTCACAAAAGAGTCTGTGTCATTAAGAAGCAGTGTAGGAGGTCCTAACCCTTCCAGTTAATTAATTTTGGAGAAACAAGAACTCCCTTGTTGGGTAGGCTAGAGGTCCTGCAGAGAAAATTGTGTTACAGATTTTAACTCTAAGTTACCTGGCCTGCTAACTTTATTTGCAGAAGAACTTTTGTACATCTGTCTCCTTCCTGACGAGGATTCCAACATTTATCTGGGAACTCTTACCTCAGAATATAGTGCATTTGGTGCTCTTGCTACTCACATTAAGACATTCCCAAATCCCCTTCTGATATCACAAATGCCAGGGTTGATTTCCCTTTGTAGCTAATTCTACAGCCACCAGCCATAGGACACCACTATCAAGCCCCTTCCATACATAGCCCCACACCTCTGCAAAGGGATTAGCTCAGAAAACTTAACACAATTTCCCACCACATAGAACTGGTTATCTATGCAGTACCTTAGCCAGGATCAGCTAGGTCTGTTTAGCAGTGGTGTCTTCAGCAAATGTCATACGGCAGAAGCCTGAACCCAAAGTTACAACCAATGAAAACACATGCATCTTTTATAATCCCATGATTCTACATTCTAGAACACATCCCACAATGGCAAAAATTCTAAGAATCTGGAGAGACAGGGAACAAAGACTGTGACCTCATAAACTTCCATTCATCTAAGTTCCAGTGACTATTTCAGCATTGTCTGGTTTGAAAAAGAGGGGCATTTCTTCCCAGTCCTAATGTGGTTTTCTGAATCTAATCTAGTGTGTCCAAATATATATATCACCTTTGTAGAAGTAAACAGGTACATCAGATGACTTGTTCCAAATCAATAGTTACTTTATGTATGTGTTTACATCCATGCACATGTGTATCTTTAAAATGCCATTGACACATGCATATTCATTACTATATATTTACTCTGTCCTGAATTGTAATAGTGGATGATTTAAATACTAGAAGTTGGAACTTATGATGCAAGTTATGGTAAAGCCTAATTCTTGGGTAATCTGAACTGGAAAGATTATATCCCCATAGCTCATGTTTCTAGGGGCAGCTATTCTAAGAGAAGAGAGGAGCATATGATCAAGCTAATCTATTACTCAGTGTCAGTTTGTGCCCAAAGGGACAAAATTCAAATCCACCCATGGCTTTCAGTCATAGGTTTTGCACATCTTCAACTAACTACTGTAAAATTATTCCCCAAAGTGATTATACCAATTCATTCCCATCAGCAGTGTATGAGTATTCCTGTTGCTTTACACCCTTGCTAACACTTGGTATTGTAAGTCCTTAATTTTTGTCCATAAGATGGCAGTAAAATTATAATTAATTTGCATTTCCTTGTTTAACAGGGAGGTTGAGTCCTTTTCATGTCTGTTGACTCATCCTGTTTCCATTACTGTCAATTGTCTAGTCATTTTTTTGTTTATTTTTCTACTGTATTCACTAAAAATATATTAATTGGGTGCCTATTATGTACCAGGTACTATTTCAGGCACATGCGATATAGTAGAAAATAATTTCCATTCACATATGGCTTATATTCTAGAAAGGATGATACCCAAAAACAATATAACTAAGATAATTAGATAGCATATTAGAAGTTGCTAAGGGCTATGAAGAAAACTGAAGCAGAGAAGAGGGTAAGGAATGTCTTTGTGGCAATCCGCAGTTTTAAATCTCACGGCCAGGGCGGGCCACACTGGGAAGGTAAAACTGTGCAAAGATTTGAAAGGGGTGAGAGAGTGAGTCATGCACCCATCTGGTGGTGGTGGAAGGGCTTTCCAAAGAAAGGGTTAGAAGAGCAGCTACCTGAGTATAGAGAAGGGGGCTAGAAGGTTAGGTCTGAGAGGTGAGGGGCAGAGGGGACAGTCATGTGAGACATTGTAGGCGATGCAAGAACTGTGGTTTTTACACCTTGAGTGAAAAATCATGGAAGAATTTTGAACGAAGTATTTTCTAAAAGGATTATTCTAGCTACTGGGTTGAGACAGTAGCAAAATAAAAAATAACAAAATCACTTGTGTGGTTCTGTGTTCCATGCACTGAGTCAGGCACTTTACATATATTAACTCATTTAATATATTCCAGAGAGGTAGGCAAGAATGGAAGCAGGAAGACCTGTTCTGGTTATTAGTTCTTTTTTTTAAAAATTAATTTTTATTGGAGTATAGTTGCTTTACAATGTTGTGTTAGTTTCTGCTGTTCAGCAAAGTGAATCAGTATACATATACGTATATCCCCTCATTTTTAGATTTCCTTCCCATTTAGGTCACCACAGAGCACTGAATGGAGCTCTCTGTGCTATACATTAGGTTCTCATTAGTTATCTATTTTATACATAGTAGTGTATATATGTCAAGCCCAATCTCCCAATTCATAGTTCTTTTCTTACTGATTTATGTTAAGTTCCTTACATGTTCTAGGCACCACTTATCTTTTGGTGATTATATGTGGTTGCAAAAATCTTCTCCCATTCTGTGGGTTGTTTTAACATTTAAGTTATATATATTCTCAATTTGTTGTGCTCTTCTCCCATTGACTTTTTAAGCAAATGCCCTTTTTAACTCCAGTCATCCCACAATTTTCAGTTGTTTCTTCTTCCCTGCTACCATTGCACTTGGCACAAACCTCTTTTGGAACACTTAACAAATTACCTATTAATGCATGTCTTCGTCATTGTTCTGTAAATCTCGCGATGTGAGATGCTGTTTTAAAACTATGTCCCAGCAACTAACACATAACGGGTGTTCAGTACATGTTTGTAGAGGTAAGTGAAAAAAAGGGGTATGGTCCGGTATCACTTCACCTGGGAAAATGAGAAAATGGATGCTGTACTTCAGTGAGTAAAATGAAAGAGAAAAGGCTTGCGATGGGAAGTGTCCTCTGGCTCTGCTTTGCCTCATAAGACTGAGGATACTGAACTAACCTTTGCACCTAAGAGATCACTTAGACGATAGCTCCACGACCACCCTCATTTTACTGCACACTACGCTGTAGAAGAGAGGAATTCACCAAACGTTAAGACTAATGCAGGTTCCTAGAGCGACTATGACCTCAATCTCCTGGTGTGTTTTTGTAGCTTGGAGGGTTTCCCCCAACCTTTGGGTAGGCAGGCAGCGTGAGAGAGACAAGAACTGAGACATAAGACACCTAACGTAACCTTTGCCCCACCCTCCTGGTTTAGAGGCTTTGTGCACTCATTGCGCATGCGTCACTTTTTCTTTTAGGAATGGGCGGTGCAGAGCCTTTGCGCCGGTAAAGAGCCTTAGGGGGCGGGGCCAAGCTGTTTCCAAGGTGACGGAATGGCGGCCTCTGTGGTGGATTGAGCGGGTCTGGGCGAGTTCCCAGAGGGCTGCGCGTCCTGGTTGCTCGGCGCTGTCATGGCGGGCTTGCTGAAGAAGGTGAGGCGGGTGGAGGTCACTGACGGAATTTAGACTGTGGGGATGGAGTCAGCCCGCGGGTGGTGTCCGGAACTGTCACGGGCTTGGCGGTGCTTCTGGGGGACTCATTTTGCTCTGCCCTTAGGGGTGACCAGTTTAGCGGCTCCGATCGGAGAGGGAGAAGAAAACTCCGAACCAGCGGCTTTGAGAGACCGGTAGCTGGTTTTAGGCCGGTTTAAGCCAGAACAGTAGTGGTTTTGCTTGTCTTAGCGTGGGTACGCGGGGAATTGTAGTAAACAGCACGAATCGTGTTTTGTTTTTTGAACAGACCACTGGCCTTGTGGGATTGGCTGTATGTGAGAGTCCACACGAGGTATGTACTTCTTTTCTTCCTTCCTGAGTTTCCAAGGAAGCCTAGCACCCTGCGACCTTGTTTCTTCAATGGTTAACGGGATACGGATATTGCAAGCCCCAAATTACAACTCAGCGTGAGCTCTGGAGTCAACAGCGGTATTTAGTACTTGGTTTATCTGGTACCACGTTTTTGTTTGGTTGTTTTGCCATGATCTCTTTCTCAAACCATTTTCTTGTTGAGTTTTTCCGTGGCATTCTAGTGGCTCACTGGTACTTTTGCGAGTGTCTTCCCAGATCTGTATCGCCATTTCCCACCTTTTCCCCCGCCTCACCTTTTCTTAGGTGCCTTAGATTCTGTACAATTTCGATTACCAAAGATAGCGGCCTAGCAGTTGCCGCCTTTTGTCATCAGTTTTCTCTTCTAGTAGGTCTTTCCCGTCAGTATTCAGACATTCTTCCATCAAAAAAAAAAAAAAAAAGACCTCCCTGGATCGTTCTCCTCCCTCCTATAATCACGCCATTTCTCTCCTTCCTTCCCTTTTACAGGTAACTCAAAAGTTACCTGTACTTAACGGTCTCCTATTTCTCTTATCCATTTTGAAGGCACTCCAGTCAGGCTTGGCCAGAACTGTTCTTTTCAAGGTCACCATGCTGCTAAATCCGATGGTCAGCTCACGTTTCTCATCTTTATTAACCCAATAGCAGCATTTGACTTATCTGGCACTGTCCATCAAACACTTTTCTGTGCTTCAAGACACCTCAATCTCCTGGTGTGTTTTTTTTCCCCTACTTCTTTTGGCCTTCTCCTTTTCTGCTTATCCCTCATATCCCTACTTCTAAATGGTGGAGTTCTAAGACTTTGTTCTTGGGTCTTTTCTCTATTTGTATTTGCTCTCTGTTGGTGTCTGGACCCATTCCGATGGTTTTAAATACCACCTACACACTGATAGCTCTTGGGTTTCCGTGGCAAGCACACTGACCTCTCCCTTTATGGAAGTCTTGTATATTTCATTACTTAGTGGACATCTCCACTTGGATGTCAGGCAGGCAACCTAAACTTAACATGCCCAAAACTGGGTTCCTGATCTTCTCCCTAAAACCTGCTCTTCTCTCAGGTTTGCTCATCTCAGTGAACAGCAGTTCCATTTTTCTATTCACTCAGTCAAAAGCCTTGAAATCATCTTTCATTCTTTTCTTTCTCTCACACCCCACATTGGGTACTTCAGTAAATCCTCTGGGTTCTACCTTCAAATTATATCCTTTTTTTTTTTTTTGCGGTACGCGGGCCTCTCACTGTCGTGGCCTCTCCCCTTGTGGAGCACAGGCTCCAGACGCGCAGACTCAGCAGCCATGGCTCACGGGCCCAGCCGCTCCGTGGCACACGGGATCCTCCCGGACCGGGGCACGAACCTGTGTCCCCTGCATCGGCAGGTGGACCCCCAACCACTGCACCACCAGGGAAGCCCTATATCCAAATTTTGATTACTTCTCACCACCTCCTCTACTACCGTATTCTCAGCCGCCATCATCATGGCTGTGGATAATTGCATTTGCTTCCTAACTGCCTCTCCCTGCTTTTCACTGCCTCAGTTTGATCTTTTTTCAACAAAAGTCAGCCTGCTAAAATGTGAGTCAAGTCATGTGACTCCTTTCCTCAGAATTCACCACTGCTTTTCCATTTCACTCTAAATACAAAAGTGCTTACAGTGGTTCTCCAGATCACTATTCAACGGACTGTATTCTACTGATTTATCTTGTATGTTGTCTCTCTCTACTGGACTGTAGGTTATCATCAAGACAGGAATTTTTTATTCTTTTGTTCACTGCTAGAACTATGCTAGCACATGGTATGTGCTCAGTAACTAATGTTTGTTGAGTTAATGTCTTGTACTCGTTATGAGTTCATAATGCCTTTAGACTCATTGTCTAAAACTGAACTCATGGTTTTCCCTTTCTAAATCTGTTTCTTCCACTGTGGAGTATTTTTCTTGATGGTATCAAAGTCTTTCTACTCTGCAGGCTGGGAATTGGACATCATAGTTGATACTTCTCTTACACTCTTTTATCTTCATGTTCACTCCAGCGATGAATTTTGTTGATCCTTTTCTATAACAACTCTCCATTATGACCTCTCTTTTTTTGTCCTACTATTATTACCACAGTTTAGTCCCTTGTTCTTGTGTAGAGAATTGCAACAACCTTGTTACTGACCTTCTACTCTGTTGCTCCTTTATCCTATTCTTTTAACTCACTACTGCCAGATTAATTTTTCTGAAGCACACATCTAATCACAATTTCCCTAAATCTTTTAATTGCCCACATAATAAAGCCCAAATGCTTTAACTTGCCATGCAGAACCATATACAGTCTGATTTGCTTTTTCTCCAACCTTATCTCCAAAGCATTTTCTCTGTGTCCTATATTCTAGCCATGTGCTGTCCAATAAAAATATAATGCAAGTCATAAATATAAACCATGCTTGTAGTACAAAATTTTCTAGGAGTCACTTTTTTTTTAATAAGGAAAAAGTTAATATATTTTATTTTACCTAACATATCCAAAATATTACCATTTCAATATATAATCAATATAAAAAATTAATGATATTTTATAGTCTTTTTTTCATACTAAATGTTCAAAATCCAGTGTGTAGTTACACTTAACAGCACATCTTAGTTCAGATTTGTCACATTTCAAGTGCTCAATGGCCAAATTTGGCTAGTGGCTACTATATTAGACAACACAGTTCAAGGGAAATAGAACTATATAATAATTACTTTACATTACCTGTATTTTCTGCCATTCAGTCCTCTGTATGTATTCTATGTGTAAGATTGCCTTTTCTAACATCTTCAAATGTCTAAGTCCTACCATCCCTCTAGGTCTATCCCAGATGCTGCCTTTTCTATGAAACCTTCTCTGACATCTGCTGATGTGACTCTTCTTTCCCCAATAGAATAATAATGCTAACATTTATTGAAACTTATGTGCGCCAGGTACTGTTCTAAGTTATACAAAATCCTACGAAGCTGATATTATTAACATCCCCATTTTAGAATCCATGTCTCTTACCAGGCCTTTCTATTGTCATGCCCTTTGCTAAAATTGAGAAGAAATGAGGCTAAACCACCCCTCACTCACACTCACACACACACACACACACACACACAATTTAGATTATATGTTATCTAACAAGCTCTACATTAGTATAGTAAAATACCCTCTATTACAGAACATCATATTCAAATATAGAAGTAATGTCTAAATATGCAGAGTACTTTTTAAGAAAAATGATTCTTAGAGGCCCTTAAGGTTGGTTTTGTTTATTCATATATATGGTGAACATATATGAATGAAATTAGGTATTAGCATCTCCGGTTTCATACAATTAAACTAAAACAAATTTCAAATTAAATTTCAAAGAAATAATGAAAAATTCTCATCACATATGTATATTTATGATTATACTTAATATTTATGAACTGTGAATTAGGGTCTACTATAACAACTTTTTATCGTATGACTTTACTGCTGGCTGCTGTATTGACCTTTAAGTTCAGTGTGCTTTAATATGTGCTGCTTTAATATGTGCAGTGACTCAGTTTTCTTGCTGCTTTTTTCTGTTGAGCCTGTGGTGAAATCTTCACGTCGTACCAACTTGATCATAGTCACTAAGCATAAGCACTGAAGTATCATCACTACATTCCGTTAAATTTGATCATACTGATAATATACTGCTTATATATTTTTCTATTTCTATAGAAATCCAAATAAAAAATTTTTTAAAAATCAGAATTTGCGGTGCTTAGGACCTCAATTTGAGACATACTGATTTAGTAAGTGATTTAATTTACCAAAAAGATTGTTAGCAATAAGTTAGAATGCAGTTTTATTTTTGTTATCATACCTTTAACTTCTGTACAACTTTTGTCATACATACAAATATGAAAAGTTTCCATCTTTATATTCACATTTTTCCTAAGCTGTAAAGGGATCGATAGGCATAGACATGAAGAAGTTGCAGCAAGGAAAAGTTAAATGCTTTTTTAAAAAATAGTTGTGAATTTTTTTTTTTTAATAATCGGTGAGACTTTTTAAATCTTTGGTGACATTTTAAACTGGAAATTTGTATTTTTTGTCTTTTCAGAGGCTAAAAATATTGTATACAAAGATTCTTGATGTTCTTGGACAAATCCCTAAAAATGCAGCATATAGAAAGTATACAGAACAGATTACAAATGAGAGGCTGAGTATGGTTAAAGCGGTAAGTAGCTAACTTGATTTTGTTTTCTTGGATGTATGGTATCCAATGCAACATTTAACAAAAAAAAAATAAAAAATTCAGTTGATTACTTTTTGCATATTCTGCAGACTCTCCTTTCTATTCTCCTTCCCTCCGTGCGTTTCTTCCATCCTTTCTCCCTTTCATTCATCAAACTCCTGTTTATTGAGTACTTTTTATATGACAGTCACTGTAAATACAGGAGTGAAAGAATAAGATCAAGTCCCTTCCTTAAGTTAACATTATAGCTTTCATTTATCTCTCTTACCTGTCTAATCCTTTATTGATCTTTTACTTCTTATCTATAGATATATCAATCTTTATTTCATTTTTCTAGTTTTAGAATAGAGAAGAATGAAAACAAAACCGAAAAAAATATGTATATTGTGTTTAACAACTGTCAGGAATAACTTTTAAAAAGTGCTTTGTTATAAAAAGAAGAGGACCAAGTTAGTCTCTTAACTACCAAAAATTATATTGAGCTTTGTTATGGACAGAAAGTTTGTGTCCTCCCAAATTCACATGTTGAAGCCCTAACCCTGCAGTGTGGAGTAATTAAGGTTAATGAGATCATAAGAGTGGTACACTGATCCAGTAGGATTAGTGTCCTTCTAAGAAGAGATACCAGAGAGTTCGTATTCTCTGCGATGTAAGGACACAGCAATAAGGTCGCTGTGTGCAAGCCAGGAAGAGAGCTCCCACCAGAAACGGACTCTGTCGTACCTTGACCTTGGACTTCCAGTATCCAGAATTGTGAGAAAATAAATTTTTCATCTTTGAGCCATCCAGTCTATGTATGGTATTTTG
Organism: Delphinus delphis; assembly: GCF_949987515.2. Lineage (NCBI taxonomy): Eukaryota > Metazoa > Chordata > Mammalia > Artiodactyla > Delphinidae > Delphinus > Delphinus delphis. The sequence goes on along the minus strand of NC_082691.1, from coordinate 80,174,740 downwards.
TTATGGCAGCCCAGGAAGACTAATACAAGCATTTTACAGCTTCTGAATCAAAGGCCCTAGACAGGCACACAATAGACTGCTGCTACTTCTTTTATACCAAACTATATTGCACTGTTGTTAAATTTCCACACTAGCAGTTATTTCATGGACTTTTGTAATTATCCAAAATAGTGTTCATAAACTCCAAAAGTTTAGGACCACTTATACATGTAATAAGTGGCCCTAATATAGTTTTCTTATTATTAGATCACCAAACTCTGTAGTCCAGAGAGAATTCTTACATTTTCTGCAGGTATATGGCAAACCGGTGCAATTCGATTTGGAGTTTTTATTCTTATCTTGGCAGTTCTGGAAGTAATTCACAGATTACAGGTCTCTAAAGGGGAAATTAACATTTCTTTTGAATTCATCTTTCTTTAAGGAAAATGGGCTTATGCATGTTTTCCCATCTCATAGTAAGAAATTTCTTTTTCTTTTCATGAGGTCAGTCTCTTCAACTGTCTTTTATTCTCTGCTTTCCTTCTCCATAACCGTGTTCCCCTTTAATCATTTCTTCTCTGTTTTTCTTTTAGCCTTCCATTTTATTATCATCTTTTAGTTAGCCTCAAAATGTATTTAGCTTTTTCCTACCTTAAAAGAAAAAGGAAACTTATCCTTATATTTTCCTTTACTTTTGCCAATGTCACCCAAAGAAGAGTTCACTGTCATTGCTTTCACTTAATAGTTCTAAAATTCTTTTCTCTGAACTAGGCTGTTCAGTTGCCTTATAACTAAATTGGTCTGTGTTTAGTTCTATCATATTTCATTATATGCCCCACACTGCCAATAGAGTTTTTTTTCCAATATGTAAATCTGATCATGAGATCTTCCTGCTTAAAACCTTACTGTGGTTTCCTGTTCAGTGTTTCTCAAAGGCTGAATTTAAGGATTTATGCTGGGCTGATTGTGTGAAACTCATCTAGCTACCTTTATCTGCATGATTTTGACGTATAGCCAGGTTTGGGAGCCACTGGCTTATAGAATGAAGTCTTTAGCATGGTATGGAAGCCCCCCCAAGGTCTGGCTCTAAGTTATCTTCTCAGTCTTATCTTGTCATTTCTTGTTTTGTACACTATACTTCAGTAATACCAGACTTCTGACAGTTATGTGAGTTCCATGCAATTTTATTTTTGGTTTCTTTGTATTTTCTCTTCCCTCTTCCTGGAATACCCTTACCTTGTATGCCAGGCAGTTCTTACTCAGTCCTCAAGATCCATCACTTCCTCTGTGAAGCCTTTTATGTCTTCTGTACTAGTCCATAAACTACTTGTGAATTGCATTCATCTTTTTATCCCAAGAATCTAGCTTAGTGCCTGACACTTAATAAGGTCCTTAGAAATATTTGTTTATCCAAAAGGCTGTATACAAATAATTTTTAAAAACACCAAGCGCTATGTAATAGCTGTATTGCTGAATGCTGTTTGATAAAATTAACACAGATTTTTAATCCCGCCCATAGAGCCATGGAATCTTCAGGGAATATTGTAATGATTATAAAGGGTCTAAGTCTAAAATGGAAATAAAAGTAAATATTTTTTTCAGATTATACTAGGGAGATAGTAATAGCATAGTGGTGAAAAGCATTGGTTTGTGGTCTTTCCAAAATTTTCATCTCAGCTCTAATACTTACTTTGTGAGTTGGCATATTGCCCATTTTCTCTGTCTCAATTCCCTCATCTATAACTTGGATATAATAATACCTGCCTTGAACACTTGTTGTTAGGACTGAATGGGTTATATATGTACAGTGCTTAACACAGGTGCAAGCATATAGTGAGCATTCAGTACATGGTACCTTATTAAGCTTGGTGGCATTATGCCATTAGTAAATAAAACTCACATTATTGACCCAACTTAAGTAAGACAAATTTTGAATTGTTTTCCCAACACAGGCTTTTCCTGAGTTGAAAGTAATGTTGAATATTCCTTGCCTTCTCTGCATTCTCCCTCCTGGGTATCGTGACAGTGACCAGCTTCCCTGTTTTGTTATTAATTTTTGGCTTCATAGCTCAGTCATTTTGAGTTAAACAGTCTTTCTCAAACATGTTCATCTGCTTTGTTTCCCTCTCTTTTCTAACTACTTTGTATTTATTCAAGAAACACTTAATGCATGTCTATCATATGCTACGTATGGTTCTGGGCATGGAAGCTAGTGCCTACATGGCAATGAACAAAACATAAAAATCCCTGCCTTGGAGATTATACATTAATGATGGGAGCCAAAGAAATAAATAGGAAAAATAAGTGAATAAAGAAGTACATTCCAGGGCTTCCCTGTGGCGCAGTGGTTGAGAGTCCGCCTGCCGATGCAGGGGACACGGGTTCGTGCCCCGGTCCGGGAAGATCCCACATGCCACGGAGCGGCTGGGCCCGTGAGCCATGGCCGCTGAGCCTGCGCGTCCGGAGCCTGTGCTCCGCAACGGGAGAGGCCACAACTGTGAGAGGCCCGCGTACCGCAAAAAAAAAAAAAAAGTACATTCCATTAGTGTGTTAGAACATAGTAAGTGCAGTGAAGGAAATTAAAGAAGGAAGAAGGAAGAATGGTGTGTATGAGGGTGATGAGGGGTGTTACAATATGTATTAGTTTTCTATGATTGCTGTAACAAATTACAACCACCTTGGTGAGTTAAAATAATAGAAATTTATTGTCTTATATTTCTGGAAGCTAAAATTAGTATCAGGGGCCAAAATCAAGGTGTCGGCAGGCCTGTACTCCCTTTGGAGGCTTTAGGATAGAATTCATTCCTTGCCTTTTCCAGCTGTGGTGGCTTTTGTTATTCCTTGGCTTGTGGCTGAGTCACTCCAGTCTTTACTTTTTCTTCTTCCATGTGTAATTTCCCTCTGCCTCTCTCTTATAAGGACACCTATAATTGTATTTAGGGCTCACTCAGATAATCTAGGATAATCTTCCCATTCCAAGATCCTTAATCACATCTGCGAAATATTTGCCATATAAAGTAACATTCATAGATTCCAGGGATTAGTTCATGTACAGTTTGTGAGGCATTATTCCAGCCTACCACAACATAAATTATCAGAATGGTTCTCACTAAGAAGAAGATGTATGAGCAAAGACTTGGTTGGAAGTGGAGGAGCAAGCCATAGAGATATCTTGGGTCAGCCAGCAGATGCCCTGAGACAGATGCCAATTCCTGTAGAAAGTAACTTTTTTTTTCTCCCTCTTTTCACTCCATTTATAGGCCAAGAAGCTACCCTATTTACACCTTATTTACATATGCATGTGTATATATAGATCATGGTTTCTGGCTCTCAAAAAGCTTGGTCTACTAGAAAATAAATATATGTCTTTGAATGTTCTAGTTACTATATTAACATTTTTTTTTTTTTTGGAGTCAAAGTGGGGAAGCACAGTGGCTATTTTATTTTTAATTATTTTTTTTAACTTCTTATTTTATATTGGAGTATAACCGATTAACAATGTTGTGATAGTTTCAGGTAACCTTTTATTGAAGAATAATGTACATAAAGAAATGTGCAGACATTATAAGCATAGAACTTGATGTATTTTCACAAAGTAATCACACATGTCAACACTAAATCAAAAAAGAGGACATTTCCAGAATGCCAAAACCCTTTCTTGTTCTTCTCAAGGTTACTACCCTCCTGAAGATAACTATTCTTCTGACCTCTAACACCACAGATTCATTTTGCCTGGTTTTGAACTTTTTATAAGTGGAATCATCAATATGTATTTGTCTGGTTTCTTTTGCTTAATAATATGTTCAAGAGAATCATCTATGTTGTTGCATATAGTTGTAATTTGTTCATTCTCATTGCTCTATAATATTCTATTATATTCAAATACTACAGTTATTTATTCTCTTATATATGGTCATTTGGATTGTTTCTGGTTTGGGGATGTAATTTATGCTGCTGTGAACATTGTTGAACATGTCATTTGGTTAATGTATTATGCATTTCTGTTTGGCATATACCTAGGAGTAGAGTTCTGGGTCATAGGGTAGCATTTATTTTTAATGCTAATGCTTAAGAGGAAATATAGGAAGTACTAAGAAAATAAAGTATTATTTTAAAATCCATATTTTAGAAAAACTGAATTAAACATATTCTTACCCTTGATAAGCACATCAATAAACGTTTAACACTTTTAATATTAAGACAGAAAAGCAATAAAATAGTAGAGAGATGAAATGGCTCTTAACCAGATATTTGGTAAAAATTAGCAAGGGTACAATGAAAGAAAAATTAATTATATTTGTCATATTAAGTGCTTTTTGTGCTTCTTTAACTATTTTTTTCTTTTTTTCCCTTAAATTATAGGAACCAAATGTTAAAAAATTAGAAGAGCAACTTCAGGGAGGCCAAATAGAAGAGGTGATTCTTCAGGTAAAGAAAAGTTGAATATTCAGATGTTTAGCTTCAAATGTTCAAAGGCACAATGTTATAGAGGTACAAAACTCACATTCCAGAAAGAAAGGAAAACTAAACTTTTTAATTTATATCAATTCATCCAATAGAAGACTAACCACATAAGAAAATGCATACTCTGACATATGTATGTCAGTTAAATATTTATCATTGATTATAATTTGAATTTATGAGGCTTTTGTTGGAAGTTTAGAATTTAATTAGCATGTTCTTGTTAGCCTTCCCTTAGTTCAAATTAGTAACACAGTGTTATTGCTATTTGAATAATTATCTTTTTAGATACATATATTTTTACATTTTAAAGGGTTACTATATTTTTAATATGGAAAAATATAGATCTTTTGAGTCATAAAATTAAAATGTAGTTTTGACTCTTGAAGGTTAAATTCTTAAAATATGTTTTTGTATTTTGTGTTTTGTAATTTATATTAAGGTTTTTACTCTGTCATTTGTTTTTAGTGTTTTTCTTATATATTTCTTTGAGGTTTTTTTCAAATAAAAGATATTAACCTTAAATTTTTGCTATATTTTTTTTTTTTTTCTTTTTTTAGTCTGTTCTTTGCCTTTTGACTTTAACTATTCTCTCCCATATGTAGAGGTTTTAAAATTTTTTACTTGGTCAAATCACTCTCCCTCTGCCCACTCCCCTTTTAATCTCCCCTCCTTCCCAATATTATATATAGGTTTAGAATGTCTTCCCCTTATAAGGGTCTGATAAATGTTTAATTCTGTTTCATGTAATTTTTACGTTTTTCATATTTAAAAAAAAGTAAACATTTTTTTCTTACATTTTCTTGCTTGATTTTATCAAAATCTCTTACCAATAGACATAATATATAAATTTGAAAGAATTGTTAGATGGCTCTGTTAAAAGAAGAATGGAGTATTCAGACAGCTTTCTATAAATGTAGACTGTTTCAGTCATTCAGAGGCCTATTTTCTTGGCCTTCCTATTCATTTGCCAGGTTGGATATGGTACTAGATAAAGTGTTATGGGAATTTAATGCAAACTTATTATTATTGTCTTCCTTCTGTTCCTCTTTCTTTACCTGATTTCACTTTGATCATAACTTTAGTTTAGCTAGTACATTAATTTATCATGCAGTTATAGTCTTAGGGTACATTAAGTACTTTTACGTTATCTGTGCAGTTCTCAAATTTTCATGTGCTATGCTAAGGTTAAATTTTAATAATGCTTTATTTAACCCAGTAGATCTAAAATAATATCATTGAAACATATCAATGTAAAAAATTAAGACATTTTACTTTTTTTTTATACTAAGTCTTTAAAATCTGGTGTGTATTTTATACTCTCAGCACATCTGAATTTGAACGAGCTACATGTCAAGTGCTCACTCAGTAGTCACAGGTAGATAGTGGCTACCGTACTGGACAGCCCATTTCTAGAGGGACATATGAGAGGAATGAGGAAAGGGTAGTGTGTCGGAAGCCGGAGAAGAGGGAGGGAGTGGTTACAGGCACCACATGCCAGCTGAGTCCAGCTCCCTGAAGTAGGGCTGACTTAAGTGGTGTTCAAGGGTAGGAACCCTCCTAAGCATGCAGTGACTTTTTGGGGGCATAGAGAAGGCATGAATGTTCAAGAGACAAAAGTCAAAGGGCATTCAGAGAGAGAGTCATCCTTAGGGATTGTTTTAATCAGTATTTTCTCATTTCAGCATTAGGAAATACCTCTACCCCCAGATTTCTGTTTATCTACTCTTTTTAACTCATTGTTTATATACATTTAGACTGTTGCTGCTAAACATAGATTGGCTGTTTCGCACCACTGGCATAAATGAGGCATTGCCTTTTTTTTTTCCTTAGTTGTGGCTCGCGGGCTCCTTAGTTGTGGCTTGCCGGCTCCTTAGATGTGGCATGCGAACTCTTAGTTGCAGCATGCATGCGGGATCTAGTTCCTGGACCAGGGATCGAACCCAGGCCCCCTGCATTAGCAGCTCAGAGTCTTAACCACTACACTACCAGGGAAGTCCCGAGGCATTGCCTTTTAACTGGAGAATTATAGCCTCTGATAGAAACTAAGCATTCATTCTGTGTTTGAATTCTTTCTCTGATGTCCTGACAAGTGTTCAACAGTGTTCTTCTTCTAAGTTGGCCAGAGTTGTCATAGGTCTTTTTGCTGTGGAAAAAATGTGAAATAAGAAGATAGCTAAACAGGGAGATCAGCTCGGTGCTTTGTGTCCACCTAGAGGGGTGGGATAGGGAGGGTGGAAGGGAGATGCAAGAGGGAGGAGATATGGAGATGTATGTATATGTATAGCTGATTTACTTTGTCATACAGCAGAAACTAACACACCATTGTAAAGCAATTATACTCCAATAAAGATGTTTAAAAAAAAAAGATAGCTAAAATATATTTGTTAAATGTGTTGTAAATTGTGTTTGAGAGGAAAAATTAAATGTAACATAATCTGATTAAGGAAATTGATTTGATTGATCAATAAAAATACAACTATTGTATTCTCTTACACTTCACAGATCACAATTTTACAGATTGTGTGTCTAAAGGATTATGGATCATGAAATCAGTTTAGGTGGATTGTGACTAGTATTTTTTTTTTTACATTCAATAGAAAATAGAGTGTATGACAGCTAGTAAAGGTGATGATATTTTTAGTTTTGTTTTAGTTGTATGTGTATCTTGTGGATCCCTTAGTTAAAAAAAAATGTTTTTAAGCAGTGGGCCATGGTAAAATAAAGTTTGAAAGCCATTAACATAGATTAAGAGACATACTTCTTCAGAGAATTTGTAGTCTAAATGGTGAAACAGACAATTAAGATCAAAAACTCACCAACTAAGCTTTTGAACACTATAAAAGCAAATTTTAATCAAATAGAAGAAATCAAAAGCCATCCTTTCTTACTCATGATGATTGTGTAGCTGTGAGAATTAAGGTAATTAAATTAATGATGTTCAACATGTGATGGTGGAACAGCTTATTATGTATTAATATGAAAGAAGTAGCTCTACTAGTTTATATTTCAGTTATTAGCTGTGATAAATATCTATTAGACAATATAATCAAATGATCTTTTAAAAATTTCTTATTAACAGGCTGAAAATGAACTAAGTCTGGCAAGAAAAATGGTGCAATGGAGACCATGGGAGCCTTTAGTGGAAGAGCCTCTTGCCAACCAGTGGAAATGGCCAATATAAACATCATTAAATGACTTGTGTGTTTATGGGAAACTGATGTAATTAAATATTCTGTTCTATTAAAAATATTTCCATATTATTGACATCTTATAGTCAAGAAAACTGATACAGAACATATATAGGAAACTTGATAAAATCGTTGATTATGTAATAGGGACTTGTGAATCGGTTTTTGATTTGTAGAGCATTCATTCAAATTATTTCAAAAATATTTTTTAAAACAGAAATGTTGTGGGAAGATTTGAAAGTTAATTGGAAAAATTCCTATAGATCTCCAATGCAGGGGCCATATTCAAAAGGTGAAGTATTTTTAGTAGTATCTTCAACACATCATTTAACTTTTCTTATTCTGAAAAAACATAAAAGGTACCTAATTATTATTATTGTTTAAACAAATGTATAGGTCACTGTTTGAAGTGAAGTAGTAAGAAAAATACCTATCAAATTAGAATTCATTGTACACTTGAGAAAATTGATTTGGTATTTGAAAGAAAAATTTTTCTTTATAGTGGTAGTTGGAAAAACTTTTCCTTTTGTCTCATTTTTAAGGAAGTTAGCTTTCTGGCCCTTTGCCTTTAGTTTTCTTGATCAACTGAAGTACAGTAGGATAGAGATAGAATTTCTGTAAAAGAAGAGACACTAAGAGTTCTTAAAGTTTATCTGACTTACAGATAGGCTTATATTCAAAACATCTTAGTTGTATGGTTATAACTTCAAAGTGGAATCATTACGTAGTTTTCACTAATTTCCAATATGAGTGCAGCTGGGTATCAGACAAGATAAATGCTGTTCAAAGAAAGAAGTAGTTTGGTAAGTTTAAGGTTAAACAAAAATAAAATTACTTTTCATATGTCCTCACCTTTTCTACCTAGCCTCCTATCATTTCTAAGTATTTAAATTTGGTAGTTCTTACCTTCAAAGATAAGAACAAAGTACTTTTGTTTCTTGTGTGTGTATGTGTGCATGTATATATGTGTTTTGCTATCTCTTGTGGCCAAACAGAACCTTTTAGAATTTTTGGAATGAGGGAAAAAAATGTATTTTTCTTTTTTTACAATATTTCTCCCCTTATATAGATGCAAATTGAATGCTAAAGGAATATTTAAAGTGGATTGAGTTAATTTTTAGCAGTCAGACTGCAAGAGGACGCTTCTATGTGGGAAGTGGGAAAAGCGTTTGGGGACGAGTCCAGGGGCTCTCATTCCCAGGCTCTAGCCACTACCGTGAACTCAGTGACTTAAGTCGAGGCACGTGGTCAGTTTCTCAAAAGAACCTATTTATTTCCTTCTCTGTAAAAGAAGTAGAATTTATGATTTATATCTTCCTTTTCAGTTCTAACCATTTGCTTTAATATATAATTTTACTGAGGTCAAAATATATGATCTTAAAGCATGTTTGCATAGGTGCTTTCAAGCTATTTTTCTGGCCAACAATTTTTTCAGGTCCTTTGGGTACATGAAAACAGAAAGGTGACTTGATACATACTTCCAGTTCCATTTCTCCCATGATCCTTGGCATCTTATATATTTCACCAGCAGAGCTCCTGTGGCTGTTAATAAAAGGGGACCTTATACGATGTTTACATCAGAAATTAGAATGCTAGTTGTAGAATAGCAGTAGTAGTCATAGTAATAATAATAATGACTAATGTTTGTTAATAGAAAAGGCAATTTTCTAAGTAGTTGACTAATGTTACTCATTAGATCTGCATTACAACTCTTAAGAGTCAGATGCTGCAAATTCTTCCAGAAAAAGAAACCAGAATTCAGTTGCAAGTAGTGCTCCCCTGCAATTAGGCAACATGGGAACCCTGGAGAAACTGAGGCAAAGAGACAGTGTAATAACATACCCAAGGTTACATAGTAAGATGTGGAGCTAACTTTTGAACCTAGACAGTCTTGCTCCAGAACTCATGCTCCTAAACACTATATTTTTTTATGAATATTCTTGGGATGCTGTCCCTCCTGCCTGTACTGGTTGGACTGCACCAAAAGAATGTAGATCTAAAAAAAAAAGAATGTAGATCTGCTTTCTTAACTTTTTCTGTCAAAGTACCTGTAAAAAACTAAAGTAATAAACTGGATTTCATTTTGTACAGAAATCTTCATATGGATCATAGGCAGATAATGTTAATGGCATAGGTATCTTAAAGACATCACTGTGTGGTCCACTCTTTTACACTTCCTAGCTGCCATTCCAACTGCCCCTATAATCTTACACCTGATTGTTTTTATGGCTGCAGATGTTTTCCAGGTGCTTTTTATAAACTTCCAGATTAACCTTTCCTGATCTGTTGCAGCTGATTCTTCTATTTAAAGATCTTCAGTTGTTGTTGAGTGGCTTCTAGACTAATTTGAGTAGTTTTCCGAGTGGCCCATTTCAGTCTCCCTGGGCTCCTCATAGGTCTCATTCAAGTAAATCACCCTAATCCAGGCACCTCAAGAAAAAGAAGCTAATCAGTTTGAGCTTTGCAGACAAAGAAGAAAGTAGCAGCAAAGTGATGCCCCCTTTTTCCAGTCTGTGGACTGAGTGCAGAATATTCAAATTTCTGGCATTCTTTCCTTTGGGATGAAAATGGCTTATATCTAGGATAAGCATATAATTTTTCATTCGTTGTGTAATGATTGTGAGAGTGAAAGGAAGTGTGATAAGAGTAATAGGTATAAGCCATGGCTATCCTGGGCACACAGGATATGGCTCAGCCTTGAGGGTTGCCATCCTTTCTGATCAGGAGAAGCTGGGAAGTTGTCTGCCTTTCTGAATAGAAAGGATATCATGCCAGCAGTGGCAGGCATCATGTGCTGCCAGACCTCAGGTGTCATTTTTCCTCTTCCCCATTATTCCACTCCCTGACTCCTTTCCCTCAGAATTAAGGATGGAAGTAAGGAAGCTTATCTCTGTTTTAATTTCCTTTTCTAATCCTAAAGTATAGTTAGAGAAGTGAAGCTAATTGAGCTTTTTTGTGGTTACAAGGCAAAGCAGATTTATTTTTGAGCACAGCCATGAATATTAGGATACTAGATAAAAAGGAAAGCAATCTTCTGTCAAATCTATCAAATGGAGAAGATCAGGCAGCTTACATTATTCTTGTGATGCTGGTGGGTGCAGGGGTGAGCAACCTGTCAGCCTCCATTTCTGAGCTGGAGGGGCCCCAGAGGCCCTGAGGCCAGCTCTCTTAAGTGCAAGGGTCCCTGAGGGCTGCCTCGTCCACATTTGCAAAGTGGACTGCAGGGCAACTTCTCCCCAGGTCAACCCAGCTGGTCAACCTAGCCGGTTTGCCTGCCTCTCACTTGGGTCCAGGTGAGAGCTTCCTCAAATCCACATGACTCTTGTCACCAGATTCTTAAGTAGCTGAATTTAGGACCTACTACAATGGGAAGACTTGCTGTGTTGCCTTCAGAAGTTAAGTCTCTTTACCTGATGCTTCATCAGGCTTTTCAAATGGGCCTTCCCACTGGGCCAGCTCTTCTAATTCCTTCTAACAGCCAAGACAGTATTCCAGAGTCTGTGTTCTACTGTTTACCCAGGAACTCTCCCATGAAATTGAAGATCACTTTCACTTTTCTCAAAAAGCCAAGATCTTCAGGTCTTGCAGGACCTTGCCTACCGTGTTCTCCAACTGAAGAGAGGACTGACTAGAGCTTGAACCCTTGCCACGTCCCCAGTTATCTATATCAGGCTTCTTAATCACTGGAGGGCAGTTTGCTACGCTCACATTTTTTCTTCAAAGGGAGAAAATCAACAGTGCTCCATCGAAGAAAATTCCCACATATAGGTTAATAGCAGCCTTTTCTTTTTACTCCCACTCTCAAGGGCTATATAGACAAATGGAAGTTAAAGAAACTGCCTATGCAAGTGTGTTCTGGGGTCTAGGGTAAAGCAACGAATCACCAAACATACCATGAGTAGTATTTTGCATCTTAGTTCAGAATTTCCTTTGAAACTCAGTACTTGGTGGGATGGCAGTCTATACTACAATTACAATGGAGAAAAAAGTAAATGAGAAGATAGGAGTTTGGTTTAGAGGAGAATGAAGAGGTTTATTTTCAATAGAATTCACAAGAAATTGTAGGGGAGCAAAACTTGCCACCCCAATATGTCTGTGGTATGCAGATTATTTTGAGCTGAAAACAATCAAGGCCTAAAAGACTCAGGAAGAAATTTTGAAGGAAGCTATCACCATACATAACTATAGTATGAACTAGGTGTATAGACAGGGAGGAACCTAGCAAAGTCTGTTAAAACTTCCGTGTTCCATTGTCTCTGCATGGCCCAGCAAACATTTATTTACCAAACATTCGCTCTTCTATATCCTTGTGAAATGCCTTCCTCCCTCTGAAGTCCCAAACCACTACTCACAACATCCTCTTGTCTTTAGCTAAAGATGGTATTTAATGTGAGGGTTTCAGCCATTTTGGTGAGTTACTCAGTCTTCCTGGGTCTCTCCCATGTTATGTGTTATTAAAATTTGTGTGATTTTCTCTTGTTAATCTGTCTCATGTCAACCTAATTCTTTGACCAGGCAGAAGACTCTGGAAGGGTAGAGGAAAATTTCTTCTTCCCCAACAAAATCAAAGTGGGAATGTGATACAGAAATTGAATTATTTATGGGGACTGAAGAAATTTATTCGAATGTTTTCATTTAGAGGTAATTAGCCAAAACTCTCCTTAGTGAAGGAAAATATGAGAAAAATAGTGAATTAGAATAGGCTACCCCTAAATCCCAGTGTCTTAATACAACAAAAGTTTGTTTCTTATTCATATTACATGTCTAATGAGGGTCGACAGTGCTCAAAAAGAGTCACACAATGGATCTGGGCTGAGAATGATGACATTTCAACACGTGGTTTCATAAACAGAGGCAGGGGAAAGGGAACATGGCAAATCATATATAGAAACAAGAAATAGAAAACCAAAGTTAAAAAAAATTTTTTTTGGAATGTACTATAGAACTCAAATTTAACTTGCCACACATTGCTAACATAGAATTTTCAAAGTGGTCTTTCGTTTTATATTAGTTGCTTATTTTTTGTTGTGTGCGTACATGATATGAATGGTCAATTCGCTTCTTTCTATACATGACTAAATGAAAAGCATTGCAGAGATTCTTTTTTGAGATTTCTCATAATCTTCAAATATGTTGGTTTCTTTTTCAGGTGAACATTTTAGGCATTTCTAAAGGTAAACATTACTATTTTATGATAATATTTCACTTAACTCTCTTTTTCTGTGACTGGAGGGTTGGTTCTTTTTCTTAGGGTAAAATATTGTCCACAATTCCATATCTAAATTATAAACTCCAAAAATGTTTGAAAACGGGAAGTGTTTTAATAATTCATTTGGAAGCAAACCCTGACCTGAATTGAGAAAAGACTGTTTATGGTCTTTATCCCACTTTAATGTGATTATGAATATATTTTGTTACAGAAGTATTAATGTATTTGCTTCTGGAGTACTTCCCCAGACCCACTGAAGGTGTTACAGAATATACAGTATTTGTCCATATTACCTTTCAAAAATCTGAAAAAAACCTGAATTTCAAACACATCTGTCCCTTAAGTTTTCAGAAAAGGGACTATGGATCTGTATTTCCAGTCTCTTAACAAGCTCATAAAGGTATTATGATCCAAATTCAGTTCTTACAGATAATTTCTAAAGAATAATTTTCAGGTCCTTGGTCTAAATTATTCTAATATTTTTTTCTGATTCATTCATTTGCATTTTAGCATGAAGTAACAATGGGAAATACTTTGAAATGCTTGATTTCATAAAGCCACTAGATGGCGTCTTTGTAAAAATAAAAATACTTTAAAAGAAATGTATAAATAAAAGCTGAGATAAATAAAGGTGGATTCTTATTTCATGAGAAATAAAGGTAAGTCATTTTGGGCAATAAATCCTGAGACAAATGCAAAGGTTTATGGTGAAAAGTAAAATGGTATTTTAAATTACTTTTCCACCTTTAGAATTGAGGGTCTTTTTCTGATTGGTTATTTTCAGCTTGCATTTATGTTTATTTTATATAACCAAACAACCGTACATCTCTGTGTGTGTGTATATACACATATGTATGTATGTGATTTTGATGTGCTTTCCAACTTGTATAGACTACCTGGGAAGCCTACCAATTAAGTTAGGCTTATATTGTAAAACTGAGTTGTATAAAATCGCCTCCACAGCAAACTATAAATAAAATATGAACATATAGTGGGTATCAAGTCACATTTAAGATGGTGAAGTACTTAAGTTATCTACCACCAGGTTTTCATGCCTCCATCTCCTGCCTCTATGACTATATCTAGCTTTTCATACTGTCCCTAACAGGGAGGGCAGTGAATGATACATTTTAAACAGGAAACCCAGAAAGGTGAGTGTTTAAAACCAATTAAATTCTCATTACTAGTAAAATTTAAGATACATTATGATTTTGAAGATGGGAGTAAGGGATCACTGGGAAGAATTTGTCTGCATATCTCCAGCAACATCTGGTTTATTCATGAGAGACTAACACTAGTGGTTATCAAAATGACCTTTGCTCTTCATGAATATGTGGATTCATGAAATGATTTAAATGCATATGCTTTGGGACTTTTCTGGTGGTCCAGTGGTTTAGACTCCAACCTCCCAATGAAGACGGCCCAGGTTCCCTCCCTGGTCAGGGAACTAAATCTGGCATGCCGCAACTAAAAAAAGATCCCGCGTGCTGCAACTAAAGATCCTGCTGAAACTAAGACCGGGTGCAGACAAAAACAAAAACAAAAACATTTTAATCTAAAACGCTTAGCAAAGCCAATTTCATCTGAGAATATAACACATATTTTATATTGTTCTAGTAAGAAATATCTATTTTAAAATGAGATAAAGACGGAAAAAAATTACATTGGCCATTAGGAAGTTATTGGGGAGAGGAGAATGCAATTTCAACAGAATGGCATAAAGGAATGAAGACATTGAACATTATGAAGGAAGAATGGACCTGTACTATATATAACACAAATTTTAATTTTATTAATTAATCTTACATCCTTTTTAACTATCAAACGGTTTTAGGTCAAAGGCAGCATAGAATAGTGGTTAAAAATGGAGGTTCTGGAGTCACACTGCTTGCGTTTATTTCTGGTTCCCCCACCAAACCTCTCTGAGCCTTAGTTTCCTCATTAGTAAGAGGAAGCTGATCACAGTTCTTCCTTTAAAAAGTCATTGTAAAATTTAAATTAGAAGTATATGTAAGTGCTTAGTAACAAATAATAATAAATGTTAGCTATTATGAAGCCACATGAAGTTTGTTACTACATATACAATAGGAACACAATTGATCCTTTCCCGCAATAATACGTGCTTCTTTAAAAACCTTCTCAATTTAAAGAATTTATAGTCATAGGGGAAAAAAAGCGTTTATAATTCAGTGATTAACAATAACTTTGCTTCTCCTGACTTAAAAGCGGAATTATTTAATAGCTGCTAACTCCCTTTTCTGTTTGGCTGCAAGGGAGTTAAGAGCCAAGTTCCAAATTTAAGAAAAACAAGTAGGCACCTGTTGTACACCTGTGTTCTCCTTTGCTTAAGTCCTCACTCTCACTTCATATTTACATTTTCTCTAACCCTGATTTTTTTATATCCATAGCGCGAATCGCTGTCAGTATTTGGTTCGGAGAACTGTGCCATTTCACAAGTGTGAAAGACAGCTTAGAGAGTGGTTACCATCAGAACCACTTTCGGACCTAGGTAGCGAGTAGGTAACAAATCTGCTCTCTCCCTCACCCCGCCCCAACCTCTGCTTCATTCCTTCTCTCTGCCCCTCCCCTGGCCCCGCCCCCTCCCCTGGCTCCATCACTCGACCCTTTTTTTCTAAGCGCGGGCACCGCCTCTTCTCGCGGGAGTGGTGCCGGGGAGGTTGCTAGGATACAACCGGAAACAGAATTCGGCGTGTGGAGTTGGCTTTCTAGGAGACCGCGAAACCGCTTCTACCCGACTAACTGCGTTTCTTAGGTAGGAGGACAGGTTCTGGCTGACCTAGACTGGCCCGACCCCTAGGCCGACCTTGAGCGGGTGACTAAGGCGCTGGACTCCGAGGGCTCTGTGCGGGGCGTTGATGCAACCTGGGCTCTGGGGACTGTATGGCCACTCGGGAATGTTTCACCTTTGCCTAAAAAACTGTGCAATGGGCTTCCCTGGTGGTGCAGTGGTTGAGAGTCCGCCTGCCGATGCAGGGGACACGGGTTCGTGCCCCAGTCCAGGAAGATCCCACATGCCGCGGAGCGGCTGGGCCCGTGAGCCATGGCCGCTGAGCCTGCGCGTCCGGAGCCTGTGCTCCGCAACGGGAGAGGCCACAACAGTGAGAGGTCCGCGTACCGCAAAAAAACCCAAAACCCAAAAACTGCGCAAAGCATCCCATCTTTCTTGGCTCCTTTTCTGGCTCTTATCTCTAATTTGGGATTCGGAAGTAGCGGCATCAAGCTAGGAGGTGTACCTCACCTCCCACCTCGAGTGTTTATCACGGTTAATAATATAGAAGCAAGACGTGTGTGCAACCCAGTCTGGCATTAGAAAATGTTTAGCCATCCATGGTGACCATTTTTCGTCTTTAGTAAATAGAGCGCTTTCAGACATTCCTCTTTCACTCCTCTCCACCCACGGTCTTTGCTGTGCCCTCTTAAGAAACTTAAAAGCTCAACAAGTCTATTTGGTAGAAGGGAAAACTGTATCTCTGCCTTACTACTTACACTAATATTCTGGATATACCAACGAAATTATGCATTGTAGGTGAAAGGGGGACGTTTTTGTATGCAATCATAGTAGAGTGTTTTTTTTTCTTTTTAAACAACTTTTTAAAGATTATAACATTTACCCTTTAATACATAATTAAAAGTTCAAACAGTAAAAAGAATGAACAGTGAAAATCTGTCTTGCACCCATGTTCCCCAACTCCCTGTCCTCCAGTTCACCTTCCAGAGGTATTCTACACGTATACAAAAGTAGTCGTATCTGTAACATTGTACATACTGGTATGTGCTTTTGGTGGAGGAGAGGTCATTGAAAGGACATGACCTCCGGTTTACCCACTACCCAGGGGGGCAATCGGAGGCTCTTTCCCCCTCTCCTGTCCTTGGAATGTACCTTCTGCCCATTGTTCCTGGACTAGGAGATGTGCTATTGAGACCATCGGAACTGTATACCTGACTGAACCCAGTTAAGATCTCATAAACTCAGGATTTTGGCGGGTAGATGTTGAGACTTACTGTCTTTAGGCTGCCTAAGACAATCCTCCTTTGTAAGTGTCCTTGCTTATTAAACCTGCCACCTGCAATCTGGAGCGGTCTGCCTCTTTCTTCGATTGTCCTTGCCCTCTGTGTACCAGGTTCAATTTCTGTTTTACCCAGGGAATTCTGGAGGTTGTGAACCAAGAGCTTTGCTTTTTCACTTAATTGAACAATACAGTATGTAGCCTTTAGAATTGGCTTCTTCATTTATCATAATTTATTTGAGATTCACACGTGTGTATCAATAGTTTATTCCTTTTTATTTATGCGTGGTATTCCATTTTATGAATGCATCATAGTATGTGTATCCATTCCTCAGCTAAGGAACGTTTGTGTTGTTTCTTGTTTTTGGTGATTAAAAATAAAGCCTTTATTAACTTTTGTGTGAAGATTTTGAGTGAATGTAGTTTTTCATTCCACATGGGTAAAGGATACAGATTGCTGGGTCATATGATAAATGTGTTTAATTTTACAAGAAACCTGACAAACAGTTATCTCAAATGCTATATCAGTTTTCATTTTTGCCTCAAGGTATAAGAAAGAGCTCCACTTGTATTCATACTCACTGGCTATTGTTGGGCTAAAATTTTTTAAAAACTATTCTAATAGATGTGTAGTGAAATCTCATTGTGATTTGAAGTTTCATTTCTCTAGTGACTAATGATATTGTGCATTTTTCATGTGCTTGTACTCAGGGCCAGGGTTAGAGTGAGGCAACTAGGTCTAAAATTTTAGGAGGCATTTATTCTCAGGTGCAAGTGCGTGTATAAGGTAGCGCAGGTGCCACGCTTGCCTCAATCTTGTCCTGGCTCTGCTTATTTGCTTTCTTGTGTGTATTCTTTGGTGATGGATCTGTTTAAATCTTTTCCTCATTTTTTTCACTGTTTTTTTTTCTTATTATTGAGTTTTGCAAGTTCTCTGTATATTCTGTGTACAAGTCCTTTATCAGATTAAGAGTTTTGCAAAAAACTACATCCCAGTGTATGGTTTGCCTTTTGATTCTTCTAGTTGTCTTTTTTGAAGAGCAGAAGTTTTTGATTTTGTTGCTGTTGCTGTTTTAGAAGATGCTGTCTTGGCCATTTTGGGGGGAGGCTAACCCACCAGATAGAAACAAAAGCATTATCTCAGATTCTCCAAAAAGGGTAGATAATTATGTTGCTAGGAGGTAAGGCTTCTTTATGGTGCTCTCTTTCTAATCAGGCCACTAAACTTTGTTATAGGAGAAAATAACCAAAAGGAAGATTTTTGTGTGTGGGTGAGAGCCTAAAGAAGTTTCTCGAACTTCTTAAAAGTTGAAGTTTTGTTCAGTTTTGTCTCATTTTTTTTCTCTTTATTGTTCCGGAATTTTAAAACCTTATTTCAGTTCTTTTATTGGTTCTTGAAGTTTAACTATGCATATTTAATTTAACAATGTCTAGAGTTAAGAATATCATAGCTCTCAATTTTGTAAACAGTATAAGGAATTGATAATAGTTTATTGTCATCTTTCCCTTCCCAGTTACATATTCTTATTGTCTCATATTTTAATTTTCTGCTATTATTTTGTGTTGACAATATTTATTTGGGTTTACCCATATGTTTATGATTTATTTGTTAGCCTTTCCTTCTTGCGCTTCAGACTTACATTGGGCCTATTTTATTCCTCTTCAATTGTATCCTTTAGAAGTTCCTTTAGAGCAGATATCTTGGTGATAACTTGTCTGTAAATGTTTCTGTTTTTCTTCTTGAAAGATAGTTTTGCTGGGTGTACAATTCTGGGTTGATAGCTTTAATTAGTCTATTATTTTAATTAGTCATGTGCTAATTTAATTAGTCATGTGCTAACCTTCCTTTAATTAGTCTATTATTGCCTTGGCTTCTATTTTTCTGATGAGAAATTGCAGTGATTTTACTTTTCTTTCCTTTGCATCAATGCCAGCAAATATGATTCAAAACAGTGGACGATATGTCCTTGATCACTGTTTGCTTTTCGGATTTTCTGTTATTCTGTAATTTAATTACAATATAAATGGCTATGAATTATTTCTATTTATCCTGTTAAGTATATTTTTATATTGTGCTTCCTGGACCTGTAGATTCATATTTTTAATCGGTTTTGAAAATTTTTCAGCCATTACCTTTTATGATATTTTCTCCCTTCCATCTTTGTTTTCTTCTAGGACTCCAATTTGGCACATGCCAGATCAGGGGCTGGCAGACTTTTTCTGAAAAGGGCTTCACAGGCTACGTGCAGTCTCTGTTGCACACTCTTTGTTGTTTTTTTAATATATTTTTTTAAAATTTTCTTTTATTTATTTATGGCTGTGTTGGGTCTTTGTTGCTGCGCACATGTAGGATCTTCCCGGACCAGGGCTCAAACCCAAGTCCCCTTGAGTTGGCAGGGAGATTCTTTTCTCCATGGCTCCTAATCTCTCATATTTTTCATATCCTTATCTCTTTGCAACAGTCTATATACAATCTTTTGATTTATCTTCCAGTTCACTAGTTCTCTCTTCAGCTTTAATGCTGTATTCATTGAATTCAACAAGTATACATTTTTATTCAGGATATTGTTATTATTAATTATTTTTAATTTGTCATCTGGTAGCCAGAGAACTTCACTAAGGTTAATTTTTTTCTCCATAAGGATCTATGCTTAAGTGAAAGTCCCAAACACAGCTTTTCCATCGCACTACTATTTCAAGTTTTAATCTTCCCTGTGCTTTTGCCTCGGAAATCAGCCTCAGGGTCACTTCCCCTATCCCCTTTCCCTGGCTGCCAACCTCTATAGGTAGGCTCCTGGCTATACTGGCTTCTCACTGCTGTGATCCAGCTCCTGCCTCTGATGCCTGGCTCTGGGCTGCTCTGGCCCACCCTGGCCCAAGCTCCTGTATGCTGTCGTACTGTTTCCCAACCTAAAAGTCTTGGTTGCTGTAGCTTAGGCCCTAGTTAGCTCCAAGATCAACCCACATTTGTTTGTTGATATGTTTGTTTTGGGGGACAGAGGTCACTGGACACCTCTGCTACAATTTGTGAGAGCAAAGCTACTACAGTGTGTACTTTCCAGCATATAGTTGCTGTGGAGATGTCAGGTTCCTTGGAGCTTCTATTCAGTTGCAATGTCAGAAGCATAAATAGACTTTTTTAGAAAAAAGGCTATTGAAAAAAATTTTTCTTTCACAAGGCATTGTTCATTGAATAAGAGATGACAATATATTTTAGAATTTTTAAAATATATTCTTCATAGAATATTTCTCTCAAATTTATTGTGTTTTGAGGTTCTTTTTTTGGTACACATGTTTACTTTCTGTGGTGTTTTTATTAAAAATTCACCAATGTTTTTTGCCTAATGCCATTACTAAGATAATATTAAAAAAATAATGAGCCACATTATAGTATACTATGAACATTGCTGTATGCCAGCAATGAATTTGATATTTGGTGTAGAAGTTTTAAGTGTAGTAAATATATATATATATGTATTATTTATTTATTTATTTATTTATTTATTTTTAATTCAGGACAATGTCTGACCAGGAGGAAGGATCTGATGCTCAGAATGTTGATTCATCAAAAGAAAGAGAGGATGCTTTTGGGACTACCAATATTCCAGTTCCCTCAGAAGAGGTTCCAGAGTCAGATCAAACTGAAGACTGTGAATCTGAACTAGAACCATCTAGTGGGGGCCGTGAAAAACGTGTTGAGGAGCCGAGTGACCAGAGCGTTTTAAACCTGGAACTAAATGATGTCAAGCAACTCATGGAAGACGTTACGGCAGATGAACAAGTTTCATATTCTCCAGGAGACGGTGGAGAGTCTCTAGCTAAATCTGATAATGCAGTGCAGTCAGCTGAACAATATTCAAAAGATTCTCTGGCATTTCTGGAAAAAATAAAGGCTGTAGAGGAATCTCTGAAAACATCAATGAAAGATTCGTCAGTAACAGGTATTACCTAGGGATGATAGGGTATTTTTTCCGCCTCATTTTGAAGAATGGTTGTTTTTTCTTGTTTGCTTTTGCTTGAAGATTTATTTTATATTTGATATTACTTTCCCACTCTCTTATCCACCAAACCTCTGTGGCTATGCCACTTGAATCTCTCAATTATGTGTGAAGCCTCTCCTTTATTCTGCAGTATCTACTTCCCTAAATAAAGGAGCATCAATAAATTTTAAAGTGTTGTCTCTCTGTTTTTCCAAAATAAAATAGGTTCTTAAAATGTTTAGGGAGAAATTTTTGAGTATAATTGTAATTCTTTTGCATGCCATTTTGGAATTAATTGTACATAGCTAGCAAGTAGGGGGATGGGAACTTGACACCATATTTTTCTAGTTTCATATACAGTACTCATTCTACATATCTCGTTGCTTTTACATATTTCCATATTTCTGCTTAGTGTTAACTTTATATTAAGCTTCAGAAAAATCATTGTTGTCTTTCATTATGGGTTAATTTTAAAGACATAATGTTGATCCCATGGCATGTGGAAGTTATTACTACATTCTTGATAACAAAGCAGAAGGGGAGCAGCAAGAAGGTGGTTACATGGAGAATTCTACCTGGGTGGTTAACTGACTGCTCCTTCCTCCCTTGTCCATAACTTTTGAGAGAGTTTCCATCCATAGAGTGGAGAACATGGGTCATCATTTAACAATAACAGCAGCTTAGTCTGGCTGGTACAATGTAGCTTTTGAATCTAGTGGAGTAGTTAGCTCTTGCAAGTAAGAATAAAAAGGAGGAGGAAAAGTAATCAAGCCCATTTATGCCTAATTGAAGCTGTTATCCCTCAATTACATTATTCATTGTGAATTTGGGCTCCATTTTTTGATAATTCTGTGATTATAGCTTTTACCAAATATATGATGATTTTAAAAAAAAGTGGTCTTGGTCCTGTACTTCCTGAGGCTCACAGATTCCTGAACAAACTTTCCCTTCCCAAAGCTTAGGAAGTCACTGCTATGGAAAATTTAAAATACATTAATCATAGAATGTTGAATCCAGTAAACAATTAAAATAGCCTTCTGATAATGTAGCATCTGTGAGAGTGTTCTCTTACTAAGAACTGTGAAAATAATATTTAACAAGCTTAAAGAACCTTAGCATCAATAATGCCTTGTTACATTTCATGCTGGGACTAGTGATGAATGTCTCATAGAGCTTTATGAAAACTGTCATGTCAGGCATCTAGAAATATATGAAACTTTTTGGTCTACATGTGTACTCTCCACTCCATCTTACTTATATCTTCTCCATTAAAATTTAAAGTCTGTAGATATAAAAGTAAAAAGTTTACCCCATCATAATTAGTTTTTAAGTATTATATACCCTCCCTATAATTTCTGAACAGATAATCATTTTATAATAACAGTTTTTCTCTATTTTTAACATGTGTCTTGATTTTTATTTTATAGAGTTGGGAGTGAGCTACATAATGTCCATTTTTGTGAAAAGTAGATTTGTGCATAGTTATTCCAGATATTTGTAAAAAACAATGATTTTCTGTTTTGCATTTTGCCAGCTATAGATATAAATCAATTATGGGAAGAAGAATGGACTTAGATAATCTTTTGTCATCGCAAGGTCAAGGAAAATTTTCTTTGAAAATTTCCCTATTGGTTTTTCTTAACTTCATGAGTACACACTGATTTCCTGATGCATGGTATAAATATCTAATCAAAGCATGTATGTTTCTAAGTTCAGGTCTCAGGGTCTCCCTTTGTAATACTACACAAAAACACTTGATGTTCTGAGATGTTTCCTATGTTTATATCTGAATTATATATACCAGATATTGGGAATCTTTAAAAATTTTAAATGATTTTAAAAGAATCTTTAAAAGCACTTTAGTTTCATTTCCTCCTTCTCACAGTATTCTGGGCAAGGAGGTAATCTCGAACGTGCACTGATCCTCATATAAGGCAATGCAAGAGAGATCTGAACTTTGAGCTGGAGTTGGGGGAGCAGGCATTGACCATTGATGCTAATTCTTGAGATTATGCATTGATTTTCAAAGCAAAATGCTGCAACTGAATGTTTGTCACTTCTCCTCTTAGAAAATGAACAGTAGCTCTTATTATGGAGATGTGGTGGGAGAACATGGCAGAGACAACCTGCATTCTATGTGATTACAAATTGTCCCGTATTTCTCTGCCTGTGGATTCTATGATGCTGACCCTTGCTTTTAACTGTGATTCTTTTTTTCTCTTATTTTTTCTACAGTAAAAGTTGTACTTCTTCCTGTGGGCCAGGAAATTATAATACCCTTTAAAGTTGACACTGTTCTAAAACGCCTCAAGGATCATTTTTCATCTCTATTAGATGTCCCATCTTATGTCCTGCAGATGAGATGTGCAGGTAAGCTTGGAGGCTAATAAAACTTATCAAGACTTCTCTTTGATTTGTTAAACTAAATATCTTCATGTTTACTGTTTGAACATTATACTGTGGTTATATATTCATTCATTCAACACATTATTATTGAGGACATACTTTGTTCCAAATACTTTGCTAAGAGCCAAAGATATAAAGAAACATGAAACAAAATCCCTGTTTTCAGGTTGTTTACAGACTAGGAAGGAAGAAGATGTATGCTGTGGTTACCACACAGTGTGTAAATGTTTTGATGGAGATATGTTCAAAAAACTGTGAGAATAGCGAGGAAGGAAACTGGGAGATTCTAGAAAGCTTCATCTGATAAAAGTGATAATACTTTTGCTAAGTCCCAAAGAGGTGAGAAAACCTGGGACTTTTGGGAAGTAGTAAGGAATTTAGAGGGAATAGAAGTAAATTATATATGGGAAGTAGGAGGAAATGAGGTTAAAAAGATAGATGATGAATGAGCATGTATATATAGAAAAAGAAGAGGACTGAAAATGGTTTATCAGTCTTCTGTACATTAAGATCAGTTCACATTCTGATGATGTTCAACTTTATTTATATTTTGTGGGCAATATTGAGTAGCCCACCTTATATTAGCCTTGTGTCATGAGAGGCTGAGGTCTTAGTAACTGTGATAGAATTAAGCAGACTAGAATAGCTCAGGAAATGTTTCTGTAGAATATGCCTGCACAGATCATAATATTTTATTTTAAAAAGTTTGATATTAACTTATAAAGATGCCACAAGTTTCTAGGGCAGTAAGAACATTTTTTTGGTGGGAAAATCCGAAGTGCTAAAAAGGAAAAAGCCATACCTATGAAGTTCTTCCTCCTTGCCAAATCAGAGAAGAACAATCAGTTCTGTTTCAAAATTATTTTTAGAAAACTATTGTAATGAATGTGCTCCAATAGGAAGATGTTCATGTATTCAAACAACAGGTTACTAAAGCTTGATTGAGGAAACAAAGCTAAAATTTAAATAGTTATTGTAACAATAATGATACTGATGATGATAATGATCATGTTGATGATGATGGCTAATTCAATGAGCACTTACTATGTGCTAGTCCTACAGAATATTCTGCCTACATTATCACATTATCATTCAATCTACACAAAAATCCTTTGAGGTAGGTATTACTATTAATTTTTTTTGAGAGATGGAAACTAAAGCTTGAGGAACTTCTGCAAATTCCCAAAGCTTATGAGTGGCAGAGTCTGAACTTAAATATAGGTATGACTCCAAAAAGGGAATTTGGAACTGCTTGGCATTAACTATAAGGTGAAGTTCAAAACTGGAGAAGAGAGAGCACTTTGAGACTGAGCACCTGGCCAGTGGTACCTAAGAATCTATTTCTTTGCACTTCATGACTTTTCTTCTTTATGTGTAAATACCATGCATCACCACTGGCTTATGTCAGCAGCAATAAAAAAAGAGCTTGATTCTGTGCCAACCACTCTCTAAGACAGGTACTTTCTTCTAGTACTAGAACTGGAGTCCAAGTTTGGTGGGACTAAGCCTACAATAGAAACAATTAGAGGGCTGAAGAGGGCTCTGTGTTAGTTGGAAGAGGAATCTCTGTTAGTTTCCTATGACTGTTGTAACAATTAACAAATTTAGTGGCTTATTTTGCTTATGGTTTTGGAGGCCAAAAATCCTAAATCAATTTCACTTGGATAACATCAAGGTGTCAGCAGGGCTCTTCTCCGGAGGCTCTGGGGAGAGTCTGCTTCCTTGCCTTTTCCAGCTTCTAGAGTTGCATTTCTTGCATTCTTGGGCTTCCTCATCTTCAAAGTCGGCAGCATAGCATCTTTAAATCTCTCTCTGCTTCTGTCATATCATTTTCTCTGTAGTCAAATCTCCCTCCTCCTTCCCCTTAAAAGGCACTTATGATTACATTTAAGGCTTATGTGAATAATCCAGGATAATCTACCCATCTCAAAATCCTTAACTTAATAAAATCTGCAGTCACTTTTTCCATATAAGGTAGCATCCATAGACTCTAGGAATGTACATGGATATATTTTAGGGCCATTATTCAACCTATTGCAAAATCCATATAACGTTAATTTTTTTTTTTTTTTTTTTTTTGCGGTACGCGGGCCTCTCACTGCTGTGGCCTCTCCCGCTGCGGAGCACAGGCTCCGGACGCGCAGGCTCAGCGGCCACGGCCACGGCCCAACTTATACCCCTGGACCGGGGCACGAACCCGCGTCCGCCACATCGGCAGGTGGACTCCCAACCACTGCGCCACCAGGGAAGCCCAAAACTCAAAGATTTTTGAATGTGCTTTCTTGAACATAGCTAAAATAGACTAGTGGTATCTGACATATTTCTAAGAATGAGTAAAACAAACCTTTGCTATGTTAAATTCCTAATTGTAATTTAGAAAGAACATACATTGGAAAACTGTTATAGTTTCTATCATTATACAAAGCAGCAGCCAGTAACATTGTACGTATTTATGTATGCCTTAAAATACAGAAAGAAATTTATAGTCAGTTTATGAAATAAACCAGTGGGGTTGGGGGTATAAGTTGAAGCAATAAAACATAAAAGTAAGGTGATGATGTACACTTTTTTCAGCAAAAAACTGAGTCTTAGCTCTACCTTGGCATGAATTAATTTATATGAATTTCTGATTATAGAAACAGAAAGGAAGGGATTCTTTAGAACTCTGAGTGTATACATTAGGAGTGTGTATTAAAATAATCAGGCTTTCCCTGATATGGATATGTCCTATGCTTATGTATACAACATTGTGATTTTTTTAGAGAATCGATGTTTAGAATATGATTTTGCTTATATTATAGAATGTGTTTTTTATTTTTAAATGTTTATAATTGCATGGTTATTGTATATTTGTATTTCTGATTAGTTGAGAGTTGTATTTTTACTTTACTTATAATGCTGAATTCTTGCTCGGGAGTACCACCTTAAATTTTTCCATTGTGGAGTTTTTGATACTAATAATACAGCAAGAGGTGGACATCATCAATACGCTATTTGGTAATTAAACAATATGTGTTCATATAAGCACCATTGATGTTTCCCATCCCTTAAAATGAGTACATATAATCATTTCTTTGCCATAACACTTTTTATAATTTTATCTCATTTTTAGGAATGCTTATTAAAGACCATGAGACGCTACTACAACATGGAGTTAAGCCCCAGGATATTGTCCAAGTTGAAATCTTTTCTTTACATCCATTTCTATATCCAATCAAAAGACTAGATAGATCAAGTGATGCCTCTCAAATCATAACTGTCAGAGTACAAACTGGTTAGTTATTTGATATCTTTTAGATAAAGTATTTTTTTAGAGTCCCTTTGTAGTTGAACTTTCATTTAATCTTGGTTTTATCTCCTCAGGCATTGATCAGTACCAGGAAGTAGGTGTTGAGATTATAAAATCTGATTTTCACAAACCATTTCTTGGTGGATTCAGACATAAAGTAACAGGAATGGAATATCACAATGCTGGAACACAAACTGTACCTAAAAAGATTCCTGAAAAACTGAATGCATTTTGTAGGGATACACAGGTAATATTTTTATTTTTCCATGTAGGATTTTGAAGCTACAGAATCAAAAAATGTTTTATTGTGTAGCTCTCTAAAATTAAAATCTTCTAGGGAATTATATGGTAATTAAAATAATAAAAGATATTAACTTAAATGTGTAGGAAAATATGTTCTTTACTCACTTTATGTGTATATAGTGGATATTTATTTAAATTTTTTAAATGTTTTTATTTTAGACAGTTTTTCAGAGAAGAAAGCTCCAGCAAACTACAAATACAACATCCACACAGATGACTAAAATTGGTGTGTATGTATCAAATATGACTGATAAACTGGTAGCACCAGGAAAATATTTTTCAGCAGCAGAATACCATGCTAAAAGATTAAAGGCGGTAAGATAACTTTTATTATAGGCGAATACTAAATGACTTTTTACTGTGTAACCAGAGTTATGCAACCATTACCACAGTCAATTTTAGAACATTCTCATCATCGCAGAAATAAATCCTACATCCAATAGCAGCCAGCCCCTATTTCCCTCCACTCCTTTCTGCTTTAGGCAACCACTAATCTACTTTTTGCCTCTATTGATTTGCTTATTCTGGGCATTTCATATACATGTAATCATACAATGTGGAGTCTTTTGTGACTGGTTTCTTTTACTTAGCATAATGTTTTCAAGGCTTATCCATGTTGCAACATGTATCAATATATTGCAATCTATATTGCAAAATAATATTCCATTGTATGTACCCAATTGTATATACCTACTGTAGGTAGGTCAATATATATACCACAATTTGTTTGCCCATTTATCAGTTGATAGACATTTGATTTGTTTCTACTTGTTGGCTATTAGGAATAAGGCTGCTATAAACATTCACGTACAAGTTTTTATGTGGATATGTATTTTCATTTCTCTTGGTATCTGCCTAGGAATGTAATTGCTAGATCATATGGTAATTTATTTATTTATTTACTTATTTATTTTTGGCTGAGTTGGGTCTTTGTTGCTACGCGTGGGCTTTCTCTAGTTGTGGCGAGCAGGGACTACTCTTTGTTGCAGTGCATGGGCTTCTCATCGCGGTGGCTTCTCTTGTTGCGGAGCACGGACTCTAGGCACGCGGGCTTCAGTAGTTGTGGCTCGTGGGCTCCAGAGCGCAGGCTCAGCAGTTGTGGCGCACAGGCCCAATTGCTCCGTGGCATGTGGGATCTTCCCGGACCAGGGCTTGAACCCTTGCCCCTGCATTGGCAGGCGGATTCTTAACCACTGTGCCACCAGGGGAGCCCTCATATGGTAATTCTGTTTAACCTTTTTGAGGAACTGTCAGACTGTTTTCCAAAGCAGCTGCACCATTTTATGTCCCACCAGAAGTGTGTGAGGATTCCAATTTCTCCATATCCTTATCAGCACTTTTGGATTATTGCCATCCTAGTGAGTGTGAAGTGGTATCTCATTGTGGTTTTGATTTGCATACCCTGATGGCTAATTATACTGAATATTTTTCATGTGCTTATTAACAATTTATATATATTCTTAGGAGAAATGTACATTCAGATACTTTGTCCAATTTTAGTGAGGTTGTCTTTTTTATTATTGCTTTATTGTTTAAAAAATTTTTTTAGTTGTTTGCTAAGTGGTTGCTCCAAGTGTAATTTAGGGATTAGAATATACATCTCAATTTATAGCAACATACTTTGTATTAATACTAACTGAAATTTAATAAAGTATTGAAACCTTGCTCCAATAGAACTCCAAGTTTATCCCTTCTTCTTTGTGCTATTATCATACAAACATGTACATTCTGTTTATGTTCTAAGCCCTGTAATTCCTTTTATAATTATTGTTTTTGTGCAATTGACTTTTAAATAAGAGTAGAAAAGAGGAAAATATATTTATATAGTCTTTTATATTTTACCTACATAATTACTTTTTCTGGTGCTATTTATTTCTTCGTTTGAGTTAAAATTAACATCTAATATCATTTTCTTTCAGTTTGGAGAATTCCCTTTAGTACTTGTGTATGCTTGTATACTTGATGGTGTCCTAAAGATCTCTGAGTCTCTGTTCCTTTACCTTTTTTCCCCCTCTTCTTCAGGTGGATAGTTTCTAATGATCTATCATCAAATTCCTTATTCTTTCTTTTGCCAGTTAAGATCTGCTGTTGAGCCTGTTTTTTGTGTTTTCATTTCAATTATTTTACTATTAAACTCCTAAATTTCCACTTGGTTCTTTTTTTAAAAATTTCTGTCTCTTTGTTGATATTCTGTCACCATACATTTTAAACAAAAATTTATTCAATATCTAACCCTAAACATAGTCAATATAGTATTTTCCTTCTTTTTTTCCAAATGACATTAATCATAAAAAAAATTTGCAAAAAATTCCTCACCCAGATTTTTCTTTTTCTTTCCATTGGGAGATAATTATACATGGAACTTTAAAGAAGTTTCTTGTACACCTAACATTATATCACAATCATTTCTCTACCTTTTAGTATTTATTATAAACAATTTAACGGCATTATTTTATTCCACAATGTTAACACTATAATTTAATTACTTTCTTTTTTAGGACATTTAGACATGTTTTCATCAAAATCTTAATGCTATATAAATTGTAGTGTGCATTTAAAAAATACTTAGAGAAGATGTTAGAAGTTGAATTACTAGGGGAAAAAATGATGACTTTTTAAAAGTTTTAGATATTACCAAGTGTTTTTCAGAAATCTTGTACCAAATGATGTATGCATAAACCATTTATAAGAGCCCATTCCATGCTGACTTCACCAGTAGTACATATTATTTGAAAAAATTGTTGTCTCCTTATAGATGTTAAATATATTTTTATATTTTCTCTCCACCTATCACTCATACTTAGTTTATGATGTCTTTCATTATAGTCAAACTTATTAATATTCCCTTTTATGGTTTTTGCATTTTATGTATTGTTATAAAAGGCTGTTTCATCCCACAGTCATAAGTATAACTTTCTTTTATAGTTGGTGTGTGTGTACAACTTTATCTGGATTTTTAAAAATGATATGAAGAAGAGTTAAATTTTATTTTTTCCAAATGTAATGCCAACTGCTCAGTACCATGAATATTCAAGTTTATTCTCTCCACAGTAATGTATACTAAATTTTCATATATATATGCATCTGTTTCTGACTTCTGCATTCTTTCATTAATGTATACGTTTTTTTCTATGTCAGTAATGTATTGCTTTAATTACTACTGATTTGTAATATATTTTGAGGCCTGGTCCATTAGGTTCTACCTCATTGTTCTTCCTTTTCAAGACTGTCTTGACTATTAACGCAAGTTTTTCTTCCATATGAATTTTAGAGTAAGTTTGCAATTTTCATGAAAAATTGCAGGTCTTGCTCAGAAGTACATTGATCAGTTGGGGAAGAGTGGACACCTTTACCCTGTTAAACATTTGGGATATCAGTTAAACATGACATACAAAGCATATGCATTTTATCTCTGCTACTTCCTAGCATCATTTTGCTTGAATAAAAAGAATTGAAAGCAGTGATTTTGTTTTTTGCGTGACAAGAAACCTGGAGCTAGACTGCTGCTCTAGCCCAATCAGCTTAGGACGTTGAGAGAGGAGCCTGTAGTCTTGGTCTGTTGACTCATTGCACTGAAGGAGACTGCTCAGCAGGGGAACCACGCGGCTAACTTTGTAGTTGACTTTATCAGTGCCTGCAATTATTCCAGCCTGAAAATGTTTACGTTTTCAGTCCAAACTAATTTACACAAAAGGAAAAGGGGGAGTTATTATAGACTTTTGGGGAGGAGTGAAGTTTTGGTGAAATTTAAGTGTTACAGTATTTTGATTGTCTCTGTCCAACAAAGTTGCGTGTAGATGGGTCAGCATCAAGTCTGGACTGAGACATGGACCAAAGAGTCCTGTTCCTTTGGTAACAAAGTTAGGAGAGAGATGTGGATGTGTTTCTTCTCTGAAGTTCAGCACGTTCGTTGTAAATCAAGGCTGCTTCTCTCTGTCAAAATAACACAGATCCTTCAGGCAAGAGTGGGATGTTTCATTCTTAGTGATCTAATTTCAGACAGCAAAGTTTATGATAGATTATGATTTTAGAGAACAAAGTTTCTCAGAGAGAAAGAAAATAGTAGTCACTCAAAGAAGGGGTTGTTATGACATTTTACTAATGTCATAACAACCTGCATAGTGTCCTTGGGAAAAATATTGCTTCCTATTAATTTTGTAGCTGACTTTATTCGTGCCTGGTATTCAAGCCTGATGGATTCTTATTTTCTCAGTCCAAATGAATTTTTAATTTCTTACTGTACGGGGCCTGGCTGGTGGCTCTGTGATGTCATCAGGAACCTGAATTCCTTTTACCCTTCCACTCTAATAATTAATCTTACTATCATGAACTTGTTACTGTATGATGATAAAATGGTTAATGAACCTTCAGCATAATGTCTGCATTCTGCAAGAAGGGAGACATCAAGGGAGCATGTCCCATGGATGCCATTCAAGAATTTTCCCTGAAAGCCCCTGCCAGTGATTCAACTTGCATCTCATTGACCTGAACTGGGTCATGTGACTTCACTGTCCCTGCTGGGACTATGTGATAATTACATTTTTAAAGTTTCATATTGTTGCTCCTCAGTAAGACTGAGATTTTGTTAGTAAGGAAGTCGGAGAGAAAGGCTATTAGGTGGGGAAATGAACAACACTACACTACACTACAACACTTTCCAAACTCGGATAAAATGATATTAAGGGAATAAGAAAAGCATAAACATACAGGAACAAAGAATATATGGGAAGAGAGAAGAGTAAATGTCAGTCGATTTTTTAAAGTTGTAAAGCAGATGGGGAAGCATTGACTTACTTGAGCAGAGGAAGTGAAAATCTAAATGCCTGCCAAGGGGGCTGGCGTCAAGAACCAAATCAGTTTGCCCCACAGAATCTCGGAAAGTGAATTGGAGGTTCTGTGGAAGATGGAAGTGAGATGTGAACTGTAAACAGAGGGATTGGTTAAAAGACAGTAAAAGGAGTAAATTTCAATTTAATACGTTCTTCTATCTTGATAGATACCTTTTTATTTGTATCATGTTTATTTTATTCTTGAACTTCTTGAGTTCAGTGCTTGGTATTTATATCTTTCTTGTTTCAAGCAAGATTATATTATGTGTGACTACTGATATTTTTGTACTCATTACTGCCATCTCATTTTGTTTTTGATTTATTATTTATTCTTGTTTGTTATTTTTACTAACTTTTTTTTTTTTTTGGTTTGACTAAAGTTTTCTTTTCCATTTTTTTTTGTTCTTTCATAGGTCAGAAGTAGGTACTTTGTTTCTATTTTTCTAGTGGTTACTCATAAAAAAATTTTAATGGACTTAATTTTTTAATACCAAACGCATATTTAATCAGGCTCTATATATTGTCCATGAACAAGTCAAGGACCCTAGCAGGCTTTTCTTCATTTCTTCTTCCTCCTCACTCACTCCTCCTGTTCAGTGAGGACTTGATCTGGAATTACAATTGTATGTATATTACATCATTATAATTTACTATATAATTATAACTTCCTATTGTTTTTATATATTTACATCAATGTAATATATAAATTTTTTCAAATGTGTTATATTTAGCTTAAAACCTTTTTTGGAAGTTTTTGCTTACTTCTTTAATTTTTCCTCTTTATTCTTTTGTTGTTGTTCTCTTTATTTTTTATTTTATTTTATTTTGTTTTTTTCGAACATCTTTATTGGAGTATAATTGCTTTACAATGGTGTGTTAGTTTCTGCTTTATAACAAAGAGAATCAGCTATACATATACATATATCCCCATATCTCCTCCCTCTTGCATCTCCCTCCCACCCTCCCTATCCCACCCCTCTAGGTGGTCACAAAGCACCGAGCTGATCTCCCTGTGCTATGCGGCTGCTTCCCACTAGCTATCTATTTTACATTTGGTAGTGTATATATGTACATGCCACTCTCTCACGTCGTCCCAGCTTACACTTTCCCCTCCCCGTGTCCTCAAGTCTGTTCTCTACGTCTGCGTCTTTATTCTGGTCCTACCCCTAAGTTCTTCATAACCTTTTTTTTTTTCTTTCAATTCCATATTTATGTGTTAGCATATGGTATTTATTTTTCTCTTTCTGACTTACTTCACTCTGTATGACAGACTCTTGGTCCATCCACCTCACTACAAATAACTCAATTTTGTTTCTTTTTATGGCTGAGTCATAGTCCATTGTATATATGTGCCACATCTTCCTTATCCATTCATCTGTTGATGGACACTGAGGTTGCTTCCATGTTCTGGCTATTGTTAATAGTGCTGCAATGAACATGGTGGTACATGACTCGTTTTGAATTATGGTTTACTCAGGGTATATGCCCAGTAGGGGGATTGTTGGGTCATTGCTACCATTGTTGGGTCATATGGTGGTTCTATTTTTAGTTTTTTAAGCAACCTCCATACTGTTCTCTATAGTGGCTGTATCAATTTACATTCCCACCAACAGTGCAAGAGGGTTCCCTTTTCTCCACATCCTCTACAGCATTTATTGTTTGTAGATTTTTTGATGATGGCCATTCTGACCGGTGTGAGGTGATACCTCATTGTGGTTTTGATTTGCATTTCTCTAATGATTAGTGATGTTGATCATCCTTTCATGTGTTTGTTGGAAATCTGTATATCTTCTTTGGAGAAATGTCTATTTAGGTCTTCTGCCCATTTTTGGATTGGGTTGTTTGTTTTTTTGATATTGAGCTGCATGAGCTGCTTATGTATTTTGGAGATTAATCCTTTGTCAGTTGCTTTTTTTGCAAATATTTTCTCCCATTTTCAGGGTTGCCTTTTTGTCTTCTTTATGGTTTCCTCTGCTATGCAAAAGCTTTTAAGTTTCATTAGGTCCCACTTGTTTATTTTTGTTTTTATTTCCGTTTCTCTAGGAGGTGAGTCAAAAAGGATCTTGCTGGGATTTATGTCATAGAGTGTTCAGCCTATGTTTTCCTCTAAGAGTTTGATAGTGTCTGGCCTTCCATTTAGGTCTTTAATCCACTTTGAGTTTATTTTTGTGTATGGTGTTAGGGAGTGTTCTAATTTCATTCTCTTACATGTAGCTCTCCAATTTTCCAAGCAACACTTATTGAAGAGGCTGTCTTTTCTCCATTGTATATTCTTGCCTCTTTAATCAAAAATAAGGTGACCATATGTGCATAGGTTTATCTCTGGGTTTTCTGTCCTGTTCCATTGATCTGTCTTTCTGTTTTTGTGCCAGTACCATACTGTCTTGATTACTGTAGCTTTGTAGTGTAGTCTGAGGTCAGTGAGCCTGATTCCTCCAGCTCCATTTTTCTTTCTCAGGATTGCTTTGGCTATTCGGGGTCTTTTGTGTTTTCATACAAATTGTGAAATTTTTTGTTCTAGTTCTGTGAAAAATGCCATTGGTAGTTTGATAGGGATTGCATTGAATCTGCAGATTGCTTTGGGTAGTATAGTCATTTTCACAATGTTGATTCTTCCGATCCAAGAACATGGTATATCTCTCCATCTGTTTGTATCATCTTTAATTTCTTTCATCAGTGTCTTATAGTTTTCTGCATAGAGGTCTTTTGTCTCCTTAGGTAGGTTTATTCCTAGGTATTTTATTTTTCTGTTGCAGTGGTAAATGGGAGTGTTTCCTTAATTTCATTTTCAGATTTTTCATCATTAGTGTATAGGAATGCAAGAGATTTCTGTGCCTTAATTTTTTTATTCTGCTACTTTTGATTAGCTCTAGTAGTTTTCTGGTAGCATCTTTAGCATTCTCTGTGTATAATATCATGTCATCTGCAAACAGTGACAGTTTTACTTCTTCTTTTCCAATTTGGATTCCTTTAATTTTTTTTCTTCTTTTATTGCTGTGGCTAGGACTTCCAAAACTATGTTGAATAATAGTGGTGAGAGTGGGCAACCTTGTCTGGTTCCTGATTTTAGAGGAAATGGCTTCAGTTTTTCACCATTGGGAACGATGTTGGCTATGGGTTTGTCATATATGGCCTTTATTATGTTGAGGTAAGTTCCCTCTCTGCCTACTTTCTGGAGAGTTTATTATAAATGAGTATTGAATTTTGTTGAAAGCTTTTTCTGCATCTTTTGAGATTATCATATGGTTTTTATCCTTCAGTTTGTTAATATGGTTTATCACATCGATTGATTTGCATATATTGAAGAATCCTTGCATTCCTGGGATAAACCCCACTTGATCATGGTGTATGATCCTTTTAATGTCCTGTTGGATTCTGTTTGCTAGTATTTTGTTGAGGATTTTTGCATCTATGTTCATCAGTGATATTGGCCCGTAGTTTTCTTTTTTTGCGACATCTTTGTCTGGTTTTGGTATTGGTGATGGTTGCCTCGTAGAATGAGTTTGGGAGTGGTCCTCGCTCTGCTATATTTTGGAAAGTTTGAGAAAGATAGGTGTTAGCTCTTTAAATGTTTGATAGAATTTGCCTGTGGAGCTCGCTGGTCCTGGGCTTTTGTTTGTTGGAAGATTTTTAATCACAGTTTCAATTTCAGTGCTTGTGATTGGTCTGTTTATATTTTCTATTTCTTCCTGGTTCAGTCTCGGAAGGTTGTGCTTTTCTAAGAATTTGTTCATTTCTTCCAGGTTGTCCATTTTATTGGCATATAGTTGCTTGTAGTAATCAATCTCTCACGATGCTCTGTATTTCTGCAGTGTCAGTTGTTACTTCTCCTTTTTCCTTTCTAATTCTGTTGATTTGAGTCTTCTCCGTTTTTTCTTGATGAGTCTAGCTAATGGTTTATCAATTTTGTTTATCTTCTCAAAGAACCAGCTTTTAGTTTTATTGATCTTTGCTATTGTTTCCTTCATTTCTTTTTCAGTCATTTCTGATCTGATCTTTATGATTTCTTTCCTTCTGCTAACTTTGGGTTTTTTTCCTTCTTCTTTCTCTAATTGCTTTAGGTGTAAGTTTAGGTTGTTTATTTTGAGATTTTTCTTGTTTCTTGAGGTAGGATTATATTGCTATAAACTCCCCTCTTAGAACTGCTTTTGCTGCATCCCATAGGTTTTGGGTTGTTGTGTTTTCATTGTCATTTGTTTCTAGGTAGTTTTTGATTTCCTCTTTGATTTCTTCAGTGATCTCTTGGTTATTTGGAAGCACACTGTTTAGCCTCCATGTGTTTGCAGTTTTTACAGTTTTCTTTCCTGTAACTGATATCTAGTCTCATAGTGTTGTGGTCGGAAAAGATACTTGATACTATTTCAATTTTATTAAGTTTACTAAGGCTTGTTTTGTGACCCAAGATATGGTATATCCTGGAGAATGTTCCATGAGCACGTGAGAAGAAAGTGTATTCTGTTGTTTTTGGATGGAATGTCCTATACGTATCAGTTAAGTCTGTCTTGTTTAATGTGTCATTTAAAGCTTTTGTTTCCTTTTTTATTTTCATTTTTGGTGATATGTCCATTGGTGAAAGTGGGGTGTTAAAGTCCCCTACTCTGATTGTGTTACTGTCGATTTCCCCTTTTATGGCTGTTAGCGTTCGCATTATGTATTGAGGTGTTCCTATGTTGGGTGCACAAATATTTACAATTGTTATATCTTCTTCTTGGATTGATCCCTTGATCATTATGTAGTGTCCTTCTTTGTCTCTTGTAATAGTCTTTGTTTTAAAGTCTATTTTGTTTGATATGAGAATTGCTACTTTCTGTTGATTTCCATTTGCATGGAATATCTTTTTCCATCCCCTCACTTTCAGTCTGTATGTGTTCCTAGGTCTGAAGTGGGTCTCTTGTAGACAGCATATATATGGGTCTTGTTTCTTTATCCATTCAGCCAGTCTAGGTGTTTGGGTGGAGCATTTAATCCACTTACATTTAAGGTAATTATCGATATGTATGTTCCTATTACCATTTTCTTAAGTGTTTTGGGTTTGTTATTGTCGGTCTTTCCCTTCTCTTGTGTTTCCTGCCTAGAGAAGTTCCTTTAGCATTTGTTGTAAAGCTGGTTTGGTGGTGGTGAATTCTCTTAGCTTTTGCTTGTTTGTAAAGGTTTTACTTTTTCTGTCAAATGTGAATGAGATCCTTGCTGGGTAGAGCAATCTTGGTTGTAGGTTTTCCCCTTTCATTACTTTAAATATGTTCTGCCACTCCCTTCTGGCTTGCAGAGTTACTACTGAAAGATCAGCTGTTAACCTTATGGGGATTCTCTTGTATGTTGCTTGTTGCTTTTCCCTTGCTGCTCTCAATATTTTTTCTTTGTATTTAACTTTTGATAGTTTGATTAATACACGTCTTGGCATGTTTCTCCTTGGATTTATCCTGTTTGGGACTGTGTGTGCTTCCTGGACTTGACTGACTATTTCCTTTCCCATGTTAAGGAAGTTTTCAACTATAATCTCTTCAAATATTTTCTCAGACCCTTTCTTTTTCTCTTCTTCTTCTGGGACCCCTATAATTCTAATGTTAGTTCATTTAATATTGTCCCAGGGGGTCTCTGAGACTATCCTCATTTCTTTTCATTCTTTTTTCTTTATTCTGCTCTGTGATAGTTATTTCTGCTATTTTATCTTCCAGGTCACTTATCCGTTCTTCTGCCTCAGTTATTCTGCTATTGATTCCTTCTAGAGAATTCTAAATTTCATTTATTGTGTTGTTTATTAATTTTTGTTTGCTCTTTAGTTTTTCTAGGTCCTTGTTAAACGTTTCTTGTATTTTCTCCATTCTATTTCCAAGATTTTAGATCATCTTTACTATCATTACTCTGAATTCTTTTTCGGGTAGACTGCCTATTTCTTCTTCATTTGTTTGGTCTGGTGGGTTTTTACCTTGCTCCTTCATCTGCTGCATATTTCTCTGTCTTCTAATTTTGCTTAACTTACTCTGTTTGGGGTCTCCTTTCCACAGGCTGCAGGTTCATAGTTCCCATTGTTTTTGGTGTCTGTCCCCAGTGGGTAAGGTTGGTTCAGTGGCTTGTGTAGGCTTCCTGGTTGGGGGGACTGGTGCTTGTGTTCTGGTGGGTGGGGCTGGATCTTGTCTTTCTGGTGGGTAGGACCACGTCCGTTGGTGTATTTTGTGGTGTCTATGAACTTAGTATGATTTTAGGTAGCGTCTCTGCTAATGGGTGAGGTTGTGTTTCTGTCTTTCTAGTTGTTTGGCATGGGGCGTCCAGCACTGGAGCTTGCTGGCCGTTGGGTGGAGCTGGGTCTTAGTGTTTACACGGAGATCTCTGGGAGAGCTCTAGCCGATTGATATTATGTGTGGCCAGGAGGTCTCTGGTGATCCAATATCCTGAACTCGGCTCTCCCACCTCAGAGGCTCAGGCCTGACACCAGATTGGCGCAACAAGAGCCTGTCAGCTACACAGCTCAGAATAAAAGGGAGAAGAAAAGAAAGATAGAAAAAATAAATAAATAAAAAGTTAAAAAAGAAAATTATTAAAATAAAAAAGTAATAATAAAAGAAAAAAAAAGAAGAGAACAACCAAACCAATAAACAAATCTACCATTGATAACAAGCACTAAAAACTGTACTAAGATAAGCATAAAAATCAGAAACAAGTCAGTCACAGACAGCAAACCCCAAGTCCACAATTGCTCCCAAAGTCCACCACCTCAATTTGGGATGATTTGTTATCTATTAAGGTATTCCACAGATGCAGGGTACATCAAGTTGATTGT
Source organism: Delphinus delphis (assembly GCF_949987515.2). NCBI lineage: Eukaryota > Metazoa > Chordata > Mammalia > Artiodactyla > Delphinidae > Delphinus > Delphinus delphis. The sequence continues at coordinate 80,136,287 of NC_082691.1, read as the reverse complement.
GGAGATCTACTCTGCTGCTCCTAAGGCTGCTGGGAGAAATTTCCCTTTGTCCTCTTTGTTTGCACAGCTCCCAGGGGCTCAGCTTTGGATTTGGCCCTGCCTCTGCGTGTAAGTCGCCTGAGGGCATCTGTTCCCTCCCAGACAGGAGGGGGTTAAAGCAACGGCTGATTAGGGGGCTCTGGCTCACTCAGGCCTGGGGGAGGGATGGGTACGTTAGTTATAATTGGAATACTGGGCGAGCCTGCGGCTGCAGAGGCCAGCGTGTCATTGCAACAGCCTGAGGTATGCCGTGTGTTCTCCCAGGGAAGCTGTCCCTGGACCACGGGACCCTGGCAGTGGCGGGCTGCACAGGCTCCCAGGGGGGCAGTGTGGATAGTGACCTGTGCTTGCACACAGGATTCTTGGTGGCTGCAGCAGCAGTGTTAGCATTTCATGCCCGTCTCTGGTGTCCGACCTGATAGCTGCGGCTTCCGCCCATCTCTGGAGCTCATTTAGGTGGGGCTCTGAATCCCCTCTCCTCGCACACCCCGAAACAATGGTCTCTTGCCTGTTAGGCAAGTCCAGACATTTTCCCGGACTCCCTCTCGTCTAGCTGTGGGGCATTAGCCCCCTTCAGGCTGTGTTCACGCAGCCAACACCAGTCCTCTCCCTGGGATCCAACCTTCAAAGCTCAAGCCTCAACTCCCAGCCCCCGCCCACCCAGGCCGGGGAGCAGACAAGCCTCTCAGGCTGGTGAGTGCCGGTCGGCACCTATCCTCTGTGCGAGAATCTCTCCGCTTTGCCCTCCTCACCCCTGTTCCTGTGCTTTCTTCCATGGCTCTGAAGCTCCCCCCCGCCCACCCCCCATCTCCACCAGTGAAGGGGCTTCCTAGTGTGTGGAAACCTTTCCTCCTTCACAGCTCCCTCCCAGAGGTGCAGGTCCCATCCCTATTCTTTTGTCTCTGGTTTTTCTTTTTTCTTTTGCCCTACCCAGGTACCTGGGGAGTTTCTTGCCTTTTGGGAAGTCCGAGGTCTGCCAGTGTTCAGTAGGTGTTCTGTAGGAGTTGTCCCACGTGTAGATGCATTTTTGATGTATTTGTGGGGAGGAAGGTGATCTCCATGTCTTACTCCCTCTGCCGTCTTGAAGGCCTCCCCCTCTTTATTGTTCTTGTTGGAACATATTCTCTAGTAATTATTTCAGATATTACACATGGGAGGTGAACCATCTAAGTCCTATTGAATGAACCTCATTTTGGGTTTTAGTCTGAGTGGGTGTAGAAGGTTAGATTCAAACTTATTTTCAAAATTATTTTATTTTATAACTTTGAAGCTGTTTTTGATTAAAAGTCTGATGTCAATGGGATTCTCAGTTCTTTGTTTCCTCTTTCTGGAAGATTTTAGAATTTTCACTTAATCCTTAGTCACCTTACTGTGATGTGCTTGAGACTTGGTGATGGATCCTTTCTATCTGAGAGCTCATGTCTTTAGTTTGGGGAAATGCTCTTCTATTATATTTTGAGCAATTTCTCTAATCCAACTTTCTTCATTCTGTCTGCAACTTGTATCAGACATATTTTGGAATGTCTACATTTATTTTCCATGGCTCTTAATATTCCTCCATTCTTTCTAATTTTTACGACCTTTCAACGTGCATTCTAAAAGATTTTCTTGTCTAAGTTTCTTGCTTACTAATTCCCTCTTAGACTCTGCATGTTCTGTAGATCAGCAGAATAGATTATAGGAACCTATTCTTCCCATTGTAGTAAAGCTTAACCTGGGCATGAGGCTGCAACACTGAAAACTGCATTTTATAACCTCTTTTCTATGTTGGTGAGGCCAAGGAACTAAGGCCTGGAAAAAAGAAATGTGAGGGGAAATGATGTGTGCCCCTTCTGGGTATTGCTCTTAAAGTGACTGGATTGCAGTTCTTTTGTCTTTTCCCCCATTCTACTGACTAGAAGATCAGCCACTAGGAAACACAAGTAGGAAGCCATTTGTAATACAGCACAGAGCTTCCTACTAGTCCTAAACTGCTTGCCAATCCCTGGGCCAATCCCTGGAGTATCATGCGAGAAGGGAAAAACTAAGTTGTTTAAACAACTGTGTTTTAGTATCCTTAATGAGTTTAACAAGTTTAATAGCCCCCAAGATAAACACATTGTACTGATTTTTTTTTTAATTTCAAAGATAAAAATGTTGTCACAGTCTTTTGTTCCTTCTTTTGTATTGATTCAACAGCCTTTCCTTTCTCTCTGAAAATGTTAACTCTATCTAGTCTGGTCTTGTTTTTTGTTTTGCTTTGTTTTGTTTTACTCTAAAAGAGTGGTTCTAAAACTTTGGCATGCAGCAGAACATGTGGAAAATTTGTAAATATACAGAATCCATGCCCACCCCAGAATTTCTGATTCATTAACTGTGGGGTGGGCCTGAGAATACGCATTTCTAACAATTTTCCAGATGCTGCTGCTGCTGGTGGGCTGGCCACCATACTTTGAGAACCTCTGTTCTAGTAACTCTCTTTCACACAAATGTAAATTCTTCTACACTGAATGAGGAACCTTTTATTCTGTTGGCTGTTGTCAAATCTTTGGTTACTCTTGGGTGTGTACTCAAGAGTATTTGAAATTTCTGATGTCCAAAGTGCTACAACACATTTGTTTACTGTAGCCTTACCTCAGTGGCTTTCAGGGATGTGCAAGGCTTGATTCTGGGAGGCAGCTAGTTTTCTGGAGAGGGGGCTTCTATTCATTCTGGGCGTCACCAGCTTTCTGGGACACCAACCACTTTTGCCTAGAGGCAAATACCTCTGATGCTCTTTACCTAAATTGTTTTAGAGGAGCCTGTCCCTTTTGCATTTTTCAAGCAGTCACCTTGTTAGTTGCCCTAAGACCCCTTCTGCTCACAGGATCCACCAGTTTTGGGGTTGAAACATCTTAGAGACACTTCTGTGTTTTCTAGCTTGCCTCTCCAGTGCATGATTAGGCTGTAGATTCCTTCAAATTCCACCCTTGCTCTGTGGGGGGTTTTCCGGTGTGGACCAGAAAACCTGAGACAAATTTTAAAAGAGCTGTAACACTAATTCCTTCTTCAATTTATTCCACGTGCCTCCTTTCTTGAAGGGAATTCTTTAAAGTTTCTGTTCTGTTGGAGGACTCCTTCAGTATGATCCAATATCTTTATTGATTTCTGCTTCTATAATTTTTCTGTAGTCATCAGGGGTTAGGATGAGGGGAAGGGACGTGTCAGCATATTCTCTACCCTCAAACTTGATCTAGCCTCTCTATATTTTACTTTTTTTAAATGAGTTTACTAAATAAAAACAAAAAATCTCTCAGTTATATCGCAAGCTTTTTGTAACTCTAGTACTGTATTATATACCTTCAGACATATATATTTTTCTTACAATTTAATAAATACATGTTTGCTTCGGTGGTTTCCACATATAACCTACCCACTGTGTAGTTAGTAAATACCATTTTTTAAAAGGTATGAGCCTATGCTAATGACAATTAAGAAAAAGTAGGTAACAGTACATAGTATTCATAACAGTAATAGTATTTATTGAGGACATGTGGTGTACCAGGCTTGAGGTAAGCACTTTATATGCATAGTATTATTATCACTGTTTTGCACCTGAGGGTACTAAAGTACAAAGATGGCAAGTAACTTACCCAAATTAACTAACTAGTGAGTAGCAGAGGGAAGATTTAAACTAAGCTGTACTCCAGACCTTGTGCTCTTAACTTCATACTAACTGCCTCCTGTGAAGGTATACTTGCTACTAGATTTCAAAGTCAGATAGCTGATGTGCATTATCTATGACCTTTCTGTTATAATGTATGTGAGAATACATGGAATAGAGCTGAAACTAGACTCTCAGTATTTTTTAGTACTTATTGAATTGGAATAGAAATAGTCATTGTTGCCTTTCATTGTGTAATAAGGTTGACCATATTTTATTTTCTTTAAGTATAGGTAATTGTGATACAGACTTACTACAGACGATGGCATGCTAAAGCTGTGGTAGACAATTTAAAAAGACAGAAAATGTTAAGGTTGCAGTGGGAAGCACAGGAAGAACTAAGGAAGATAAGAGAAAAAGAAGAGTGGATGAAATTGGATTATTACCGGAGGCATAATCCTCAAACAAAAGAAGATTTTGAACTTCTTTACAATGCACTGGAACGTAAGTTTGAAATAGGCTTTGCATAAAATATTAATTTTATAATTTTTCATTAGTAGGAAAAACAGGTTTACTAAAGACAAAAGGGGAACCTTATTATTTTAGGAAGATGTCTGGGGTATCTGGACTAGAGAATTTTAAAAGATGAATAATGTCTTACATTTGGGACAGGAATTAAGGCTGGTGTGAAATTGGAAACGCTTTTATATTAACAATGGATGAATAAAATGTGACTACAGCTCTGTGAATTATTCAGTTTTAGTATGTTATCTCATTTGCTACTCATCCCCATGAGATAAAAAGAGAAAGTATTGTCCAGTCTGTTTCTCTGATGGTCTTGGGAATTTGTGAACTCAGAGTTGAACTGTCTTGAACCCCTCAGTCCAGCATTCTGTCTCTGATTCTGCTCTTTACAGGAGATACCTTTTTATTCCCTTCTACTAATGATTATAAATATATATATATGTATATGTATATATATTCCCTACACATTTGATTTTATGGCTTATTTCATCCATAGGATGTGTGCTAGTCATTGACACAGTTAAAAACTTCCGTTACTTGAACAAGCCAATCACTCCCTACTTTGGGCAGTATATACACTGTTCTTCTTGAAGCTTTTCCCCAATACCCACCTTCTAATCTCAGCTTAAATATCACCTACTCAAAGCCTTTTGTGACTGACAGTGCAACTGGGACATCCTATTACCATCTTATGGTTCTCACTGCACACCAACTTTTCATTTATAACACCACAATACGTTTTTTTTAACATTAATTTCACTACTGGACTGTAAGCTCCGTAAATGAATGACTCATTTATTTTTTGGATGATCTCTTTTTCTGTGTTTAGCTCACATGCCCAACAAATACTGGTAGAATGAATAAGTGAATGAATGAAGGGAAACCCAAGGATGTAGCCATGCAACTGTCTCTAGCTTCTGCTTTCCCAAGAGTACCTCTAAAGTAGAAGTAACCAGAACAGAAGAGTTATTTGTTACCTTAGATACCAGAAAGTGAAGTTGGGCTCTTGTGATGACATAGAAGAATTAAAAAAATTAAAAGTAGCCTCAGTTATTTTTTTAGTTGAATACGGTCTTTTTATCCAAAGAAATAATAGTCTTTGACTTCTCTATGATTATTCATAATATTAACTTTAAGTAAATTTTCTTACTATAACGTTGTTTCTTTATATACTGTTTATTTGTGGACGTTACTATGTGCTCTGTTACTCAGGTCATCCTTTCCTCTCTAATCGAATACAATTTTAGGTGTCAGATATCAGGTCTATTTAAATAGCTATATGATAATATGCTATTTACTGAAGATGATACAATTAAACACTAGGTCTAACAAGCAATAGTAATACATCTATCTCTTTGATAAATGGAAGAAAATGGAAATGAAATTTCTTACATAAAAGAGACATCTCTTAGTTTTCTTCCAGGCCTAAAATTCTAAATTAGAACTCTAAGAATAATTTAAAGTTCTGTTTTGTTGTAGTTAAAATTCTGGTTCACAAGCTTAGTAATTTACATAGCTCTTCTATTTACTATAGTTTTCATTCCATATTCTTTACTCCAGTGTTTGAAACTGTTGCCCCCTTGTGGCTCATAGTGACAATTGCATAGTTTGAATTACAACTCCTAATAAAGTTTAACTTTTCCTCCAGGTAACCTGTTGCTTAGTAATAAAAGCAAAATGATATCAATTTAGGAAAATGAATTTAACTATATAAGATAATATGCTGTATCAAAGACAAGACTATCTCTGGGCAACAGTGTTTGATTTTTTTTTTTTTTTTTTTGCGGTACTCGGGCCTCTCACTGTTGTGGCCCCTCCCGTTGCGGAGCACAGGCTCCGGATGCGCAGGCTCAGCGGCCATGGCTCACGGGCCCAGCCGCTCCGTGGCATGTGGGATCTTCCCGGACCGGGGCACGAACCCGTGTCCCCTGCATCGGCAGGCGGACTTTCAACCACTGCATCACCAGGGAAGCCCCAACAGTGTTTGATTTTTATGTCTTTTTTTTTTTTTTTTTCTTATATCAGTATGTTGAGGGCAACTTCTTTCATTGATCTGACTGGTCACTCTTATCTCAGACTCGGTATAGGAGTCATTATCTTGAGGAAATGTCTCTTATCAACATGGATTAGGCTCAGAGCCTCTTTTCCTTGCCCCATTATTCTCTGTGCATACCATTCTCTTAACTGTCCATGTCTGTACCTAGGACACCAGATAGGACCTTGTTCATTATGTCTAATAAATGTTTGTTGAATTGAATCTTCTACCCTTTGTCTTGTTTTAACTAGTGGAAATGGTGTTTTCTGACTCGTCTCTAATTATTACCTCTTGATCTCAAGGTCCCTTGACTTCTAGCTTCTGGCGACTCGCTGGCCCCAGTCCTTTGACAGATCTGGCCCTGGGCTTTCAGTCTGAATCTTTCTTGGTTTTTTTCCATTCAGGCTTCCAGTCTGTGATAAGAATTTTAAAAAGCAGATGCGTATAAACTGCCAGTGACAGACAAAATATTGTATGTTCTGCTGTTTCTTGTTTGGAAATAGCAAGTTTATTAGATCTCAGAAATTTTAAAATGTGTATGGACTTTATATTTTAGTGCTATCCTTTCATTTTATAATTGAACTTCAGACCCTGGAAATTAGGTAATTTGTTCAAGAATGTAAGTTAAGGTTATAAGATAAATGTATTCTTTGAAAGGAACCGGTTGCTTTCATATCTTTCTCTTTAAAAATATTGGAGGTTATTGACATCTGTTATGGGCTGAATTGTGTTCCCCCCAAATTCAGATGTTGAAGTTCTAACATCCAGTACCTCAGAATGTGACTGTATTTGGAGATAGGGCCTTTAAAGAACTAATGAAGAAAAAGTGAGCTCCTATGGGACCCTAGTCCCGTATGACTGGTATCCTTATAAGAAGAGGAGATTAGGACACAGACATGCACAGAGAGAAGGTCATGTGAAGACAGTGGAGGAAGGTGGCTCTTTATAAGCCCAGGATAGAGGCCCTCAGGAGAAACTAATCCTGCTATCACCTTGATCTTGAACTTCCATCCTTCAGAACTGTGAGGAAATAAATTTCTGTTATTTAAGCCTCCCAGTCTGGTACTTTGCAATGACAGCCCTAGCAAACTAATGTAGGATTCCAATTTTTTTTGTTTGCTTTTATTATCATTCCCAGGGAGCATATATTTTATGAAAGCAGGAAGAATCTCTCATTTTTCTCAATGTCTTCTCTGTATAGTTCTGGAAACTGTCAAATCAGTTATGAAATCAGTTTTATATAGCTGTTCCTGGTGTCTGTGTTTTTCTATTCCTTATTAGTAGTGGGTCATGGTATTTTTCTGATGCCATGTTCTATCCTTTACTGTAGATTTACAGGGAGTTTGTTCATCTAATGGAGAATTTTATTGGAATTAAGGTCCATTATTTTCATATTTCTAATTAGCTTCATTGGGTTGTTTCCTTTTTAAAAGTCATACTAATAATTTAAGCAAAATACAAAATCTGAATATATATGGATATAACTGTATTTGAATACACATATGTATAGCTCCAGATTCACCCAGGACTTAAGGATTAATCTAGCAGATCAGTATATTGCTTTTTGAGGTTGGCAGAATAGCTTAAATATCCTAGTGGCCTAAATTTATTACTGGTCCCAAAGGTTTCTAATGTAAAACTGGGAAGTAAAATACGCTTACTAATATCATTCAGATTTATTTGCTTTCTGGGGACATCCATATAATCCCATGAGGTAAATATTCTCAGTTATTATTTCCACAAGCAAGCAATCTTCCTCTTTATTCATATACTGCCTTTTAGTATATGGATATTGTCAAAGTTTTAAAGCTTTTTGGTTGGTAAAACTACTCTTAAATGATAAGCTCATCAATCATGGATTTTCTGGACTTTCATAACATAATTTAGCCCTTAAATTTACAATCCTTTTGCTGAACACAATTTAGCTTTTAAATTTACAAATCCTCTTTTCGAATAGACCAAACTGTACAGTATCTGAATAATGTATTCCTGGTAAGAGACAGAATGGGATTCTTATAAAGAACACAAGTGACAAGTCCTTGACCTGATCAGGATGATTTCAAATTGAAATTTGAGAGGAGGAAGAAATAATATGATAAAATTATAAAACTAGATATCATGAAAGGCAGTGGTTATAACAGAGGAGGGCCAGAAACAACATGACTTGAGATATTTACCTTTCGATGCAGGGACTAGTATTAAAGTAAACTTGAAATTTTAATAGAAGAAGGAAAATATTTCTAATTATATAAATTATATATAAATGTAATATATTCTGAAATATCCCTGCAACACGATGAGAGAGTAATCATGCCTGGAATATAACAACAGAAGAATACATTTTACTTGATTGAATCATATCTAATAAAAGATAAGAGGAAGTAATCTTATGTCAAGAGTTGATTTACCCAAAGGAAGTCTTTAAAACTAATGGTGAAAAATGTCAGGCTTTTGGGTAAAGATAAATGTAATGACAAACAAAAATTCTGTCCCAGTGGAAGGATTTTACAGTCTATCCAACTAGGGAGAGGCAGAGACACGTTTGCTCCTTCAAGAAGGCATTATGTCTTTCTCACTTTTGTATGTACCATCAAACTTTATAGAGTTCTTTCAGATAACAATTGCTCAAAAATTGTAGTTGAGTATTTTGAATTGGCGAAGAAGTGATAGGATTTTGACAAGTATTGATATAATAACCAGATCAGGGAACTAGGATTTTTGAAGTTCAGATAAAAAATAGGCTTGATTCTATGGCCAGAGTGTAGTTCATGAGACTCTGAAGCTTCATCATTCTGACAATAAAGTAATAAATCGTCTCTACATAAAAGGAAAGAATTACATGGCTAATGAAGTAAATATGGCTTTCCAGTAGTAAAGCACCTAATAAGTTCACATTGAAAAGAATTGTGATGAATGTCAAAGACTAGAGTGACTTTTTGGAATTGTTTGTTCAGAATAAAGAACAGTAGGTCACTGCTTCTACTTTTGTTTTGCTTCCATGTTCTGTGAAGAGCAGAAAACAAATATGGCTCAAATGAGTTCAGGTTCACAGTCCAAATGTATGTCCCAGGGGATCAAAGCCATACTGTTACCTTTCAGTATTCATGGAGAATGGGAGGTGTGCCCAGAAGACATGACCTTCCAGAGGAGGCTTGTGATTAACTGTCACATACATTACATCTTTTTATAACTCTGCCCGGCTCCCTGCCCCCATACACACTTTTCAGGTGCCTGATTTAAATATGAGGCTTACTTATGTAAAATTCCCCCAAATTGACCTTACTGCAATTTTTGTTTCATCCTATGCATTTTGATATGTAGTGCTTTTATTTTTCTTTCCTTAATTGTTGACACTCATACCTTTTACTTCTTATTTGATTAAAATGTTATTTTTGATAGTATTGCTTACATTTCCAAGCAGATGGGAATATATTTCTTTTTTAAACTTTTGTTATTAATTGTAGTTGAATTGTACTGTGTCAAAAAATGCAGTTTTCGATGTTTCTGATTTGGGGGATTTATGTTTTCTTCCATTCCTACTCCTAGAATTTATATAACTTTATATAAATGCTTCATAGAACTTCGAAAATAAGATATATTTTCAGACTTTGCTGTTCAGAGCTTGATGTATATTAATTAATTTAAATTGGTTAATCATACTGTGTCAGATATTTTTTGTTTTTAATTCTTCTTTACTTGACTGTCATAGATTAACTCATTTGTATTTTATTTATGTTTATATAATATAAAATATACTCACTACAGTAGTATTTATAACTGATACAAGTTTTGCTTTTTATAGCTTGATGGGATGTGATTTTCAGTGTAAATATTCATGAGAGTCATACCTTTCATCATAAAATTATCTTCTATCCCAAGGGATGAATTTTGAGTGTTTTCCCCCCTATTTTCAATATATTAATATTGCTGTATCTGTCTTTTTTTTTTTTTTTTTTTTTTTTTGTGGTACACAGGCCTCTCACTGTTGTGGCCTCTCCCGTTGCGGAGCACAGGCTCCAGATGCGCAGGCTTAGCGGCCATGGCTCACAGGCCTAGCCGCTCTGCAGCATGTGGGATCTTCCCGGACCGGGGCATGAACCCGTGTCCCCTGCATCGGCAGGCGGACTCTCAACCACCGCGCCACCCGGGAAGCCCTGTATCTGTCTTTTTTGTTGTTCATATTTACCATCCTTTTATGTTTAACCTTAGTCTTTGGCATCACTTTGTGCCTTCCAAAAACATCATGTCATTGAATTTTTAAAAAACCATCATATTTTATTTTCAGTCAAAAAAATCGAACCATTTCATATTTTTCAATATAATGATTATGCCTGATTTTGCTTCTCTCATCTTGCTTTATGCTTTTTATTTCTAATTTTTTTGTCTTTTTCTGCACAAACATTTATGATTGTTACTCTTTTCTGCAATGATTTGAAATGTAAGCATTCTTTTTTTATTCCTTCTTAAAGTTTTTCAAAGACGTTCTTAAAACAGGTAAACTATCAAATGGATTCATAGCCTACCATTTTCTCTAGTTCTGAGTCCTGAGTTAAGGTTTACTACCTTCTGCTAGAGGGTCCATTTTCTGAGATGAAACAACAGCAGTTTGGGGGACGACATTTGTGCCTCCTTGAGTGTCTTCCAGTCGAATATGCACTGTGTCTTACGGAAATTGCCCTGAGATTTCTATCACATGGATCACACCTCTCTCTGATTTTCAGTACTGCTTCCGGTCTCTCCCTCTCCTCCCCCATTTCATGTTTCCTGTATCATTTCTAGAAGAACTTAGGAGAGAGGAGTTGGAATTAACAGCCTGTATATAAACCTCCATCTTGTCAGAAATTTGGTATGCCATATATTAAAGAGGAACTAGGCCTGGATAGGACATGAAATTATGTCAAATAATATGCAATTTAAGAAAGGGAAGTGTTTTTGTCTGGAAAAGAGAAAGCCTAAGTGGACTGTGACAGCTGTCTTCAATGCCATGCGGTGCAAAGAATAGACTGACTGTTTAGCCTCACAGGCTAGGACCAGGACCAGGGTGAGCAAGTTAAACCTGTCCAAGCTGCTGGGAGATGGGGAGGGGTGTTGAACTGTTTAAAATCTAAGGTTCTTTCCAACATTATTTTTCCTTTAATATAAATAAGTTTGACACTTTTGAAATATGGGATATAAAACAGTTTTCTTCCCCAAATTTAACATGTATAAGAATTGAATGGAACACTTGTTAAAATAAAAAGTTCTGAGCCCAGCCACTTTGATTTATTTAAGTTTGGGATAGGATCTTGCACTCTGTATTTTCTGAGGTTAATTTTGAGAATATGGTGTAATCTTTAGGTAAAGTGAGTTTATAAAAGTACTATTCTTTGGCATTTTATGGTTTTGTTTTAGGATGTATTTCATGCAACACATTCTATTTTTAATTTTTATTTTATATTGGAATATAGTTGATTTACGATGTTGTGTTAGTTTCTGCTACACAGAAAAGTGAATCAGTTATACATATACATATATATATTCTTTTTCAGATTCTTTTCCCATATAAGTTATTACAGAGTACTGAGTAGAGTTCCCTATGCTATACTGTAGGTCCTTGTTGATCATCTGTTTTATATATAGTAATGTGCAACACAGTCTTTGTTGATAGTAACCAACACTTTAAAATATTGTAGATATTATTCTAACTTAATTCATTGGTTTGAGTAAAGTGTAAATGTAATTACTTTATAACATTTGCTGATATAATTAGGGTTTTGTAAAGAAATGGAAAATCGTTCTAAAAGTGCTAATAATGAAGAAAACAATTGAAGTCAACATTTCTACATAAAACTGTCAATTTGGGTACTGGGGGAAGCAGACACCAAGATGGAGTTTGAAGTGAAAGATACAGGGAAGAGAGAGCAGGGAAAGGCAAAGAAAGTCTTCAGATTGAGATGTAGGTTGACACCTATGAAAGCAGAGAGGGAAGGAATGAGGACGAGGGATGGATATCTTCAAACAGGTAGAGTTCTGAGGAAGTCTGAGCCGGCCTGACGGTCAGCTCTGATTGACCACAGAAGAGACCACTATTGGGCAGACATGGCCAGGCCCTGCTTCCCCCATGGTTCTTACTCATTGACTGGGAGTAAGTGTGGGAAAAGTGTGGCCTCTGCTCCAATATGGCGGCAGATCCGAAGTGCTATAGCTGGTACTGTCAGCTGTACTCCTAGCTACAGGTACTCTCTTGAAGGGAGATCTGAGCAGGACACGTTCATGGCTGCCACAAATCCAAGCCATATTTCTTCCAATACTGGGGGGTGTGCATGCTTACTTGGAGGCATAATTTGACATGATCTGTACTGATGTCTTACAGCTTCTGTTAGTTTGACTCTACTTTTATTGCTTTACGTCTCTCAGCTTTCATTTCATCCTATTTTTTTTCATATATCAGGTGTACAATATGAATGATTCTATTCATATATAATTTTATTTAAATTGTTATAAAAATAAAATACACTTGTCTGGAGGTGATAGTAAAAAATGTTCTGTAAAGATGTGGGATTATAAAAACTCAAGAGTCTTTTATGTTATTCCTCTAGTCTGGAGGCAAGAAGAACTTGCACGCATTAACCAGTCTTTCACTGGAGCTGAAAGGAAAGCTGCTTTGTGTGAACTCCTGGAAAAAGAGACCCAGATAATTGCTTCCATTGGGAGACATAGATACATCGCTTATACGGCTAACCAGGAAGCATCGATACAAGCTTTTTTGGATAAGGTTATTGAAGTAACAATTATTTAAATATGAATGTATCCTGAATTTAAAAACATAGAATAATGAACTAAAGAAGAGACTTACATTGTAAGAATTTGTGTGAATTTTGTTTAGTATTTTGGTGACATATTTATTTAAATTTTGTATATATTTTTCTTCTTATACAGCTTTAGATTTTCACTGCAGCCTAGAATAACGATTGACAAGTCACATAAAATTAACGTGTTCTTAAGAAAAGAGCTATGAAGGGAAAAATGGAGACACCACCTTTGTGGCTCTGTTCATTTAGACTTAGGCTGGCTATAGAAATTAGATGAATTGCACACCCTGATAAAATGTAGAGTACTGAAGTCACAAAATGTCTGGATCTGCAGTGCCCCATAGTAAGCAACCTGGGGGAAATAGCTATAGACTAGTGTTTCTGCTTTTGTTCACCAGCTCATTAAGTGACTAGAAATTTCTGACCCAAAGGATATATGATTATTGAAAACCATGAAAACATACAATTAAGGGAAAAACTAAAGTAATTACCCTTTTGTGGTGAAACTGCCTGCTTGATATTGAATAGCCTGTTTCCATAGTGACCAATTTCCTTTTATAAACTTGATCTTTCCAAACAATTAAAAGCCAATCCAGCCACCAGAAGAAAAGGGATGGAGTTCTTCAAGATATTCTCGTGTAGTGATTCTGGTTGTATGATTCTTGTTATTTGAGAACATTTGTTCTTAAAAACCATATTTTTTGATACTATAAATGCCCCCCACTCACCTTACTTATACGCTCTCCTGTTTGATCTCAATTTTTCTTGTGGTTTTAACTACTGCCTGCATCCTGGAACTCCCTACAGTTCCAGGCCAGACCTCTCCTAGGAGCTTCCAAATCACATCCTGAATTGCCTACTATCATTGCTCTTTGGATGTCCCCAGAGTAAACCTCAAGTTGACATGTCAACCCCTGAGTCATATCATCTTACCTTTCCTTGACCCCTCACCTCCAAACTGATCCTCTTCTGTAACACTCGCATAATTTATCTTCTGTGAATATTTCATCATCTACCTAAGTTGCTTCAGACAGAAACCTGGGCATTGTTCTTGACGTCCCACTTAGCCACCAAACTGTCTGTTCTATTACTTTAATAATCTCCTCAGTTCTTTACTTCTTCCTTTCCAAACTCACTACCACTGCCTACAGGGAAGTGGCTCTGCCATGCACCTTGATGACCTTGCGTGTATCCAAATACGCCACGTAAACAAAGACTTGAACCACAGCTAATCTGAGTCTTGGTGGAATGCCTTGTGATCCTGCTGGCACTGGAGAGGATGGGAAGCTTCTGAGATGTTATGGAACAGCTCCCCTCTCCTGCTTCCCTATCTCCTCTGAGAGGCTGTCATGAGACAGGTCTTGCCTTGTGTGTGTAAGCTTGACACTGATTTAATTGGATCTGGATTTCCTTCCCATCTGGATTACTTTATGTCCCCAAATGAGGCTTTCGACCTCCAGTCTCACTTCTTAATTCCCTCCTCCATCATCCGTATTGCTGCCATAGGGACCTCATTCAACACAACTCTGCCCCTGGCCCTCCTTGTTGCCCTCAAGGAACAAGGACTTTTATAGTCGATTCTTGGCACACCTGACCCATCCCACAGTTGTTTATCATCTCTGCTTGCACACTACAGCCATACTGTTTCAGCTATGCTCAGTTACTTGCACGTTCACAGAAAGACCACATGCTCTCAATGCCTTTGCATCTGCTGTGGCCTCTACATGGAACATCCTTTCCTTCCTTCTTCAGTAACCAAGTAGTCACCCTTCAAAACAAGCTCAGATGTCCCTTATTCCGGGAAGGATCACTGATCCTCCTACTTTAGCCTGTACTATATACCTTCATAAGACTCTGTTTCATTTTTGTCTTAGTACATTGTGGTCAGTTTTTATTATATCTGTTTACATGTCTGAATCCTTCCTAGATTCTGAGTTTCTTAAGGCAAGAGCCATCTTTTATCTGCATAGCCTCATATCCTAGCTCAGTGCTCATCACAGAGTATCAATAAGTGCTTGTGGAGGAAGGTAGGGAGGAAAAATAAGGGAAATAAATAATGGTTTGTAATTTTTTTTTAAAAATTTATTTTATTTATTTATTTTTGGTTGCATTGGGTCTTTGTTGCTGTGCGCGGGTGGCGAGCTGGGGCTACTCTCCGTTGCGGTGTGCCGGCTTCTCATTGCAGTGGCTTCTCTTGTTGCGGAGCACAGGCTTTAGTAGTGTGATGTGCAGGCTCCACTAATTGTGGCTCGTGGGCTCTAGAGCACAGGCTCAGCAGTTGTGGCACACAGGCTTAGCTGCTCTGTGGCATGTGAGATCTTCCCGGACCAGGGCTTGAACCCATATCCCCTGCATTGGCAGGTGGATTCTTAACCACTGCCCCACCAAGGAAGCCCCAATGATTTGTAATTTTATATTTCAGGTACTATGAGAAAATATGCAGTGTAGATACTATCATTTCAAATTCTTGAATATCTTCATTCTAGAATAGCTGAGTTCTACTGTATGGAAGCCATAATATTCATACTTCTCCAGAGTCATATTTTGAACTAAACTTATTCCTTTAGCAAGTTGCTCTATGTTGAATCCAGCTTCATCACTGGGAACTGTGTTCCTTATGTGTCTGATTGTTAACCTTAAGAGGACAGCATGGACCCAGGGCACAAGAAAGAGCTGGAGGCCTCTCAGGTGCCAATGGACAGGGAAGATGGGTGGTACTTACCTTCCCTATTTAAGGCTGAACCTTGTACAGGACTTCCTGCTTGTGCTTCATCTGCTGCTTTGTTTCCTGTAAGCGATTTTAAATTCTTGTTGTAAATACTTATACAATGTCTATTCTTCATTATGCCTGCACACCCCTCACCCCACCCCCCAACCTCCAGCTTCATGTCTAGCATTGTCCCTAAACATGTTTTAAATTATAGAGAGTCCAAAGGTAGATCAAGTCCCAACATATAAAAGCGCCTCTGGAGCCAGTTGATGACGATTACTCTCTGTCATGAAGTATAACTTTGTAAGAAGTTCTTTAAATGTCGCCAAAAAAGATGAGATGGGGAGATTTTGTTCATGAGAATTCCTGTGAGGAAGGAAGATTTTTTTTTTTTTGGTAAATACTTTGATACGTTGTGGGGTAGAATCTGAGACCCTAAAGGATCCTGAGTATGGGAAGAATTGCTCTATCCCAGGAAAACGGAAGTTTTCGAGTGTTGCCAGGAGAGAGAGTAGAGGGAGGACAGTTAGAAGGCAGTGGGACACAATGTGGCTTCTTGTAACTTCATTAATTATATCACTAATAATTGAAATATTAAGTGCAAGATGATTTTTTTTTTTTTTCATAAGAGGAAAAGGAGCAAGAGAAATGACTGGGCCTTAATGACTGATTCAGGGCAGCACACAAAGATGCAGGATCAGAAGATGACAGGAAGGATGGAAAAGTTAGCCACAAAAACTTGTAGAAATCAAGGGAAAGGCTTTTTTGTGGGTCATAGGTTTTTGTGTGGGTCATAGGTTTTAGAATTGGGGTTCTGAACCTGTGGTCACCCCAGCTGATAAACCAGTTAATCTCACCAATCCCCAGGCTAAGACTTAGAGGAAATGGACATTTTAGCTGATACAAGAGAATTTTACCTCAGTTTTGACCAAAGTGTTATACAGGGCAAGACAAAACACAACCACGGAATGGAACAGCTGCACTTGAGGTCAATCCCCAGTCCATTACATACCCTAATTAGTCCATTCTTTAAAAATATTGACCAACGGTGACTTTTGACCTGCTTTTAACCTGTTATAGTAAGTTGTGAAATCTTTGTTATTCTAATACAAAGTCATTTAAATCACCTTTTTGTATATGGTGCCATGATAAACATCATAGAAAACAGTTAAGGTAGATTTTATAGTCTTTTGTTGTAAATAGTTATATCAGTTCTATTCTGTTTTATGCCTATCCCACCCTACCCATGCCTAGCATTGTCTCCAATAAATATTCAGGAGGAGTCAGTGTTGATTTCATGAAACTTGAAGTAACTTATTCTACAGTTTTTTTGATTGCTAAGAAAAAACAGCTTATAAGTAATCCCTGAGGCTAGATAAGGTCAGAGTTTTTTCAAATGTTAACGCTAACAACCAGGGCCATGATGCGGATTTTAAGATCCACATTTAGCACCATAACATATAGATATGTAAAGAGAATATTTACTTTCCCATAATTTGGAAATAACTCTGGAAAATAAAATTTTATGGTTTGGTTTTAGTTTAACTTCAGTGTGTCTAAGTATTATGTAGTGTATTGAACTAATATTTTATTTTTTATCTTCTTATCCTGGACACAGAATTTCTCTGAGTAGTGAATGATTACTATTTTAAATTAGTCCAATAAAAGCACTGAACTAATCAGTTATTAGGGACTCTATACTAAGCCTTCATTCTCCATAAAAAGTTTAAAGATTTTTGAAGCATTAGTTAAAAAATTTGTAATTTTATCACATCAAACATTGACATCCACAGGTTGTCAAATGTTAAAAACTCACAAATTGACAGAGGTGAAGAAATTCAGGTCAAGAAATTTGAATGAAAAATCATCAGTCAGTTTCTAATATATCTTGGGTACTGCTTACCCAAACTGTGTAAAGAGACAATTTGAATTTCTGCAAGAGGTTTTCCCTAGAGTCAAGGCCATTTATTTCTTTGATTCTCTTTGATTTACACACCACTTCTCACAATCACAAGCTAAAAAACTGCAATCTACTTTAGCTGTGTCATTTAATTTTTTTTCTCCTTACTCAGGTGGCCAACAGGTAATGGGATAGAAAAATGCAACCAGCTCTTGCCTCTCTCTGAGTACCACAGTACACAGGGGTGTCCTCTATGGACGGACAAAACCACTTTGCTGTGTAAAAGAAAAGTTGATCACTACCCAGTAGCTCTGGGGGGTTAGTGTTATTCTTAATTTGTCCCCTGAGGGTCTAGAGTATTAATTTAGGAGAAAGAAAAGACCGTCTCTCACAGTGCAGCCATTTCTTCTCTTTTGTGGAAGCTTGCTGCTCTCAAGGTTTTTATCTCTCCACCTTCCCTTCCTCAAAATGTGTCTTCCTGCTGTTCTTCTGTTCCTCTCCTCCAGAGTCTATGCTGTTTCATTTGTTGGCAGCTAAGTGGAATTTATTATGCTCCTGTTTTCTGAAGCAATTTAAGAACATGATTGTTGTACATCTCTTATTGTAGTCAAAGCATTCAAAGAAAAAAAGACATAGAAAGAGAAATAAGCAAAGTTGACATTTTCCTGCATCAGAATAAAAGAAATACCTTAAGGCCTGCAATCAGAGAAGCTTAGACTTGAAGACCAGGTTATCAGTGTTGGCAGAAATAAATCCAAATATAAAAACAACTTTGCCAAACAGATTTTTTAAATGTCATTTCAGTGCTTACACTAGGGAACTCAAACTTCAAATCTAGGAATCTTTGATTATATCACTCAGTTTCCTTTAATCTGGCTAACTCCTAGTTATTCTTCAGGTTTTATCTTAGATATTATTTTCTTTTCACCAGTTAAGTGCTTCATATCAAACTGTAGTTACCTGTTTACCTGCATCATCAAGCATAATCAACTTTTAATTATTTATTAATCTTTCTATGCTCTTAGATTTAAGAGTTCGTGAACTTAGAATTTATCTACTTGCTACCTAGTACACTGACCAGTTTATAGTAAACACAATAAATACTTATTGAATGAATGAATGAATACTGTAGGCCCTGTGAAATATATAAAACTACATAAGAAATTTATTTCTTATAACCTGTAAGGAGAAATAGAGTTGTAATTATAGAACAAATTGCATTGCCCCATTGCATACTGTGTGTGTGTGTGTGTGTGTGTGTGTGTGTGTGTGTGTGTGTGTGTGTTTACATGTACAATAGGACAGATAATAGTGATTTCAGTGGTTTCAAACCATAGTAGTTAGGAATCTTTATAGAAAAGTTAGGATTTAAGTTAAAAATCAAAGGGTAGAAACAATTTGGATGTTAAATATATTTGGAAAAAATCCAAGGTATTACTATATCACAGTGTCTTAGATGGGGCTAAAAACTTGGAGGGAAGGTAGAGTTAAATCAATACAGCAGCTGAAAAAACCACAATAAAGTAGATGGACTAAGCATTTCATTAAAAGGTTATTGTACTTGGATTATTACAAATGAAATAACTTATCAGCCTGAAGAGCTAAAGGTATTGATCACATTACTGGAAGAAGGGAAATTACATTTAATAGAGCCACCCTGAGGAAAACTGTGTGCAAAGATTAAGGCTTTAGACTTTAGAATATTGCTATATGAAACTTAGCCTAAGATTGCTTATTCCTTAAAGGCTTTAAAAAGAGCTTTGCAGCAAACATTAGATTTCAGTAACACTCTGAGGCCTACCCCAAACAAGGCTGTAACCATTTAAAACAATATATTTTTAAAATTTCTAAGTGATAATAATTAAATCATAAAATATTTTCTTATGGAGCTATTTCCCTTTTGTAATCCTTAATAAATTTTATTAATTTTATCAATCTGCTAATTAACTGTATATTATTTAATATTAGATTTATGGCTTAAAAATAGAAATTAATCATAGGGCTGCAGCTTCTCATTTGCTAGATTAAAACTAGAACTGAGAATCTAAAGTTTCTGATGGAGATTCCTAGCTCTGCACAACATTCATTTTACCTTTGATCAGAAAATGATGCCATTACTTTGAAAACATATCAAATATAGTTGTTAAATGGTAGCTTTGTAGTTTTCAATGTAATTTAGCTAATATGAAATGTAAAAAAATTAAAGGTCAATTGAGGCTGTAACTAAAAATTCATACTACTGTCATACTAAATACAGCCTTAAATGGTTTCTCTATTTGGCTATTCTACATTCCTGATGATTTATTTTGATACATGAGCTTCTATTTAAACTTTAAATTATATCAAATCTAAGATTTAAATGCTTGCAAGTATGGCATAAATTGGACTACAGGTCTCCAAAGCAATTACCAATCAGTCTACAAAAATGCAGCATTTGGACAGTTAGAAATTGTGATCAACATAGCCTCCTTTTTGATAGATTATAATCAGGGAAAGAAACTGAGCAGCTTTATACCTTAAAGTAGAAGAGTCAGTGAATTTTCACTGTGCTCTTTCTAGGTCAATGCATCTTCTCTTAAAGTCTCAGTAGTTTGAGTAGGAGGGAACAAAAGCATTGGCAAACATAGTCTTTAAATATTTTGTTGTGGTCCTGAGTCAGTGGAGGACTCACTCCATTTCCTCTCTCTGAATTCTTAGCCTGGGACTCCTCACATGAGCTTCAGGGCAAGTTAGCTCCATCTTTGACCCTCAGTTCAGGAGACGGGCTATGTTGGGAGGCACCAAGCTAGATTTGGAAGTAGGAAGTGAGAATCTTAGCCATTGTCAGGGAGGCAGGGGCCACAGCACTGCTAAAATAGCTAAATACAGCTGTTTCCCTATGGACATCTGCTTTGTGAAGAACTGTGAACTTGTTATAGATTTATTTTTATAGGAAACAGAACTGTAACTGAGTCCCATATTGCTATATCTGTAGGTCTAATGCCTTGAGGATTGTAATCATTGTTCCACAAAGGTTGTTCTCAATTGGCAAGGCATGATCAAGACACATTCATACAACTCAGTATAACTGAACCAAGTAGATAATTTTTTTAGCATTCTAAATAGCATGCTTTGTTCCCCAGGGATTATTTCATAAATCCATCAAGCTAACCATCATACTAGTTAGTACAAATTAGTAGCAAATTCTGAATCCTGAGGAAGTGTTTGTACTTCTGCAGACTAAAGCTCTCTCATATTTTTTTTCCTAAATTGTTTTACTTTCCCATGGTCTACAAATTCTTCAAATAATTTTCTTAAGTTTTAGTGATAGTTTTATTCCATAAAGCACATGATAATAAGGTTAACTTATAGTAGAAGGAACAAAATTATTTTTGAACTTTTAATTAACTGATAATTATAAACATTATTTTTAAGTGTTCAGCTCCAAAGCTATGGAGAAGATTTGATGGCAAAATAATTGAGATGGATACACAATTCACCATCAGAGCCAGAGAGCTGCAAAACATCTATAACTGCATTGTGCTGAAAAATCTCTCTCAAGATGAGAGACTGGATGTGCTGTTAACACTCAAACATACTGTAAAGGTACGTTAGTTTCTCTTAGTTTTTGGGTATCACTACCACTATCAATAAAAAAATTGAATACTAAAATAAACAAGATGGTTTGTATTAAGTAATTATAAAGATAATAAATGTCTATATATATGAATTTTATTTTGTGAACAACTATATTGTTTGGGTATAATTGGGGGAGGATATGGTTTATGCATTAACATTTATCTACAAGTTCTCAAACTATATATTATGACACATACAAAAGTAAATATAACACAATGAATATTCTAAATGTAGATGTATCCTTACCTTTGCAATGAATGTAGATATATACAGCATGAGATTAGTACTCAACTCAGTTCAATAAAACAGCAATTATTGGCTATATATTTTCACACTTTTTAATGAAAATTTTATTTTTAGCAATTTTAATGCAGCATTAGTATAAGTATTTTTACCTCCTTTTCCTCATCAGTTATTGATTTAAGGCACTTTAAGTAGTTGAGTAAATGGTTCTTGTTGGAAGGTAAGTCCCCATAGGTCTCTCATATTTCTGCCCATCTTGAAAGCAGAGGCATGGACTCAATAAGGCATTGACTGCCTTTTTTCTGGACAGCCTTTTCAGAGATGTTTGTCAAGTGACTATGCCTTTGAAGCTAGAGATAGGAAGAGAGGGAGAAGCCATAGGTCCAGAGGTGGGAAATAAGCATGGTATCTGTAGAGGGCAGTAGAAAGACCAAATTGGCAAAAGGAGAGTGCAGGTAGAGAGTACAGTAGAAATATTCTTACTTGACATAATTAGGACCATTAGCTGGTTAATTAAAAAAACCAAAGGATGGACTCATAAAAGATAAGTTGTGCATGTCTTAATATGTTTAACCTAATATATCCACATATACATTTATTTAACAGTATTTGATGGAGGATTAAGGCTTTTAAGCATGACTCGATGTCTGGCTGTGTTTATGGTGGCTGTACAACCGTAGATTAGTTATTTAATATTTCTGAAAATCAGTTTCATCATCTGTAAAATTAGTTGCTTTGAAGATACACATATATATATGTGTATATATTTATACATACGTATGTATATAGAATATAAATAAAATATATAATTTATGTGTCTCAATGCTTACAAATAGGGAGCCCTCAATAAATAATAAGTATTATTTTGATGACAGTTGCTAATATAGACCAGTGAATTTTGATCCTGGGTGTATGTTAGAATCATCTGGAGAGCTTGAAAGAGAGAAAGAGATACACAGAGAAAGGGAGAGAGTTTGAGAATAAATGAATAGGAATGATATCTAGGCCCCATTTCAGAGCAGTTAAATCAGATTCTCAAGTGTGAGGGCACTGTTAAAATCTTTTAAAATCTTCCCTAGGTCATTCTAATGTGCCCTCAGGGTCAAAGACCACTGATGCAGACTCTTGTATTAGCCATACAAGTACATATTAAAAAGAAGAGAAGAGCATTATTTTACAGTTACTGACGTTACCCTCTGACTCCTTCATTCAAACTATGGTTTTTGTAGTCGGAGGGCAGTCGGAGGAACTTACTTCTATTTTATTACTTCTAAATCCTTCTACTTTAATCACTTCACTCTTACTTGGGCTTTCTTATTCAGTCACCATCATTTCTATTACTTTGTTAAAGATTATTGTGAATTATATAAACATGCAGAAAACATGTATAAAATATATGTGTATAGTTTAGCAAATATAAAACCACCAATCTTGTTACTGCCCTCTGGCCCCAAAACAGGACATTGCCAACGTCCCCCTTTCTCTTCATATCTGCAACTCACCCTCTCGTCCTCTAAAAGTAATTACCATACAGACTTTCATGGTAGTCATTTCCTTGATTTTTCTTCATAGTTACCACCTCTGTATACATCTCTAAATAATACGGTGTAGTGTTGTTTATTTTTGGATTTTATTTAAATGGAATGAGACTGTATGTATTATTTTGTGCCTTGCTTCATTTGCTCAACATTAATTTGTAAGATTTAAACTTGTTACTGTATATAGCTCTAGTTAATTCATGTCCATATATCACGTAATACTCTACTGTATGAATAAGCCGTCATTATTTATGTAATCAATTTATTTATGGATATTTAGTTGTTTCTCATTTTGAGCTGGTGTGAACGATGACTCCGTGCACATTTTTTAAAGCACTTAAGAGTAGAATTGCTGGGTTGTAGATTATACATATCTTAAGTTCTACTAGATAACATCAAATTTTTTTCTAAATTAGTGGCACCAACTTATATTTATGTCAGCAATGTTTTGTTACCTTTGGAATGTAGTTTTCAGTTTGTTTGGGTGATAATTTTAAAAACTAGTGATTTTTAAAATTCTATACTGAATATGGTTGTGTTTTACACAGGAACATGATTGTAAACTGACTCAAGAAATTCTAGAATTGATTGACAGGGAGGTTGACCTTATGATGAGAGGAGTCAAACATGAGAACCTTGAAGGACTCAGAAAAAGGATTGCAACACTCTTTTTTCAGTACATCAAAACACCTCTGTTTAATCCAGAAGTTGCAAGACACCTTAAGGTACTCTACCTTTTCTTCCCTGTATTCCTTTATCAAAATTCTAAGACGTGCTATAGTAAGTCGAAGTATATGCAGATTTTGCTTTAATACTTTACTAGGGGGTCCATGTGGAAGACCATCTTATTGGTGAAATCTCCTTTGAATGATATTTTTTATGTTGATAAATGAATCATTTAACTTTTTCTGTTTGTATTTCCAAGCTTGAATTCTCTCCTACTCTCTGGATTAAATATCCAGTTGAATATTACAGTGTGTGGAACACATCATGATCTCTCACACCATCATGCTTTTCCATGTACTGTTGCTTCCACTTGGAATGCTGTCCCCTACTTTACCCAGCCAACTCCTCTTCATTTTCTAAGACTCAATTCACATGTACCCTCCTTCATTAGGCCTCAGAGAAAGTTAAACTCTTCATATCTGAGATTCTACATGCACCTGTTTGTGTTCCTTTATAATACTTATCACGGAGTTATAATTATTACTGAACAGATCCACATAGATATCCTGCGAGAACTTCAAATGTAACACGTATTTGAATTAAACTACCTTTTCCAACTCTAACATGTTTAGCCTCCTTTGGGGATTTTTCTCTGTAAAGCCAAGATAAGTGCCTTACTGCCTTCTTACTTTGCAAAACTATTTAAAACACCTTTAGTAAAGTTTTGGGGGGGGTGGTTTACTAAAGAATTTGAAACAGCGTTTTGTTCCAGTGATTATGTTTAGACTAATAATCTATTTAAGAAGCTGACTAAACATGTATTTTGCTTTTTTAACATAAACAAAATCTCAATATTTAGTCAAAATTTTTAGAAAAATTAAAATTGTTTATTTTTTATATTCTTTCTTTTTAATGAAGTTTTGAAACTTAACTGTATTGCAAGATAATTTCAAAATATAACAAAAGTTCAAGAGAAAAGTTGACCATTGAATTATTTCTTATTCACATCGTTGTTTCATTTTTCCAAGCTACCTTTTAGTCTTCTATAGACTTACTCAGTTTTTATATGCTTGCAGTAGTATAACAGAATTTAATATTCTACACATTCATATAACATTGTATCATTTTATTCACTTTTTAAATTTACCTTTGGTAAAATTCAATCCTTTTGGTGAGTTTTGACAAATTCAGAGTCATATAATCAACAGCCAACAGCACAATCAAGATAAAAAATAGTCTTATCACCTCCCCCAAATTCCCTCATGCTGCTACTTTGTAATCAGCCCTTCCCCTGGCTACCTAACCCTTGGAAAACACTGATCAGAATTTTATTTCTATAGTTATACCTAACCTAGAGTGTCACATAAATGGAATGATATGCTATGTGCAAGTATACCATGTCTTATTGCACTTCACTTTACTGAGCTTTGCAGATACTGTGTATGTGTTCTTTTTCTTTTCTCTTTTTCTTTTCTTTTTTTTTTTTTTTTTACAAATTGAAGGTTGTGACAACCCTGCATTGAGCAAGTCTGTTGGCACAATTTTTCCAAGAGTATTTGCTCCCTTTGTGTCTCTGTGTCACATTTTGGTAATTCTTGGAATGTTTCAGGCTTTTTCATTATTGTTATATTTGTTACAGTGATCTGTGGTCACTGATCTTTGATGTTACTATTGTAATTGTTTTGGGGCACCATGGACCTCACCCACATAAAACAGCGGACTTAATTGACGTGTGTGTGTCCTGACTGCTCCACCAACTGGTGGTACTTCCAACTCTCTCCCTCTCCTCAGGTTTCCCTATCCCCTGAGACACGACATTATTGAGATTAGGCCAATTAATAACCCTACAACAGCCTCTAAGAGTTCAAGTGAAAGGAAGAGTTGCACACCTCTCCCTTTAAATTGGAGAATTTAAAGCTAGAAATGATTAAACTTAGTGAGGAAGGCTTGTCGAAAGTTGAAATAGGCCAGAAGTTAAGCCTCTTGCACTAAATAGTTAGTCAACTTGTAAATGCAAAGGAAAAGTTCTTGAAGGAAATTAAAAGTGCTACTTCAGTGAACACATGAGTGCTAAGAAAATGAAACAGCCCTATTGCTGATATGGAGAGAATTTGAGTGGTCTAGATAGAAGATCAAACCAGCCGTAACATTTCCATAAGCCAAAGCCTCTTCCAGAGCAAAGCCCTAACTCTCTTTATTTTTATGAAGGTTAATACCAAGTCTCAATAAATTTAAGAATATTGAAATCATATCAAGCATCTTTTCCAACCACAATGCTATGAGACTAGAAATTAACTGCAAGAAAAAAAAACTACAAAAAGTAAAAACATTTGGAGGTTAAATAATATGCTGCTAAACATGGGTCACTGAATAAATCAAAGAGGAAATAAAAAAAAATACGTGGAGACAATAAAAATGGAAAGACAATGATCCAAAATCAATGGGATTCAGCAGAAGCAGTTCTAAGAGGGAAGCTGATAGTGATACAAGCCTACATCAGGAAATAAGAAAAATCTCAAACAACCTAACATTACACCTAAAGGAACTAGAAAAAGAAGAAGAAACAAAACCTAAAGTTAGTAGAAGGAAAGAAATAATACAGATCAGAGCAGAAATAAAGAGACTAATATCAATGAAACTAAGAGCTGGTTCTTTGAAAAGATAAACAAAATTGATAAAGTTTTTGCCAGACTCATCAAGAAAAAACGAGGGGCCAAATTAATAAAATCAGAAATGAAAGAGAGGTTACAACCAACACCACAGAAATTAAAGGATCATAAGAGATTCTTATGAACAGTTACACACCAATAAAGTGGACAACCTAGAAGAACTGGATAAATTCCTAGAAACATACAATCTCCCAAGACTGAACCTGGAAGAAATAGAAAATATGAACAGACCAATTACCAGTAATGAAATTGAATCAGTAATCAAAAACTCCCAACAAATAAAAGTTCAGGCCTAGACTGCTTCACAGGAAATTCTACCAAACATTTAAAAAAGAGTTAACATCTGTCCTTCTCAAACTACTCCAAAAAACTGAAGAGGAAGGAATACTTCCAAACTCATTCTATGAGGCCAGCATCACCCTGATACTGAAACCAGACAAAGACATCACAGAAAATTACACACCAATATCACTGATGAACATAGATGCAAAAGTCCTCAGCAAAATGTTAGCAAACCGAATTCAGTAACACACTGGAAGGATCATACACCATGATCAAGTGGGATTTATCTCTGGGATGCAAGAATGGTTCAATGCTGCAAATCAGTGTGATACACCACATTAACAAACTGAAGAATGAAAATTATAAGATCAATTCAATAGATGGAGAAAAAGCTTTGACGAACTTCAACATTCATTTGTGATAAAAACTCTCAACAAAGTGTATAGAGGGAACATACCTCAACATAATAAAGGCCATATATGACAAACCTACAACCAACATCATATTCAGTAGTGGAAAGGTGAAAGCATTTCCTCTAAGATCAGGAACAAGACAAGGATGCCCACTCTTGCCACTTTTATTCAACATAGTATTGGCAATCCTAACCACAGTAATCATACAAGAGAAAGAAATGAAGGGAATTCAAATTGGAAAGAAGGAAGTAAAACTATCACTATTTGCAGATGACATGATACTATGTAGAGAAAATCCTAAAGATAACACCAAAATCTGTTAGAATTCATCAATGAATTCAGTAAAGTTGCAGGATACAAAATTAATATACAGAAATCTATTGCATATCTATACACTAATAACAAACTCTCAGAAAGAGAAATTAAGAAAACAATCCCATTTATAATTACATCAAAGAGAATACAATACCTAGGAATAAATCTAACCAACGAGGTAAAACTTGTACTCAGAAAACTATGACATTGATGAGAGAAATTGAAGATGACATAAACAAATGGAAGAATTAATATTGTTAAAATCACATAATATCCAAGGCAATCTACAGATTTAATGCAGCCTCTTTCAAAATTCCAAGGGCATTTTCCACAGAACTAGAACAAATAGCTCTAAAATGTGTATGGAAACACAAAAGACTTTGAGTAGTCAAAACAATCTTGAGAAAGAAGAACAAAGCTGGAGGTATCATGCTCCTTGACTTCAGACTGTACTACAGAGCTACAGTAATCAAAACAGTATGGTACTGGCACAAAAACAGATCCATAGATCAGTGAAACAGAATAGAGAGCCCAGAAACAAACCTACATTTATATGGACAATTAATCTATGACAAAGAAGGCAAGAACACACACTGGGGGAAAAGACAGTCTCTTCAATAAATGGTGTTGGGAAAACTGGACAGCCACATGCAAAAGAATCAAACTGGACTACTTTATCACACCAAATACAAAAATCAACTTAATGGAATAAAGACTTAAATGTAAAACCTGAAACCTTAAAACTCTTAGAAGAAAACCTAGGCAATATGCTCTTTGACATCGGTCTTAAGTGTATTTTTTGGATACGTGTCCTCAGGCAAGGGAAACAAAGCTAAAAATAAGTGAGTGGGAGTACATCAAACTAAAAATCTTTTGCACAGTGAATGAAACTATCAATAAAGTGAAAAGGCAGCATACTGAATGGGAGAAGATATTTCCAAATGAAATGTCTAATTACAGGTTAATATCCAAAATATACAAAGAATGCATACAACCCAACATCAGAAACAAACAACAGGATTAAAAATGGGCATAGGACCTGAATAGACCTTTTTCCAAGGAAGACATACAGACGGCCAACAGACGCGTGAAAATCTGCTCAACATCACTAATCATCGGGGAAATGCAAATCAAAACCACCATGAGATATCACCTCACACCTGTGGAAAATTTGTTGTCATCAAAAAGACAACAAATAACAAGGGTTGGTGAGGATACGGATAACAGGGAACCCTTGTGCACTGTTGGTAGAATTTATATTGGTACAGCCGCTATGGAAAACAATGTGGAGGTTCCTCAAAAAATTAAAAATAGAACTGCCATGTAACCCAGCAATTTCACTTCTGTGTATTTACCCAAAGAAAACAAAAAGACTAATTTGAAAAGATATATGTATTCCAGTATTCATTGCAGCACTGTTTATCATAGCCAAGATATGGAAGCAAGCTAATTATCTATTGATAGACAAATGGATAAAGAAGATGTGGTATGTGTGTGTATATATATATATATATATATATATATATATATATATATATATATATATATATATACACACACACACACCAACACACACACAATGGAGTATTAGCCATAAAGATGAGATCTTACCATTGGCTACAACATGGATGGATCTAGAGGGTATTATGTTAAGTGAAATAAGTCAGACAGAGAAAGAAAAATACTGCACAACCTCACTTATAAGTAGAATCTAAAAAGTAAAAAAAACAAAGCAAAACGAAAAGAGACTTGTAGATACAGAGAACAAACAGGTGATTGCCAGCAGTAAGAGCGTCGGGGCGGGGGTGGGGGCAAAATAGTTGAAGGGGATTAGGAGGTACAAACCTCTAGTTATGTAGTAAATAAGTCACAGGGAGGTAATATACAGCATAAGGAATATGGTCAATAATATTGTAATAACTTTGTACTGGGACAGGTGGTTACTAGACTTATCCAGATGATCATTTCATATTGTATGCAAATGTTAAATCATTATGTAGAACATCTGAAACATAATATTGTACATCAACTATATTTCAATAATTTTTTAAAATAAATAAATACATTTCATAAGGCTATAGCTGCCATAGATAATGACTCCTCTGATGGATGTGGGCAAAGTAAATTGAAAACCTTCTGGAAAGGATTCATCATTCTAGGTGCCATTAAGAGCATTTGTGACCCATGGGAAGAGGTCAAAATATCAACATTAACAGGAGTTTGGAAGAAGTTTATTCCATCCCTCATGGATGACTTTGATGGATTCAAGACTTTAGTGGAGGAAGTAACTGCAGATGTGGTGAGAATAGCAAGAGAACTAGAATTAGAAGTGGAGCCTGAAGATGTAATTGAATTGCTCCAAATCATGATAAAACTTTAATAAATGAGGAGTTGCTTCTTATGGCTGAGCAAAGAAAGTGGTTTATTGGAATGGAATCTACTTTTGGTGAAGATGCTGTGAAGATTGTTAGAATCACAACAAATGATTTAGAATATTACATAAACTTAGTTGATGAAGCAGTGGCAAGGTTTGAGAGGAGTCATCCAATTTTGAAAGAAGTTCTACTGTGGGTAAAATGCTGTCAAACAGTATTGCATGCTACTGAGAAACCATTAGCATAATGAAAGGAAGAGTCAATCAGTGCAGCAAACTTGATTGTTGTCTTATTTTAAGAAGCTGCCACAGCTACCCCAAACTTCAGCAATCATCACCCTGACCGATCAGTAGCCCTTAAGGAGGGCAAGACCCTTCACCAGAAAAAAGAAGACTCAGATGATAGCATCTTTAAGTAATAAAGTATTTTTAATTATGTACATTGTTTTTTTAGACTTAATGCTATTGCACATTTAACAGACTACAGTATAGTGTAAACATAGCTTTATATGCACTGGGAAACAAAAAAATTCGTGTGACTTGCTTTATTGCTATTATCCGTTTTATTTCAGTGGTCTGAAACTGGACCTGCAATATCTCCAAGGTATGCCTATAGTCTTTCAAGACTGGCTTCCTTCATTTAGCATATTGTATTTGGTATTCACCCATATTGTTTTAGTGTATCATTAGTTTTTTGTTGTAACCGAATAATATTTTTATGGTCTGGGTGTGCCAGAGTTTATCTGTTTACAATTGCAGGACATGAAATTGTTTAGAGTTTTGGGCTTTTGTGAATAAAGTCACTACGAACACTCAATTGTGAGTTTTTGTGTAAGTTGGTTGTTTGGGGTTAAATACCTAGGAAGTGGGATTGTTGAGTCATATGGTAAATGCATATTTACCTTTATAAAGACTGCCAAACATTTTTCCAAACTGATTATACCATGTTGCACTCCATCTGCAATGTATGAGAGTTCCAGTTGCTTTGCATCCGTGTCAGCACTTGGTATTGTCAGTTTTTATTTCATTTTTGGAATTCTAATAGGTGTGTAGTGTTTTAATCTGCATTTTCCCAATGAGTAATAATATTAAGCATCGTTTCATGCATGTTTTTGACATCCATATATCTTTTTGGTGAAGTGTCTCAACATCTTTTGTCACTGCCATTTTTTCAGTTGAGTTGCTTATTTTCTCGTTATTGAAATTTTTAATATATTTTGCGTATAAGTCCTTTGTAAGACACATGGTTTGCAAATATTTTCTCAGTCTGTGGCTTGTCTTTTTATTCTCTTAACCGTATCTCTAACAGAGCAGAAGTTTTTGTTTTGATGACGTTCAATTTGTTCAGTTTTAAAATGGATCATGCTTTTATTGTTTGTTTTGTATTTAAGAAATTTTTGGAAGAATTAATATTGTTAAAATGTTCTTACTACCCAAAGTGATCTACAGCTTCAGTGCAATCAATCCCTATCAAAATTCCAATGGCATTTTTCACAGAGATAGGGAAAAAAAATCCTAAAATTTGTATGGAAACACAAAAGACCCAGAGTAACCAAAGCAATCTTGAGAAAGAAGAGCAAAGCTGGAGGCATCATGCTTCCTGATTTCAAACTATATTACAATGCTATAGTAATCAAAACAGTATATTATTGGCATAAAAACAGACACATAGGTCAATGAAACAGAATCGAGAGCCCAGAAATTAACCCATACTTATATGGTCAATTAATTTACAACAAAGGAGCTAAGAATACACAACGGGGAAAGGACAGTCTCTTCAATAAATGGTGTTGGGAAAACTAGACAGTCACATGCAAAAAAAAATGAAATTGGGCCCTTATCTCACACCACATACAAAAATCGACTCAAAATGGATTAATTATTTAAATGTAAAACCTGAAACTGTAAATCTACTAGAAGAAAACATAGGGGAAATGTTTCTTGACATTGGCTTTGGCAACAATTTTTTGCTCGTGACACCAAAGGCAAAGGCAACAACAGCAAAAATAGACAAATGGGATTTTATCAACCTAAAAAGTTTTTGCACAACAAAGGAAAGAATTCAACAAAATGAAAGCAACCTATTGAATGGGAGAAAATATTTGCAAACCATTTATCCGATGAGTTAGTATCAAAAACAATGTGTACGACTCAATAACAAAATAATTTTAATCCAATTTAAAAATGGACAAAGGACCTGAATAAACATTTTCCCAAAGAAGACATACAAATGGCCAACATGTACATGAAAAAGTGCTCATTATCACTAATCAAAGAAATGCAAATCAAAAGCTCAGTGAAATATCATCTCACCAAAGTTAAAATGTCTACTCAAAAAGACAGGGTAACAAGTGTTGGCAAGGATGTGGAAGAAAGGGAATCCTTGTGCACTGTTAGTGGAAATGTAGCATTATGGAGGGTCCTCAAAAAATTAAAAATAGAACTACCATATAATGCAGAATTTCAAATTTTGAATATTGATAATTGAGCCAATCTAAATTTAGTGTTAAGATAAATGAAATGAGAACACTTGGTTTAGTGGGCTTTAATTTCTGTGTGAATCTAGCTATTGCCTGTAAAAATAATTAACACAGCATAGCACCAAAAATCTAAATTCTTAAAAATAAGTGGAATATATGTATATATATAACTGATTCATTTTGTTGTGAAGCTGAAACTAACATACCATTGTAAAGCAATTATAGTCCAATAAAGATGTTAAAAAAAAAAAAAAAATAAGTGCCAAAGCACTTTCTTTTCTTTTCTTCTTGGGAAGTTTTCTTACTATTGCAACTCAAAGCCTCTACCGACTCATTTTTTTCAGTCAGTTAATTTTCTAGGTGATTTTACCATGTATATCTAAAAGTTTATGAATAATAGAGATTTTTAATATTTTGGTAGGGTAAATGAATACTACTTGAAATTTAAATTTTGTATAGAGTAGGAAGTTAAGGAAAAAATATGACTTTAAAATTAACCAACTTGTTATCTCATTCTAAGATAAATTAGCCCTTAGCATTTGGCCTGGCTGTTATAGTTTGTCTTTCTTCCTTCCTTCCTTCCTTCCTTCCTTCCTTCCTTCCTTCCTTCCTTCCTTCCTTTCTTTCTTTCTTTCTTTTTCTTTCTTTCTTTTTCTTTTCTTCTTTCTTTCGTTTCTTTTCTTTTTTCTTTCTTTCCTTTTCTTCTTTCTTTCTTTCTTTTCTTCTTTCTTTCGTTTCTTTTCTTTTTTCTTTCTTTCCTTTTCTTCTTTCTTTCTTTCTCTTTCTTTCTTTTCTTCTTTCTTTCGTTTCTTTTCTTTTTTCTTTCTTTCCTTTTCTTCTTTCTTTCTTTCCTTTCTTTCTTTCTTTCTTTCTTTCTTTCCTCCTTTCTTTCCTTCTTTCTCTTTCTTTCTTTCCTTCTTTCTTTCTTTCCTTCTCTTTCTTTTCTTTGTCGTTCTTTCTTTCCTTCTTTCTTTCTTTCTTCCTTCCTTCCTTCCTTCCTTTCCTTTCCTTCTTCTCTCCCTCCCTTTCCTTCCTCCCTCCCTCCTTTCTTTCTTTCTTTCTTTCTTTCTTTCTTTCTTTCTTTCTTTCTTTCAGGTCCCTCAAGATCCACTGAAGTTTTATAAGAAGATTTACTTTTGCCTCAGTTGCCAGCTCTATTTGCCTTCTACAGAGTTTGCTGTATCATCCACCTCACACCACATTTACCGCTGTCGCCACTGCATTAACCTTGACAATGAGACTCAAAAACGAGAATCATGTTTGAAGTACAAATGTTTACTTCAACGACTTTACTATTCAGAAGCTGATTATGAAGATGATTCTAAAATTGCTTTCCTGATGCAGGTATGATCAGTAAATGTTGCCAATCATGGATGAAATTTGTCCATTGATTTTACAGAAAAGATTTCTGCTTTCCCATCCAAACCTATTAAAATAATGTTTCTCTTTCCCATGTTTATTCTTTCTGAAGCTTGCCTCTGGCAATTCTGAGTTTATATATGCAGACCTTGTGACAGAAAGTCATTTCAAGAGCTTTAGCTAATATGGTTTAAAATTTTTTTAAAAAGTTTTAAAACAGTTATTTCATTTCTTCCCTTTTCCCTCTTTTTTCATTAAAACAATAAAGTTTTTAATAACGCTAAGCGAATTGCTTATTCTTTATTAAATCTTAATTTCCTCATTTGTAAAATGGGAATAAAATGATCTGCAGTAACCCTGAGGATAAGATGATAGTTACTAATGAATTTTGAAAAGTACTTAATACCATATAAATGTAAGGTAAAATTAGCATATTGGAAGAAATATACACAGCTTACTCTGGGTTAAAGATGCAGTCATGACTGTGAGATTGGTAACATATTATGGTTTGGGCAGAATGAGCAGAGATTTGATGAGAAATAAGCCATGTGCGCAGAAAACCTCATGAATAATGTTTTCCTTTAAAAAATATACTCAGTATAATTTGTTTTCTCAAGTAATAGAATAATTTAAAATTTTATGTTTAGAAGAAAACATTGTTTTTCACAAATGTTTTGACATGCAGCTACAAGATATTCAGTACCTGACTGAGAACATCTGGGCATCCCAGTCAGTGCTCAGTACCTGGAACGATCTCAATGATCTGGTCATGGTCAGGTGGGATAAGTCCTTGGAGTGGTCGCCCTGGAACTGCATTCTTCTTACCAAAGATGAAGGCACTGCTCATCTCAAGCTAAAGA
Source organism: Delphinus delphis (assembly GCF_949987515.2). Taxonomy (NCBI): domain Eukaryota; kingdom Metazoa; phylum Chordata; class Mammalia; order Artiodactyla; family Delphinidae; genus Delphinus; species Delphinus delphis. The sequence continues at coordinate 80,101,848 of NC_082691.1, read as the reverse complement.
GTATTGAAGAGGTAAGGAGGTCAAACTTTATTTGGGACCTTAATTTGGTCATTGGAATTATTAGAGGTAACTTGACTGCCTTTTACTACATTCCATGCATAAGTTAAATACTTCCATTGGATTAAGAAACAGAGAACCCATGGATAACAGTAACAAAATACATAGATGGTATGTATGGCAGAGATTAAAATTGAAAGGAAGCTAAGACACTTAAAAGGTAAAGATAAGACATCTGAAAGTCTTCCAAGTACCTAACATGAAACCAGACCCTCCTAATAATAGCAAGTTCAAGCACATTAGTTCCACAGTAAATTCCATAAGAACAGGGATATTGTTTAGTTTATTTGTGTCTATATCTCTAATACCTACAACAGTGTCACAGACTAGGGAATTAATAAGTATTTGTTGAATGAATAAATGAATATTATCACCAGATAGGTATTTTGAAACCTAAAGTCTGTCCTTTGATTAATCATCACAAGTCTGCCTAAAAGCACGGTAGATTCTCAAATAAATTCTGTTCATAATTTTGTGCCCTAAATGACAATCATACTGATGGGGTATAGTTCTGAGGCTTCATTTTTCATTTGCTTCCAGTTAACTAGGAGTGGGGAAAGCACTGTAAAAATTAAATACCATTTAATTCCAGTAATTTATAAGATGCAATCTGTAAAACACTTTGATGAACAGAATTGAGGGGTCCCTGATGAGTTCCCCGAAAGCTCCGTTTATACTAAGCAAGCCTATGATCCCAACATCTGATATTGATTCTCTGCCTTCTGCTAATTAAATTGCTGTACTTTAATTCCATGCAAGATGTCAGCTAAGGGAAAATACAGAAATGACTTCAAATATAATAGTCGTTTTGAATCGTGCTATTTCCTGCCTGTGTTTTTATTAGGGAGGGGGAAGGAGTAAAGAGGAGAAACTAGTTAAAGTTTTAACTTTTTTGAATAATTTTCCATTAGGAGTCAGGCTAAGAAAAATTTTACTCTAGGGACTGAAGGAAAGGGTAACAAGAAACTGAAGCTATGTTAAATATTATATTTAGTAAACTAAGCTGCCTCATAAATATTTAATCACTGAAAGCCTAGCCAATACTAGCAATAGTGTTTCATATAGGACCCATAGTGGGATTGAAGTTCACTCCCAAAGCTGATATTCCACTGCTTCTTCAATTCATACACACAACTCCCTTTGTGTATTTAATCAAATTACTGCAGTATCAAATTAAATGTTCTATTCACATGCATTTCTAATTTCAGGATCTTACTGAATTTCTGTAAATAGAGCTCCGTTTACGCCAAGCAACCCTAGTGTAAATAAAGAAATGACTTCAAATATAATTGTCATTTCAGACAAACTAAAAAATTTGCCTTTTTATGGTTTTGGGCTGGTGTAATCGTTTAAGTATTAATATTCAGCCTACTTAAAGAATAGTTTATGTCCTGTTGTAATTTCCAGAATTTCCTAAATGCACAGAGGTATTTGCTATCTCATTGAGTAAAAAACTACTCGAAACTTAAAATAATCTTGACTCCTGCAATCATGATACAAATTGTAGGAAAAGCATGGAAAAAGACTTCTGTTCTTTGAACTGTATATGAGGCAGATCAGTTTCTCCTGGTGTGTGCAATGGCCAGAGTAGGACAATAGTGGATTTAAAGTCAAGACACCTGACCCAGTATTTCCCCATTTCTGTCATTAACGATCTGCAGGACATTAAGACCTTCCTTCTTTGCTTTGCAAAATTTTATAAAGGTTAGCGAAAAACATGAAATTGGTATAAAGGATTAGAGTAGATTAGAGCTTTGAATTCTGGCTCTATCACTTATGGGAGAAGTTGGGCAAGTTTGTTAATGTCTCAATGCCCCGGTTTTCTCATCTATAAAATGGGAATAATGGATATTTTTCCATATTATATTACTCTTTAAGAGTTACTTATTGTTCCTTTTATTGTATGTACCATAATGTGCTATTCTCATCTTTGATGATTACTTTTTGCCTTTATGCACTTTGAAAACCTATAAAGTTCTCTACATGTTTTGTTTAATGTTGTATAACAGAAATGTGTTAGTACTTCTTGAATGAAATATGGGCTAAGAAGTGTTGGAATAAGGTTAAATGAGTATTTTGACCTGGTGAATTTGTCTGTAGAGAGGAAACTTTTTTTAAAAAATTGAAGTATAGCTGATTTATAATATTATATTAGTTTCAGGTGTACAGCACAGTGATTCAATATTTGTATAGATTATACTCTAAAGTTATTATAAAACAATGGCCATATTTGCCTATGCTGTACAATATATTCTTGTTGCTTATTTATTTATGCATAGTAGCTTGTGCCTCTTAATCCATACTCCCATCTTGCCTTCCTTTTCCCCACTGGCAGCCACTAGTTTTTTCTCTGTATCTGTGACTCTGTTTCTATTTTGGTGTATACATTTGTTTTATTTTTTAGATTGTACATGTAAGTGATAATATAGAGTATTTGTCTTTCTCTCTCTGACTTATTTCCCTAAGTATAATGCTCTCTAGGTCATCTGTATTGTTGCTAATGGTGGAATTTCATTCTTTTTTACGGCTGAATAATATTCCATTGTGTATATATACATACCATAGAGAGGAAACTTTAAAATAAGCCCAGGATATTTCTACATAATGCTTTCTTTAAGAATGCCACATCCTTTGGCTCCTTTTCTCCAGGGCTTTCTTTATCTTGACTTGACACTATGGAAGGATCTTTAGTAAGGAGATATCTTAGTAAAGAGATACCTAACCTTTCAGAAAACAAATTTTAGGAGGAGGTACAGGTAGTATTTGTGATTTGGTTGAAAAGAAGAGTCAATTAAGATTAATGAAGAGGGGCTTCCCTGGTGGCTCAGTGGTTAAGAATCCGCCTGCCAATGCAGGGGACACAGGTTCGAGCCCTGGTCTGGGAAGATCCCACATGCCGCAGAGCAACTAAGCCTGTGTGCCACAACTACTGAGCCTGCGCTCTAGAGCTCGCGAGCCACAACTACTGAGCCTACATGCCACAACTACTGAAGCCTGTGCCCCTAGCACTCATGCTCCACAACAAGAGAAGCCACCGCAGTGAGAAGCCCACGCACCGCAACGAAGAGCAGCTCCCGCTTGCCACAACTAGAGAAAACCCGCACACAGCAACAAAGACCCAATGCAGCCAAAAAAAAACAGAAAGCAAAAAAGAATAAAGAGAATAGACAGTATTTATTAATTCAACCAGAATTTGCTTTTCAATCTGCCGGATGTTGTGATAAGTGCGTGGGGAAAAGCAAGGAAATGTAATGGATACAATACTTCATTGTTTCAGTTGCATTTGAGTTTAGCTGCAAATAACAGACTAAGCAGTATAATGACTTAATCAAATATGGGGTCAGTTGTCTTATATAATAGGGATCCAGAGTTTGGCATCTGGAGACTTGTATGGTAGCTCCACAATGCTCTCAGAAACCCAGGCCTTCTAACTTCTTCCTCAGCCATATTTAACCTTTGGCTTTAACCCTAATGATTGTGTACTCTTAGAGAAAGATAGCTACTTCATCTTCTGCATTATATCCCCCTCCTAGATATGGCAAAAGCCTAAAGGTACTTCCCACTCCTAAAAAGCTTCCCTGTAAGCTTTATCCAATGACTTCTTTTTTACAAATGTACATATATACATGTGTGTATATATAAATATATATATATTTCTGCCATATATATGTGTGTATATATATATACACATACACACACATATATATGTCAGAAACTTGTCATATGGCCACCCCTAGCTATAATAAAGCCTAAGAAAGCTGAGCACATCACAAAATACAAAATAAGGCCCCTATATAGAGTTGGGCCTCTAAATATGAATGCAAGAGAGAATGAATATTGGGTTGGCAACTAGCATTGTGCCCCTCTCATTAGAAAACAGATTGTCTTATAATGTGGCAAAGCTACATTACAGAGAAAGTTCAAAGTGCTGCTATAGCTGTGGAGAGACAAGAAGCCTAAAAATTAATTATGAACAAATAAAAATGGAAAGGCACAAAGATTTGATAAAGGCAGGAAAGTTATTTTCTATTTAGAAGACAGAAGAGAAACACAAGAGAAACAGTGCAGGGACTCATATCTAAGGTAGTAAAAAGGGTGACTAAAGAGAAGCTTACATTGTCACAGCACCATTGTGATCTTTATTTTGAACTCTGGAGATATAGAGGGAAGGACTAATTTTAGAAAAAAAAATTCAAGTGGGTAATTGTATCAGTATTGAAATAGATTTATAGAGAACTAAGGTGACAAGAGCATTCACACAAAAATATTGATTGACTCTTTACCTTATGGTGCCAAGACACACATGTATGAAAAAGACCCAGTGTGAGGGACTTCCCTAGTGGTCCAGTGGGTCAGACTCCACACTCCCAATGGAGGGGACCCGGGTTCAATCTCTGGTCGGGGAACTAGTGCTGCAACTAAGAAGCCCACATGCCACAACTAAAAAAAGATCCCTCGTGCTGCAACTAAGACCCAGCGCAGCCAAAATAAATAAATAAATATTAAAAAAAAAAAAGACTCAGTTTGAATCTTTAAGGAGCCTTTCTTATCATCATGGAAGAGACTTGCAAGTAAATAGTGAAATTCAAGGCAGAATGAACTAAATATTACAATTAAAATACATGAAAGTGCTTGCAAGTATATAAGAAGGAGGGGTTAGTTTAGACTTAGAGAGGTCAGACGGAGAATCAAGAAAGGCTTCCAGGTTAAAGCGTCATAAAAGCTGAGCCCCGAAAGATGATGGACAAAGTGAGAATAAATGTTTTCTGGGCTGAAAGAACTGAGAAGTAAAGGCACTGAGGCATAAAAGTGTTTTTACTTGGCAAAATATATTTGTGACATTTAATAGAATTTGATTTTCTTTTCTTTTCAGGGATATGAACCCTTGTTTATTCACAAGATCAAACACAAACATTTCCTGGCTAAGAACTATTTTTCACAAATTCCAGTGCTGGCTTCATTTTTACTTGGTGATGGTGAAGTAGATGAGATCAGAAAGAAACATCAATCAGAACCAACATCTAAGATTATAGATATCCACAGGCCTAGTCCTTAAAAGATCCAGGACTATTTGTTTGATGATCAGCATTTTTGTCCACTGCTAATAGAGTAATACAGAGGTCACACAGTACGGTAGTAGAATTTTATCTTTTATTGATTTTAATTGTTCTTCATAGTGTCATAAGTTGTATGAAGAGAAAACATCCCTATACAAATGCTTTATCGTTAGTGTTAAATTTAAATATAATTGTGTTACTGAAATTAATATTTTAAAGAGAACATTTTATTTTTAGATTAAAATTTTTAAAAATTTCAACTACATTATATTATACTTAAAATCAACAGACAAACAAAAGCTAGGCTTAATTTTCAACTCAAAAAATTTATTTTAGAAAAAATTGTAGTTACAGGAGAATAGTCAGTATACGGATGAGAGGAAACATTATAGAATACTCTTTCATGAAAATCTTTACATATAGGATAAAAGATGCTATGTTTTAATATAGGGATTTGAATCTTCACATTTTATCTTCTACTTTCATCTTCCGTTCTTCTCAAAATTTCAATGAAAAAACAAACTATAAACAAACAAAAAAGTTCATTCCATACTGGAAAACAGGGTGAACAGTGGAACTATATTTTATTCTATGGTAGAAAAACTCCCTGTGGGGCAATGATGAAACTCTGTAAGAACAATAAAAATGGTCAAGTAAACTATAACAATTCCTTTCCCTAATAAACCAAAGGAATAACCTTGACCACATGCATGTCAGGGACGTACAATGATGAACAACAGTATATGAGTCAATCTTAACAGGAAATACGTTCAAAATAGGATAATTCAAGGAGAGTTTATTTACAAAGGGACTTCTTATAAAGCGTGAGCAGTGTGTAGGGAAACTAAGGGAATAGTGTAGGAATGTAGGGTCACTATCAGATAAGCTGTGTCTACCCTAATCTCAAATGGATCCGGGGAGGGAACGGTCTGGGAACCCAGAAAGAGAGTGTAAAGGAGATAACTGAGATCAGTGAGCAACTCTCAGGGCCCTAGGTGATCTCATGAGCTAGAGAAATAAATATCAGACCTCATACTTCTCTCTTCCTCCAATCTCTTGCTTGGGTTTCCCATTGGAAGAACCCGAAAGGAAAGCAGAAAAAATAGAAGTCTGTGGACATAATTCGTATAGCTTCAGGGCAAAGATCAGAGGAGACAAGTGGGAGAGTGCATTTGGCTGGCTAAAGAGAAGACATCCAGCTAGAGAGAAGAATTAAAAGTGAAAGTGAAGAGCTATAATTCAAGTAGCAATATTTCATACACACACAACATATATATTTGTATATATTATATATAAGTATATATGTGCGTATGTGTATATTTTATATATATATAGAGAGAGAATTCTCTTAATTTCAATCAGTAATTAATGAGGCTGTTCTCTCAAGTTTAGTGATCAAGGAGTCAAGGAATTCAATCTAAATATTAATATTTATTCTACATAAATATTTACCAACATTTTAGCAACATATTTTCTAGGATATCCACAGTTTTTTTACTTAGCAAAAGCATGGCACATGATTATTGTCTTTAAGGAACTAAACATTGAAAAGGGAAGCACTATAAAGCTGTTGTTATTTTCAAGTTTTCATAGACAATTCAGATGTTCTGGGAACTTTCTAAACAATAAATTGCAGATAGGATTAGATTGGGGACCATTCTGATCACTAATAAACAGGTAAAAATTTAACACAGACAAAAGTGGGTTTACACTGGAATGGAAATAACCAGGTTTTCACAAGACAGTTCAGGAGAAACCCCCAGGTCAGAGTAGGAAGAGCAGAGGAGGCAGCAGGAAGGGCTGGGGCAGCAGGCAGCGAGGGGGCAATAGATAGGGGCAAGTAGAGGACTTTGAGAGTTCCTCTATTGCCCTAGGAGTAAAGCACTTGCTTATAGTAATGGAAGACTTGTGGAGTACAACTGGTGGGGGGCAGAGCGAGGGCAGGCAACCAGAGCTATTGAATCATACATGAAAAGGGGCAGCACCTTAATTTAGGGCTGGGAAAATAACCACAAAGAGCAAAAAAAAAAAAAAAAAAAAAAAAGGCTCAACAACAGAGAGACTTTGCTTAATAAGGTCAACTCTTCTGGGAAACTCTTTTCCATCCCATTGGAACTACAGCTCTCATTTTACACAGGTCTCCAAAAATCCACAGCAGAAGGGGCTAGAGATGGTGTCAGGCTAGAGAGCAGCCAGCAGGGAAAAAGTCCAGTTGCTGCCTACTAGAATCCTGGCACTAGGGTACTGGACAGCAACCAGTTAAGAAGTTAAACTCCCCTGCCGTAGAAGGACCTGCTTTTCTCTAGTTTATGACCTGATGAGCACACCTCCCCTGGCCCACTAACAAATGAAACTGTAGAAGGTGTTTCCTTCTTTCTCCTTTAGGACTATATTATATGGATAGAGGCCTAAACAGTAGAACAGAACAAAGTTTTATATCCCAATATTGCAAAAACAAGCTGAAAAAAGATGGTCACTGTATACGTAAAGATTAAAAAATCAAAAAAGGGATCCTTTTGAAGAATGAGAACAAATATTCATTTAACAGATCTCAACTATATTAAGGACATTTGATAGCATTTTTCATCTTTTGGAAAAAAAATACTGGGAAAAATTGCTATTACATAAATCATTACAATAAATAAATAAATACAACAAAATAAACAATTGCTGAATTAGAATAAACAACACACTTGGCAATGAAGAGCAGATTTGGTACTTGAAAGCTAAAGCTAATACAGGGATTGGGTGATTAGCTCAAGATAGTCCTCTAGGGATTTCCCTGGCAGTCCAGTCAGTGGTTAAGACTCTGCATTCCCAATGCAGGGGGCATGAGTTTGATCCCTGGTCGAGGAACTAAGATCCTGCATGCCACACGGTGCGGTCAAAAAAAAAAGATAGTCCCCTTGAATTCAGAGGAAAAGTCAAAGAAATGAGGAAGATGAGCAAAAATGATAAGTCTAACAGCTTTGCTTTGTCTACACTAGAAATAACATAAGCCTAAAATGGAGTAGAGAAGGAGAAACAATTAGCAAAGGGAGATTTAAAGCTAATTTCCCTAAGCTAAAAAGGCATATATCCATAGCTGTATAAAGGATCTACCAAGTACTGGGAAAATTAATATAGAGATACACATAGACACAACCTCATGACATTTCTGGATTTCAGAAATATTGGACAAATTCTATAAGCATTCAAGTTGAAGAGGAAAAGCCACAAGGAAAAAAGTCAATAACAACAGCATAGATTTCTCTTCTGCAACACTAAGTGCCAGAAGGTGAAGGAGGAACACTTCTGTTGAAGACTTTTGAATTCTGAGGGTGAAAAAATGACCTAAGAATTTTACTTTCAGGCAAATTTTTTTTGGTGAAGACAACAGGAAGACATTGTTAGGCAGGAAGCATGTCATCAGTCTATGTGTACTCATTCTGTCCTCCAGCTGACCTCGAAACTATGGAGGTAGGGTCTGGGCATGATACTGTATATGAGAAATGGCAGTGAGCACTGCAACTTCAATCCTTTCTAAATGATCATCATTTGTATGGTTATGAAACAATGCAATGAACAAAAATAAATTTTCAAATAAAAATCTATACTGCAAAAAACAAAAATATGAATCAACAACAAAAAAATACCCTGAGTATTGTCACTAAATGTCTGCTGTAGGAGGGTTCAGAGGGATAAAAGTGTTCCAAATCTTTTCAAGGGGAGATGAGTAAATGGATATATAGGTAGGAAAGTTGGTATTCAAATATTTAGTTAAAAAATTTAAAGGCAACTGCTAGCAGAATGAAAATGGAATTATAAACTCCACATTTCTAGAGAGAAAAAGGGAACAGCGACAAACTTGAGAACTATTGTGAAATAAAGGGGTTTTGTTTGTTTTTTTAGGTTAATAGGAAGTATATATAAGAGAAAAACAAGATTAAAAATATCACAGTGCATAAATTTGAATGGGTTAAAATTCTAGTAAAGGATAGTTATTCTGTTTGTTTTTTTTTTACGGTACGCGGGCCTCTCACTGTTGTGGCCTCTCCCGCTGCTTCGGACGCGCAGGCTCAGCGGCCATGGCTCACGGGCCCAGCCGCTCTGTGGCACGTGGGATCCTCCCGGACCGGGACACGAACCCGCGTCCCCTGCATCGGCAGGCGGACTCTCAACCACTGTGCCACCAGGGAAGCCCAAGGATAGTTATTCTTATATGGTATCAAAGGAGTGAACTACAAGCTGTGTACCAGATATGTACCCCCAATAAAATGACATTTAAAGATATATAGTAAAACTATATCAGTCATATACAAATAGACAACAAAATAATTGGTGGCAATATTAATATCGAGGATGAAATCAAGAAGAAAAAGAGCAAAAGAAGTTACTTTATTTTGATAAATTATTATTCACAATATAAATGGAGAATTAATCTCTACATTGGGTATGCAAGTAGGCTTAAAACAAAAAGTCAGTTGGGAAACAATTCTCCATAGGTTTTTAACATTTCTGCATGTCTTTTGAGCAGAGGTACTTAGTTCTCCTTTTTTCAAGGATGTTTGTAAAGCAAGCAGTCTTAGAAGATATAGTGTTCACTGTTCCCTGTAAAAGATTCATAGTCTCTAAGCCCAGCATTCCCAGTCTATGAAGCAGCTCACAGTGTGCATGTGTCATCTGGACTTTGTGTCACCCTGAGGGATTTAGGGCAAAATGCTGATCTTCTGGCTGCTGCTGTTTCTGTGAAAAATAAATTGTGCTTTATCTCTGACCCAGGAGTCTCATGTCTTTTACTATCATTTATGAACTTGTGGCACCAAACTTGTTACCTTGCAATTAGGACAGCATTTCAGATACTTCACAGTTCTTGATACAGATAACCTTAGAAATGGAAAACAAAAAAAAGGGAAATGAGTCAAGAGGTACAAAATGCTGTTTCTCTTCTCTTTCCAGGAACACTGGGTGATTGATTGCAATTCTCCATCCTCTTGAAGTGAGGCAGGATTATGTAGCATGCTTTGTCCAATGTAACGCAATTAAAATGATCTTGTGTCACTTTTGAGCATTAAAGGAATGAAAGATTCTGATTCTACTAACTAGATATTCTTCTTCTAATAAATAGAAAAAGAATGAATGCTCCCCAATTCATGAGGCCAGCATATCCTTGATATCAAAATTTGACAAGGATGGTACAAGAAAGAAAATGATAGGCCAATTTCACTATGAATATAGATGCAAAAATCCTAAACAAAATATTAGCAAATAAGGGGGGTAGCTCAGTGGTAGAGCATTTGACTGCAAACCAAATCCAAAAAGTGTAATAAAAGATAAAAGCGTATGGTTTTTCCCGGATATTCTTCATGTGCTTCTTCAGTTCTACCTTCCCCCCTTCTCTTCTCATCTTTGTGCCCTTGGAGGCTGATATTTATGCAGTGCATCAATGAGTGCACAATATTCCTCAGTTGGGTTTGGTCAATAGGAAGCATCAGCAGGAAATTTGAGGTCTGAGAGAAAGAGGTTGAGATATTTATTACCCTGGCTTTTCCCATCTGCCTTTTGGTCTGTTGTTGTCAAGTGACTGCTTTTATCTGCCTAAGACCACAGCTGTGGTTGGACGGTCATCCCTCCTACTCTTCAACTCTCTTTGAGTTCTGGGGCTCATTCCTTCTCTTTACTTCTTCAGCTTATGGGTGATAATGGCTTTCTTTTGTAGCTGGGTTAAGGTGCTTCACTTTTTCTTTTTGATTTCCTTAAACAATGTCATCTCCTTTGTAAACAGTCCTTTTACTAAATACTTCTCAAATTAGCCAGTTTGAATCTGCCAACAGGTTCTGCTGGACCATGAACAAAGCAGTAATTGGTACCAAGAGTGGTCCCAGTAAATGGACTTTAAGATGTAATCCTAGGCTCGGGCTGCTTACATGTTTGAAGAGCATGTGGGTACCCTCCATATAGGAAATGGGACACTGGTAATATGCAGTGTGTGGTAGCATCATGATTACTCAAAACTTCGCCAGTGGAGGCATGGAACGGGGTGCAGGATGGCCGATAAGCTTAGGGAGATGAAATGCAATTAGTCAGTTTGATGACAAAGATTGTGGCATAAGATGGGTATTCTTACACTAGAGGGAGTCCATAAAGAAATGGATATATTGAAAGCCTTAAATGTCCAATACAGACCCAGACAGAAATTCAGAAAGCCCTTAAGTCAGCTCTAAAGAAATTATCTCCTGCATATACAGGGAATACGTGGCTAAGGATTAAGTCTGAAGCCTGATTGTAATGTGTGTAGTGTTGTCTTGTCAATTAGATGTGCACCCAGGTTAGATCTCATGCTTAGGTAAGGATACTGGTGAGGAAGAACAATGTATGGTCTGGTATGAGTTAGCCTATATACTGAAAGAGTTTCAGGAGTGTGTCAATTTTTACTTAGATTCAGGGGAGTATATATAAGAATTTATTGTAAGGATGTTAGACTAAAAAGGGTAAAACAAAAGATTATATCAAGCCAAATTGATGTTCTTGCCTAGAATTCAAGATTTAATGTGTTGGCTTGAGGCCCTGAGAATTGCTATATGTGTTAACTGGAGCCTAAACTCAAAAGTGACCTATATCAGTGAGCTTGAAATGCCAGGACTCCCCCTGGAAAATATTAGGAAGATGGGTTGTTGGAGTGGATCTGTTATGTGCAACTTTCTCAGATGCCTCTTAAAGGTGTCTGTACTCCACAAGAGGGTCTTCACCAAGACATTAAAAAATGCGATCGTAAGTGGATTATGATCCTTGAAAAACTCTGTGGTGACTGTTCCCTGTAAGCTGGAGATGACAGTGGTGGCTGCAGTGGAATTTGACAGCCTGGTTTAATGGGAATAATGCAATCCCCAGTGCTAGAAATGAGGCTGAAACTTAAGCATCAGAAAAAAGTGGGCAGTTATAATAAGAACCCTAGGGGCAGAGTGGTTTGTTCCTGCAGGGATTTATAACAATGGTTAATTGATGATCAGATCCATGGGCATGAAATGGACTGCTGTATTAGTTTTTTAGAGGCTGTAACAAATAACCACAGATTGCGTGGTTTAAAACAACAGGGATCTCTTCTCCCACAGTTCTGGAGGCCAGAAGTCTAAAATCAAGGTTCAGCGGAGCCTCATTCCCTCGGCATGTCCTATGGGAGAATTCCTCATTGCTCTTCTAGCTTCTGCTGGCTCCAGGCATTCTTCAGCTGCTTTGGCTGCATCACTCCAATTTCTGCCTCTGTGGTCACTGGGCCTCCTCCTCTATGTGTGTCTGTGTCTTTTCTTCTGTCTCTATGTCGACACTCGTCATTGGGTTAAGGGCCTACCTGGGTAATCCAGGATGATTTCATCTAGAGATCCTTCATGCAATCACATCTGGAAATATTCTTTGTTCACATAAGGTCACATGTACCAGGTCCATGTACTGGGACATGGATATATCTTTTTAGGAGCCACCTTTCAATCCACTATAGCAGTATGGTTCTATATGAGCAGAAAAATTCCAGTTCCGAAGGTCAGAAAAATAATTAAAGTATGGTAGTGAGGAATCTTGGTCTTTTACCAGAGTTCTCAAACTTAAGCTATTTCACAGATGTTAAAATATAGAGGCATATTAAACATTTTAAGAGTTTATTTGAGTACAATCTCTTTGAATTGGGCCGTGTCAAACCTTAAGTGGTTAGGGGCGTTCTGCCAAAAGGAACCAGGGGAAAGATTTATATTGAGAAAGTGTGGAAACAAAGAACAGAAATTATTATTTTAACATCTTTATTGGAGTATAATTGCTTTACAATGGTGTGTTAGTTTCTGCTTTATAACAAAGTGAATCAGCTATACATATACATATATCCCCATATCTCCTCCCTCATGCGTCTCCCTCCCACCCTCCCTGTCCCACCCCTCTAGGTGGTCACAAAGCACCGAGGTGATCTCCCTGTGCTATGCGGCTGCTTCCCACTAGCTATCTATTTTACATTTGGTAGTGTATATGTGTCCATGCCACTCTCTCACTTTGTCCTAGCTTACCCTGGCCCCCTCTCCGTGTCCTCAAGTCCATTCTCTACGTCTGCGTCTTTATTCCGGTCCTGCCCCTAGGTTCTTCAGGACCAGTTTTTAAAATTATTTTTTTAGGTTCCATATATATGTGTTAGCATACGGTATTTGTTTTTCTCCTTCTGACTTACTTTACCCTGTATGACAATCTCTAGGTCCATCCACCTCACTACAAATAACTCAATTTCGTTTCTTTTTATGGCTGAGTAATATTCCATTGTATATATGTGCCACATCTTCTTTATCCATTCATCCGATGATGGGCACTTAGGTTGTTTCCATCTCCGGGCTATTGTAAATAGAGCTGCAAGGAACATTTTGGTACATGACTCTTTTTGGATTTTGGTTTTCTCAGGGTATATGCCCAGTAGTGGGATTGCTGGGTCATATGGTAGTTCTATTTGTAGTTTTTTAAGGAACCTCCATACTGTTCTCCATAGTGGCTGAACCAATTCACATTCCCACCAACAGTGCAAGAGGGTTCCCTTTTCTCCACACCCTCTCCAGCATTTACTGTTTGTAGATTTTTTGACGATGGCCATTCTGACTGGTGTGACGTGATACCTCATTGTAGTTTTGATTTGCATTTCTCTAATGATTAGTGATGTTGAGCATCTTTTCATGTGTTTGTTGGCAATCTGTATATCTTCTTTGGAGAAATGTCTATTTAGGTCTTCTGCCCATTTTTGGATTGGGTTGTTTGTTTTTTTTGATATTGAGCTACATGAGCTGCTTGTAAATTTTGGAGATTATTCCTTTGTCAGTTGCTTCATTTGCAAATATTTTCTCCCATTCTGAGGGTTGTCTTTTTGTCTTGTTTATGGTTTCCTTTGCTGTGAAAAAGATTTTAAGTTTCATTAGGTCCCATTTCTTTATTTTTGTCTTTATTTCCATTTCTGTAGGAGGTCAAAAAGGATCTTGCTGTGATTTATGTCATGGAGTGTTCTTCCTATGTTTTCCTCTGAGAGTTTTATAGTGTCTGGCCTTACATTTAGGTCTTTAATCCATTTTGAGTTTATTTCTGTGTATGGTGTTAGGGAGTGTTCTAATTTCATTCTTTTACATGTAGCTGTCCAGTTTTCCCAGCACCACTTATTGAAGAGGCTGTCTTTTCTCCATTGTATATTCTTGCCTCCTTTATCAAAGATAAGGTGACCGTATGTACATGGGTTTATCTCTGGGCTTTCTATCCTGTTCCATTGATCTATATTTCTGTTTTTGTGCCAGTGCCATACTGTCTTGATTACTGTAGCTTTGTAGTATAGTCTGAAGTCAGTGAGCCTGATTCCTCCAACTCCGTTTTTCTTTCTGAAGATTGCTTTGGCTATTCGGGGTCTTTTGTGTTTCCATACAAATTATGCAATTTTTTGTTCTAGTTCTGTGAAAAATGCCATTGGTAGTTTGATAGGGATTGAATTGAATCTGTAGATTGCTTTGGGTAGTATAGTCATTTTCACGATGTTGATTCCTCCAATCTGAGAACATGGTATATCTCTCCATCTGTTTATATCATCTTTAATTTCTGTCATCAGTGTCTTGTAGTTTTCTGTATACAGGTCTTTTGTCTCCTTAGGTAGGTTTATTCCTAGGTATTTTATTCTTTTTGTTGCAATGGTAAATGGGAGTGTTTCCTTAATTTCTCTTTCTGATTTTTCATTGTTAGTGTATAGGAATGCAAGAGATTTCTGTGCATTACTTTTGTATCCTGCTACTTTACCAAATTCATTGATTAGCTCTAGAAGTTTTCTGGTAGCATCTTTAGGATTCTCTATGTATAGTATCATGTCATCTGCAAACAGTGAGAGTTTTACTTCTTTTCCAATTGGAGAACAGAAATTATTTGATTGGCTATAACTTAAAGCCTAGTTGGGTCTTTGTGATTGGTTGTCCTTAGCATTTTGATTTCATAACCCTGAGACATTTACAGGCTTAGATTTTTGGTTTCCTTATGTACGCTGCTGCCATGGCATTAGAGCTCCCTCAGTCTAATGGCTTTCTTGTTTAATTAATTTAACACAGACCCACAGACTCTTTATGTGGGGAGAGACTGGCTCTCTTTAAAGAATGACTCTTCCACAAACGTGTGTTTACTGTGTATGTTCCTCCAAGCCTTCTCCAGTGGGACCTATCTCATTGACAGTGCGCAGGAGGAAACAAATACCCAGACCTTCTAAGTGCTCTTAGATACTGGCTCTGAGATGACTCTGATCTCCAGAGATTCAAAACATCAGTGTGGCTTACTGGGAGTCTGTGACGGCTAGGCAGTAAGCTGGTTCCTGCCCCAAATCAATTCAGCAATGAGTGCCTGGCAACCACAGAACCATCCTGTGCTCATTTCCCCAAGGTTAGAATATAAAGTGGAAATGCATGTGCTTAGTAACTAGCAGGATTCTCCCATATGTTTCCTCATTTGTGCAGTGAGGATTATTATAATAGAAAGGGCCAAGTGAAAGTCCCTGAAACTGTCCTCCAGATCTCTCCTTTCCCCCAGAAAAAGTAAACCAAAACCAATACTGCATCGATGGGGGAATTGATGCCACCAAATACTTGGAAGGTTAGGATTCCTACCACAGTCCCATTTAATTATGCTTTGGGCTGGTGCAAATCCTATCCAGATCTTAAAGAAAAGCTGTGGATTATCATAAAGATAATCAGATGATGGGGCTTCCCTGGTGACGCAGTGGTTGAGAATCCCCCTCAGTCCAGGGGACACGGGTTTGATCCCTAGTCTGGGAAGATCCCACATGCCAAGGAGCAACTAAGCCTGTGTGCCACAACTACTGAGCCTGTGCTCTAGAGCCCGTGAGCCACAACTACTGAGCCTGCATGCGGCAACTACTGAAGCCCGCGCGCCTAGAGCCTGTGCTCCGCGATGAGAAGCCATCGCAATGAGAAGCCCACACACTGCAATGAAGAGTAGCCCCCACTCACCGCAACTAGAGAAGGCCCGTGTGCGGCAGCGAAGTCCCAACACAGCCAAAAATAAATAAATTTAAAAAAAAAAGATAATCAGATGATGATGCCAATTGCAGCTCTGGTTACAGATGTGACATCTGTGGTATCATGTATTATATTACCTTCAATCAAGGAACTTGCTTTACAGAGGCAGAAGTGAGACAATAGGTCATGCTCACAGAATTCACCAATCTTACCATGTCTCTATTACCCAGAAATACCTGACTTGATAAAACTCTGGCATGGCCTACTAAAGGGTCAGTTAGGGCACCATCTGGGTGACAACACCCTGAGAAGTTGGAGTGCTGTCCTGCAGGATACAGCACATGCTTTAAATCCTTGGCCAATAAGTGGTGTCTCCCTCACAGCCAGAATGCATAGACTGGGAAACAATGGGTAGAGCTGGTTAATGGATGCTGCTGTCTTATCTTAAGAATGCACAGGACTAGGAACAAAAGGATAAGGCTGAGTGTGTCCTGTTTCACTATTATACTACATAACCTATGCACATCCTTTCAACCTTGGACTCAATGAGTGTGTAGACTTCTATGCACAGGGAGGAATCTCTCCAGGGAACACAGTAATATTCGTAGTAATATTCACAGTGAATTGGATTTTGAGACTCACAAAGCAATTCTTTAGAGAGCCCAAATGGTTAAGTTAGTGTGTCGTCCTAAGTGAACTGGTCATAATTTTTCCTTTCCACAGGTTGAGAGCTACCAATACCTGGTTGAGAAGAAACATTTTCCACATTTTTTTGGATATAAGATTATTTTATTCTTGTTAGGTCTCACAATAAGACTCCCTTGCCACTCCAACTTATACTCCAGGTAGTGTGCTATGGTACCCTTATAGATGCAATACACCATGTTGCTTTATAGGAATAATGTGTCATTCCATAACGGGCATTATGAAATTTCATTTTGGACTTTAAAAACTATCACACAGTATATTTCATAGAATCATAATATATTTTTAAAAGAAAGACTTTCTGAGGGAGAACCAAAAAAGTTTAGTCAAAAATAAAGTACTGGATGCTCTTGGCTTGAGAAAAATGTGTATCACGTTGGAGTATGTAGTCTGTAGATATCCATTATATTCGGTTAATTGAAAGTGTTGTTGAATTCAACTATGTCCTTACTGATTTTCTGCCTATTGGATCTATTTCTAATAGAGGGATGTTGAAGTCTCCAACTATAAAAGTGGATTCATCTATTTCTCCTTGCAGTTCTATCAGTTTTTGCCTCATGCAGTTTGAGGCTCTGTTGTTAGGTGCATAACACATTAAGGATTGTTATGTCCTCTTGGAGCATTCACCCCCTTATCATTATGTAATGCCACTCTTTATCCCTGGTAACTTTCCTTGTTCTGATATCTGCTTGATTTAAAATTAATATAGCTACTCATGTTTTCTTTTGATTAGTATTAGCATAGAATATCTCCTTCCAATCATTTACTTTTAATCTGTATAAAAATTGTCTTTATATTTAAAGTGAGTTTTATGTAGGCAACATATAGGTGCGTATTGTTTTATGATACACTTTGATAATCTCTGTTGTAATTGGTGCATTTAAACCAGTGACTTTCAAAGTGATTGTTGATATAGTTGTAGTAATATCTCTCATATTTGTTACCCATGTTCTTTGTTTCTACTCTTTTCTTCCATTCTTTTTCTGTCTTTTTTGGTTTTAACTGAGTATTTTATGTGAATCTATTGTCTCTCCTCTCTTTATTATATTTACTAATTTTCTCATGGTCTCATCAGTTATGCCTTTTTTTTTTTAAGTGTTACTTAATGGTTACCCTAGAGTTTGCAACATACCTTTACAACTAATCTGAGTCCACTTTCAAATACCACTATACCACTTCCTAGGTAGTACCAGTACCTTATAACAACAAAACAATCCTGATTCCTCCCTCCCATCCCTTGTATCATTGCTGTCATTTGTTTCACTTATATATAAGTATACATGAGTGTATATATAGTCGAATACATTTTTGCTATGATTTTGAATGAATTTATCTTTTAGATTAATTAAGAATAAGAAAAACAAAAGTTTTCATTTTATCTGCACTTATTACAGTGTTTTTGATCTCTAGCATTTCTTTTTGGTTCTCTCTTAGGATTTCCATCTCTCTGCTTACATTGCCCATCTGTTCATGCATCCTTGCCTACTTTATCCATTAGAACCCTTAGCATATTAATCATAGCTGTTTTAAGTTTCTGGTCTGATAATTCCAATATCTCTGCCATATCTGGATCTGGCTTTGATGCTTGCTCTGTTTCTTCAAACTGTGTTGTTTGTCTTTTAGTATATATTGTAATTTTTTTTTTTAATAATGGGTCATTAACTGGGTAAAAGGAACTGCTGTAATATAGGACTTTAGTAGTGGTGGTAAGATGTAGGGGGAGGGGAAGGGTTCTGTAGTCCTGTGAGTGTCAGTCTTTTAGTGAGTCTGGATTGTGAACTTCACACGTACTTCTTGGTTTTTGTTTTCATTTTTCTTTCCCACTTAGTGGGACAGGATGGGCTAGAGTGAGCTGGAGTTGGGGATTTCCCTTCTCCCGGGTCCATTAGGCACTGATAAAGTCCCAGTAGGTTTGTCTCTGGTTAAATAGTTTCTCCTGAGGGCAGAGCTTGTTCAAAAGAACTGAATAATCTGGCATATTTTGAAATGATTAATTTCCCCATTCCCCCTAAGCATGAGGGGATTTTTCTCTAATCTTCACTGTGAGAATCTTAGAGAGCTCCAGGAAATAAAACTTACAAAATGTGGAGATCTCTGATGCCTGGATTCCCCTGGATTTTTCTCTCTCTCAGACTTGTCCACACTGAGCCTCTAGCAATTCATCAATTACAGTTCAGGGTCCCTACCCTGGCACTAGTTCCCATGGAGGTTTCTGCTCCAATAGGTTGTGATTCTCTGTATTTGCCTGTCTTTCTCTCCAATATTGGGGGTAGAGGTTCGTCCTGTGACCTCACTTCTCTTACAGATCTAAGAAGAGTTGTTGCTTTTTCAGTTTGTTTAGCTTTTTACGTGTTAGGGCGAAGTGGTGACTTCTAAGCTTTTACTTGCTGGATTGGGAACTAGAAGTCCCCTGGATGCTCTTGACTTGGAGAGAACTCTGATAATCCTTTTACCAACTTAAATTTAATGCACTGCAGATTTTAAAGAACATTTCTTACAGTAAACAAAATCTAATACACATAAAAATAGATTAAAATGTTATCAATGAATGTTAAAAAACATATACCTATACTGAATTTTCAACCTTAATGATTCAGGAGGAAATATTTCCATTAAGTTCCCATAAATGTGCATATTTATGTAATCAGGAAAGGAAAGTACATACTAAACTATGAATCTTTCAAATATGAACAGTTTGTGATAATGACCGAGAGTCAGAGTCTGCTTTTCATAGGATCTTGTGGACAGCTGTTGCAAGATGTTTGTGAAATGTAAACTGAATTTGAATTTCTTCTCTCCCATACACAATGCAGAATTGAATTATAATCTTAACAAATACATGCGAAGAGTGATTGTTCTCAGATTCTAGAGAGTTGACATTTTTACATCGTGTCGAAACTGAAATTAAGAGTGTATCAAAACAGAATTCAGCAATGTTTAATCATTGCTGATTCAAGTGACTTGACGTGAAGACGAATATAGGGGATGCACGCACAAATCGATTTGAACAGAGTATAAAGTTTTATATAAGTCAGAAGTCTGTGTTTTTTCTGACTCCAACAGAATGATACACTGAAGTTTGGTGTTTTACATCAGTATGGGATTTGTGAATTGACTTAGGTACAAGAACAAGTAATTGAAAGAAGGAAATTCTGTTATTCTTTCCTAATAGCTCTTGAAATTGTTATCATCTGTACTTATAAGCCTATCCCTCTTTGATAAAATGCATGTTCACATGCCGGATATTCCTCCTGGTTTTCTTTTCCACCTTCACTCCCCTGCTTCTGCTTATTCCAATCCTATGTATTTTGCAAGGTCAGCCCAACTGTACCTCATTCAGTCATTTACTCATTTATTCAACACATACTTCTTAAGTTTAATATGGACTAGTTATTATGCCTTGGGGCCATATGTCAAGTAAAATACTATTCCTGCCCTCAAGGAACCCATGTAGACAGACAGACAAATAATTGCAGTCTTTCTGTGTCTCCTCATCTGTAAAGTGAAGTTGGCATTATTTCAGCTGCAGGATTGTTAAAAATTAAAGTGTGTACATAAAATATATGGGACACAGGAAGTGTTAAATGTTTAATGAAGGATTAGTGTTTCTTTGCTTTAAGTGTTTTATAAACCAGTATAATCTTTCTTTTATTATTTCATATGCAGTATGTTGATAGAAGACACACAGAATTAGGTTTACCCTTCAATGACCGGTCATCTTCTTGGTGCCCTACGTGGTTATTCACGTACTGTGGGGATTCATCCAAAGCCGTTGTATCCTAATTTGGTCCAAGTGTGATCCCTTATTCCCACTGTTTCCTTTTAATGTACATGAAAACGATTCGAAAGAGACAGAACTCTACTTTCTGGAGGTGAAGGTTTCAGGTGTATAAAGTGTGAACAGCTACTGCTGATACCTTGCTGCTATGAATTTTACAAGCGTTCAAGAAATTATTATGAACTTTCCGGGGCACTTCCTCAGAAAAAAACTTCCCCAACTTCACAAGAGCTTTATCTGCAGATGGATTGCTGTCTCTCTCCTCCCACTCAGCTTGGCTTCCTGCTAATGCTTGTGTTTGGCAGCTTCCAATGGTCTTCCTAACCTGCATTTATCTTTCCCAAATTAGAGGCAGCTGGGCAATTTTAGGAAGACAACTCACTAATTCTCTCTTTTCTAATTTGTAAAGCCAGTAATTCTCTCAAGCTTCAGGAGGCTTTGAAACAAAGAACTGTATGTGGTCTTAAACTTTTTAGGCTTTATTAGTTTACAAATACTCTCTAACAATGTGAAAGTTTTAAAAATATCAATTATTAGGATAAAAAATTATATATTGTGATAGCTCTATTCTCCTTACCTGTTTTTAAATCGATATGAATAAAACCAGCTGGAGTTGGTTTCCCAGTGTGAATAAGAAACTAATTTCTACTATGCACAGCAAGTAGCCAGGAAAAGACCCTTGAGTTGAAAAAAATTTTTAAGTTGCTTTCTAATAAAGAATAAAAAATTCTTATTTGCTAAACAAAATCTCCAGCTGTTTTATATTAACAATATATTTTTGTAATTGTTTTCTTTGGACAAAATTCCAGTGATATTAACTATTTTTAGCACAAATTTAGTCTGCTATTTTTTTTCCAGCTTTTTAATTATGGTATTATTTGACCTAGCTCATCTTGATCTGCCTTTTAAACCATCTTTTCCCTGTGAATAGCTCTTAAGGATAAACTTTATTGTGTAAGCCAAAATGCCACGTACTGTTCAGTCTCCCTCCATGAGTTATGGAAATGTGGAGAAGGAAAGTGGCCGTAGGTATTTGACACATCATAACAATGCTTTGTTTTAAAAACATCAATACAGAATGCTATGAATAAAATGCTATGAATAAGAACTAGCAAAAATAGTCGAGTTATTCTTTTAATAAAAACTATATTTTATAAGACGTAAATCTGGCAATGTCTGACTCATAAAAAGGATGCCAAATCCCCCAATATACCTATAATTATTTACAGTTTTTATTTGCAGTGACTGAAGTGTACATAAGGAATTAATTTTTTATTGCATCATTTTATTGTTGAGGTAAAATTTGTAAATAGCGAAATGTGTAGATCCTAAATGTATAATTCAATGGATTTCAAAAAATGTATACACCTGTATAACCAACATGACAATCAAGTTGTAAGTCATTTACATTACCTTAGAAGGTACTTTTGTGACCCATTATAGTCAGTTCCTACCCACCATAGATAATCACAAGTCTGATTTCAATGATCAAACATTAGCATTGCCAGTTCTTGAGTTTTATAAAGGACTCTTGTGCTTAGCTTCTTTTGCTCAATATAACATTTTCAAGATTCACTGATGTTGTTGGATGTCTCAGCAGTTTGTTGATATTTACTGTTGAGTGATATTTTATTTGGATTGTTTCCAGTTTTTTTGACTATTATAAATAAGCTCCTATAAACTTTCTTTTATCAAGCCTTTTAACAGACATGCTTTTATTGCTATTGAGTAAATATCTAGAACTGAAATTGTTGGGTTGTAGGCTAGGTATATCTCTGACTTTAGCAGAAAATGCTAAACTGTTTTCCAGAATTGGTTGTATTATTTTATACCCCCACCCCCCAACAGCGTACAAGAATTTTCTTTGCTCTGCATCCTCACCAGCAGTTGGTGGTGTAGGCCTTTTTGTCATTTCGGTGGATATAAGTGGCATCTCATTGTAATTTTAATTTGTACTTTCCTGATGACTAATGATGTTGAGCAGTTATCATGTTCATATTGATCATTCTTATGCATTCTGTTGGAATGTTTTTTCAAGTGTTTTGCCCATTCTTTAATTGGATTGTTTTTCTTATTATTTAGGTGTAAATGTTTTTTATAAATTCTGGATACAGGTCCTTTGTTAGATACATGTATTGTAGATATTTTCTCCTAGTCCCTGGCTCTCTGTTTAATTTTATTAATGGTGTCTTTTCATGAGTAACAGTTTTTAACTTGTTAAAGTCCAATTAATCAATTGTTTCTCTGGTGGTCTATGCTTTTTGTTTCCTCTCTAAGAAGAGTTTACCTTCACCAAAGTTGAGCAGATATTATTTCCTTCTACTTTGTAGTTTAAGCTTTACATTTAAGTCCTTGATCCATCTTGAATAATTTCTGTACATTATGTGAGATAAGAATTGATTAAAGTTTCTTTTTTTAATTAAAAAAAATTTTTTTACATCTTTATTGGAGTATAATTGCTCTACAACCTTGTGTTTCTGCTGTATAACAAAGTGAATCAGCTTTTTAATTTTTTTGGTTTTCAATTTTTTTTGAAATTACAAAGAAAATTTATTTTATATAAAATTAACTCATGCCTGTGATGAAAAATATTCAAATAGTAATACAACTTAAATATTCATAACAATTTCTATTGAATACTAAATCTACATATGCAATACTTTTCTCTCTTCCTTCACTTTCTCTATCCCCCCTCAGGCCCCCTCCCCAGAACATTAACACTCCTGAATAACACATGGTAAAACTCTTAATGAACTGGTATTTTTCTCCATAATTTCTTTTTCAACTCTATTTAAAACACTTGCAATCTGTATATAAAGATCAATGATCCTGTGCATAATGTCAAAAGTTTGAACGATGTAACTCAAATGCAATAGGCCAGTAGCTGGAAATTACTCTGGTTCTAAAGTTTCTTTTTTTTAATATGGAGGATATCTAGTTGTTCTTGTACCATTTGTTGAAAATAATATCTTTTCTGCCTTCTTTTATTGGTACTTTAATTTTCTCTACTGATTGCTATATATTTCATTAATACCTGCTCTTTTATTAAGTCATAGTTTCTATTTTTTGGGGGGGTTAATACTTATCTTTTCCTAATCTTCAAGTGAAACTTAGTGAATTGATTTGAAACCTCTTTTCTTTCCTCATAGAAACATTTCATCCTATAAATTTCCCTCTAGGCAGTGCTTTAGCTATATTCGACAAATGTAATATGCTATAATTGCAATATAATTTTATTTTATAGAAATGCAAAATAGTCAAGTGCTATTCTTTGAATAAAATCTATATTTTTGAAGGTAAATATTCATTCACATGTCTTTTATATATTTGACTGTGCATATAATATTACTCAGATTCATATAACCTAAAGGCACATTTCTGAGAAGAAAAATTTGAGGCAGGTTTTTATTCATATGCAATTATATGTGTAGTCCATAATTTGACTTTGGGCATAAAAATTACTTCCTCTAAAATAATATATGAGTATATCAGATCGACTGAATTTATTAGGTTTTTAAAACTACTCAATCTAAGAAATGAGTGTTCATTCAAACTAAATTTATTTTAGTAGTTTACTCATGTATGAAATCCAGATGTTGAATGTTTTCAACTGTTAATATCAAATCAATCTGAGTTTTCTCTTTTCTCTCTCGCTTTCTTTTTCTGTTCTCTGAATTGTTCTGATGATGCATTATAAGTGAGTTCATACTTAATGAAGGAGATTGATCATATCCCTGGGAAGGGGTGCCAATCAGGAAACTAAATAATACACTCTGTGCAACGGTCTGTATTTTCATTTGCCAACGTTACTCAGGTAGAGTAATGCAGCCCCGTTTCACCTGTACAAAGCAGAAATGCCAATTAGCATTTCTGACTTTAATATTATCCACAGTATGTTTGTCTCATTTACACACACATTAGCTAGAGTAATGTGGCTAATTCCGAAGGTTGAACAGGAAATCTAACTTAAGATTTTATAGTGTTCCCATATGTGTCGTTTAGGCTGGAATGTATATGCATACCACAGCTAAAGAATAAGAAAGTGTTATTGAAAGGTACTATGGGACATTTGAGGAGACTTGGGCTTTAGTTCTGATGCTGCATTGTGCTATGTATTTAACTTTGGATAGGTAACTTAATTTCTTCAACTTTACAGTGAACTATTTGGCCCAGATAATCTCTGTGGTGCTTGCATTTCCAGAATTTTAGGTCTACAATAAACACAAACCAGACCAGAATTTGGATAGGCTCAGGAGATGGGTAACATCTGAACTGTATAGTCAGAGTTCTTCAGAGGTGGTTGTTGATTCCTCTCCAAAACTGTACCACAAGGGAACTTTCTCTAGATTCTTCCCAATCAATCATTTCAGTGAGTGCCTTGTGAAGTTTTTGGAGGAAAAGCGTGCAAGAAATATGAACACCTTTTATCTCTGGATATCTGGTCTTCAGGAGCTTCACACTGTCATACTGGCCTACATTCATCCCTTTGTAATTTATTAACTTTATTCAGCTGACTCTTTACTGGTATCTGTGGTATCTGACAGCATCCACCATAGATAAGCAACTGCTTCTCCCTGCAAGCCCCTGTCCGCAGATTTCTGGTCATTTGTTTGCCTTGTGCCCTCAGTTGTCTGATTGGTTAAAGGAAACTTGTTAATTTGACATTTTTCTAGCTTTTTCTTTGTTGCAAGGGTGGCAATGATGCTCTTTCCAGTTTCCAAGGTGAAACTGATACAGTAGCAATTTCTCTTTTTGTAGGTGTCAGAACTGCATTGTAGTCTAAAGGCTATCCTGCCAACCCCAGCTCCTTTCTCCGTTTTCTCCATAGGACTTTTTCCTAGTAAGTCTCTTGCCTATCTAATTCTGTCTTGGCACGTGCTTCTTGGAGGACCTGAAGTAACATAAATTTCTGTATAATATCTGCCATTTAATGTAATTAACAAAGCCAATCCTCACAATCAACACAATCAGTCAAATTAGACTTCCTTTCTGTCAGAAAGTCTGGCTCCCTTTTTCAGTTTACATAAACAATTACAAAATAATGAATTTTCAGGATATAATAAAAATGTCTAAGATAAATTATGGTATAAATCTCATAAAATATAAAAAGCAGTCAATTCAAGATTAAAATTATATAAGAACTAATGTAATGAATACTACTGTAGCTAATATAACTACTGTAAGTTTTTGGAAGGTTTTAAAGACAAAAACTTATATAATTATTCATTACTAATTTTACTAATGCATTATATGAATAACTAATATAATTTATTTAAGAAGCAAAGAGGATGCTAAGAGGGATAGTATTCCTTGAATAAATGGGTATACATTCATATATTAGACTCTGATGTTCAGCTTTGGGGAATAATTAAAAAAGAATTATGTATGAAAAGTCAGAGATAACTCCATTAATTTCTTTAGATGTTAAGATTAAGCTTTTCCTATGTATTAACAAAAGAAAGAAGTATATACTACTAAAAACTAGTTTATCCAGTAGCTACTCTGTATTTTTATGTATTCTTAATATGTAGAATACGGTAAATTTGAAATTTTTATAAGGTAAATTAAAAGGATGGAATGAAGATTTTATTATTTATACTACATATAATATATATATATACATGAGACATATGTGTGTATATCTATATACATTTTATTATAAAATTTGACAAAATAGGTTCTTTTTTTAAACTTTAAAAATTTTTTTAAAATTTTTTATATAGCAGGTTCTTATTACTTATCTATTTTATACATATTAGTGTATATATGTCAATTCCAATCTCCCAATTAATCCCACCACCACCATCTCCTGCCACTTTCCCCGCTTGGTTTCCACACATTTGTTCTCTACATCTGCGTGTCTATTTCCGCCTTGCAAACTGGTTCATCTGTGCCATTACTTTAGATTCCACATATATGTGTTAATATACGATATTTGTTTTCCTCTTTATGACTTACTTCACTCTGTATAACAGTCTCTAGGTCCATCCACGTCTTTACAAATGACCCAATTTCGTTCCTTTTTATGGCTGAGTAATATTCCATTGTATATATGTACCACACCTTCTTTATCCATTTGTCTGTTGATGGGCATTTAGGTTGCTGCCATGACCTGGCTACTGTAAATAGTGCTGCAATGAACATTGGGGGGCATGTGTCTTTTTGAATTATGGTTTTCTCAGGGTATATGCCCAGTAGTGGGATTGCTGGGTCATATGGTAATTCTATTTTTAGTTTTTTGAGGAACTGCCCTACTGTTCTCCATAGTAGTTGTATCAATTTACATTCCCACCAACAGTGCAAGAGGGTTCCCTTTCTCCACACCCTCTCCAGCATTTGTTGTTTGTAGATTTTCTGATGATGCCCATTCTAACCAGTGTGAGGTGATACCTCATTGCAGTTTTGATTTGCATTTCTCTCATAATTAGTGATGTTGAGCAGCTTTTCATGTGCTCCTTGGCCATCTGTATGTCTTCTTTGGAGATATGTCTACTTAGGTCTTCTGCCCATTTTTTGATTAGGTTTTTTGTTCTTTTAATATTGAGCTGCATGAGCTGTTTATATATTTTGGATATTAATCCTTTGTCTGTTGATTTGTTTGCAGATATTTTCTCCCATTCTGAGAGTTGTCTTTTTGTCTTGTTTATAGTTTCCTTTGCTGTGCAAAAGCTTTTAAGTTTCATTAGGTCCCACTTGTTTATTTTTGTTTTTATTTCCATTACTCTAGGAGGTGGGTCAAAAAGATCTTGCTGTGACTTTTGTAAAAGAGTGTTCTTCCTATGTTTTCCTCTAAGAGTTTTATGGTGTCCGGGCTTACATTTAGGTCTCTAATCCATTTTGAGTTTATTTTTGTATATGGTGTTAGGGAGTGTTCTAATTTCATTCTTTTACATGTAGCTGTCCAGTTTTCCCAGCACCACTTATTGAAGAGACTGTCTTTTCTCCGTTGTATATCCTTGCCTCCCTTGTCATAGATTAGTTGACCATAGGTGCGTGGCTTTATCTCTGGGTTTCTATCCTGTTCCATTGATCTATATTTCTGTTTTTGTGCCAGTGCCATATTGTCTTGATTACTGTAGCTTTTTAGTATAGTCTGAAGTCAGGGAGTCTGATTCCTCCAGCTCTGCTTTTTTCCCTCAAGATTGTTCTGGCTATTTGGGGTCTTCTGTGTGTCCATACAAATTTTAAGATTTTTTGTTCTAGTTCTGTAAAAAATGCCATTGGTAATTTGATAGGGATTGCATTGAATCCATAGATTGTTTTGGGTAGTATAGTCATTTTCACAATATTGATTCTTCCAGTCCAAGAACATGGTATATCACTCCATCTGTCTGTGTCATCCTTGATTTCTTTCATCAGTGTCTTATAGTTTTCTGAGTAAAGGTCTTTTACCTCCTTAGGTAGGTTTATTCCTAGGTATTTTATTCTTTTTGTTGCAGTGGAGAATGGGATTGTTTCCTTAATTTCTCTTTCTGATCTTTTGTTATTAGTGTGTAGGAATGAAAGAGACTTCTGAGCATTAATTTTGCATCCTGCAACTTTACCAAATTCATTGATTAGCTCTAGTAGTTTTCTGCTGGCATCTTTAGGATTATCTATGTATAGTTTCATGTCACCTGCAAACAGTGACGGTTTTACTTCTTCTTTTCCAGTTTGTATTCCTTTTATTTCTTTTTCTTCTCTGATTGCTGTGGCTCGGACTTACAAAGCTATGTTGAATAATAGTGGTAAGAGTGGACATCCTTGTCTTGTTCCTGATCTTAGAGGAAATGCTTTCAGTTTTTCACCATTGAGAATGATGTTTGCTGTGGGTTTGTCATATATTGCCTTTATTATGTTGTGGTAAGTTCTTTCTATGCCCACTTTCTGGAGAGTTTTTACCCAGAGTTATAAAGAGTTTTTATAAATGGGTGTTGAATTTTTTCAAAAGCTTTTTCTGCATCTATTGAGATGATCATATGGTTTTTATTCTTCAATTTGTTAATATGGTGTATCACATTGATTGATTTGCATATATTGAAGAATCTTTGCATCCCTGGGATAAATCCCACTTGATCATGGTGTATGATCCTTTTAATGTGTTGTTGGATTTTGTTTGCTAGTATTTTGTTGAGGATTTTTACAACTATATTCATCAGTGCTATTGGTCTCTAATTTTCTTTTTTTGTGGTATCTTTGGTTTTGGTATCAGCATGAGGGTGGCCTCATAGAATGAGTTTGGGAGTATTCCTTCCTCTGCAATTTTTTGGAAGAGTTTGAGAAGGATGGGTGTTAGCTCTTCTCTAAATGTTTGATAGAATTCACCTGTGAAGCCACCTGGTCCTGAACTTTTGTTTGTTGTAAGATTTTTAATCACAGTTTCAATTTCATTACTTGTGATTGGTCTTTTCGTATTTTTTATTGCTTCCTGGTTCAGTCTTGGAAGGTTAACCTCTCTAAGAATTTGTCCATTTCTTCCAGGTTGTCCATTTTATTGGCATGGAGTTGCTTGTAGTAGTTTTTATGATGCTTTGTATTTCTGTGGTGTCCATTGTCACTTCTTTTTCATTTCTAATTTTATTGATTTGATCCTCTCTCTCCTTTTCTTGATGAGTCTGGCTAAAGGTTTGTCAAATTTATTTATCTACTCAAAGAAGCAGCTTTTAGTTTTATTGATCTTTGCTATTGTTTTCTTTGTTTCTATTTCATTTATTTCTGCTCTGATCTTTATGATTTCTTTCCTTCTACTAACTTTGAGTTTTGTTTTTTCTCTAGTTCCTTTAGGTGTAAGTTTAGATTGTTTATTTGTGATTTTTCTTATTTCTTGAGGTAGGATTGTATTGCTATAAACTTCCTTCTTAGAACTGCTTTTGCTGCATCCCATAGGTTTTGCATCGTTGTGTTTCCATTGTCATTTGTCCCTAGGTATTTTTTGATTTCCTCATTGATTTCTTCAGTGATCTCTTGGGTATTTAGTAATGTACTGTTTAGCTTCCATGTGTTTGTGGTTTTTACGTTTTTTTTTCCTATAATTTATTTCTAATCTCATAGCATTGTGGTTGGAAAAGATGCTTGATATGATTTCAATTTTCTTAAATTTACTGAGGCTTTATTTGTGACCCAAGATATGGTCTATCCTGGAGAATGTTCTGTGTGCATTTGAGAAGAAAGTGTAATCTGATGTGTTCAGATGTAATGTCATATAAATATCAATTAAATCTGTCTGATCTATTGTGTCATTTAAAGCTTGTGTTTCCTTATTAATTTTCTGTCTGGATAATCTGGTGTAAGTGAGGTGTTAAAGTCCCCCAGTATTATTGTGTTACTCTCGATCTCCTCTTTCATAGCTGTTAGCATTTGCCTTATGTACTGAGGTGCTCCTATGTTGGGTACATATATATTTATAATTGTTATGTCTTCTTCTTGGATTGAACCCTTGATCATTATGTAGTGTCCCTCCTTGTCTCTTGTAACATTCTTTATTTTAAAGTCTATTTTATCTGTTATGAGTATTGCTACTCCAGCTTTCTTTTGATTTCCATTTGCATGGAATATCTTTTTCCAACCCCTCATTTTCAGTCTGTATGTGCCCCTAGGTCTGAAGTGGGTCTCTTGTAGACAGCATATATATGGGTCTTGCTTTAGTATCCATTCAGTGATCCTGTGTCTTTTGGTTGGAGCATTTAATCCATTCACATTTAAGGTAATTATCGATTATGTTCCTATTACCATTTTCTTAATTGTTTTGGGTTTGTTTTGTAGGTCCTTTTCTTCTCTTGTGTTTCCCACTTAGAGAAGTTTGGTGGTGCTGAATTCTCTTAGCTTTTGCTTGTCTGTAAAGCTTTTGATTTCTCTGTCATATCTGAATGAGATCCTTGCTGGGTAGAGTAATCTTGGTTGTAGGTTCTTCCCTTTCATCACTTTAAGTATCACTCCCTTCTGGCTTGTAGAGTTTCTGCTGAGAAATCATCTGTTAACCTTATGGGAGTTCCCCTGTATGTTATTTGTTGTTCTTCCATTGTTGCTTTTAACAAGTTTTCTTTGTCTTTAATTCTTGTCAGTTTGATTACTATGTGTCTTGGCATGTTTCTCCTTGGGTTTATCCTGTCTGGGACTCTCTGCACTTCCTGGACTTGGGTGGCTATTTCCTTTCCCATGTTCCAGAAGTTTTCGACAAAATCTCTTCAAATATTTTCTCAGGTCCTTTCTGTCACTCTTCTCCTTCTGGTACTCCTATAATGCAAATGTTGGTGCATTTAATATTGTTCCAGAGGTCTCTTAGGCTGTCTTCATTTCTTTTCATTCTTTTCTTTTTATTCTGTTCCACGGCAGTGATTTCCACCATTCTGTCTTCCAGGTCACTTATCTGTTCTCTGCCTCAGTTATTCTGCTATTGATTCCTTCTAGTATATTTTTCACTTCAGTTATTGTATTGTTCATCTCTGTTTGTTTGTTCTTTAATTCTTCTAGGTCTTTGTTAAACGTTTCTTGCGTCTTCTTGATCTTTGCCTCCATTCTTTTTCTGAGGTCCTGGATCATCTTCACTATCATTATTCTGAATTATTTTTCTGTTAGGTTGCCTATCTCCACTTCCTTTAGTTGTTTTTCTGGGGTTTTGTCTTGTTCCTTCATCTGGTACATAGCCCTCTGCCTTTTCATTTCATCTTTCTTTCTGTGAATGTGGTTTGCTTTCCACAGGCTGCAGGGCTGTAGTTCTTGCTTCTGCTATCTGCCCTCTGGTGGATGAGGCTATCTAAGAGGCTTGTGCAAGCTTCCTGATTGGAGGAACTGGTGGTGGGTAGAACTGGTGTTGTTCTGGTGGGCAGAGCTCAGTAAAACTTTAATCCTCTTGTCAGCTGATGGGTGGGGCTGAGTTCCCTCCCTGTTGGCTGTTTGGCCTGAGGTGACCCAGCACTGGAGATTACAGGCTCTTTGGTGGGGCTAATGGTGGACTATGGGAGGGCTAATGCCAAGGAGTACTTCCCAGAACTTCCGCTGCCAGGGTCCCCATCCCCGCCGGGAGCCACATCTACCTCACGCCTCTGCTGGAGACCCTCCCAACAGCAGTAGGTAGGTCTGGTTCAGTCTCCTTTGGGGTCACTGCTCCTTCCCCCTGTGTCCTGATGTGCACACTACTTTGTGTGTGCCCTCCAAGAGTGGAGTCTCTGTTTCCCCCAGTCCTGTCGAAATCCTGCAGTCAAATCCCGGTGGCCTTCAAAGTCTGATTCTCTGGGAATTCTTCCTCCTGTTGCCGGACCCCCAGGTTGGGAAGCCTGATGTGGGGCTCAGAACTTTCACTCCAGTGGGTGGACTTCTGTGGTATAAGTGTTCTCCAGTCTGTGTCACCCACCCAGCAGTTACGGGACTTGATTTTATTGTGATTGTGCCCCTCCTACCATCTCATTGTGGCTTCTCCTTTGTCTTTGGATGTGGGGTATCTTTTTTGGTGAGTTCTACTGTCTTCCTGTCAATGTTTGTTCAGCAGTTTGTTGTGATTCCAGTGCTCTCGCAGGAGGGAGTGAGCGCACGTCCTTCTACTCTACCATCTTGAACCAATCTCTGAA
This sequence comes from Delphinus delphis, assembly GCF_949987515.2. Taxonomy (NCBI): domain Eukaryota; kingdom Metazoa; phylum Chordata; class Mammalia; order Artiodactyla; family Delphinidae; genus Delphinus; species Delphinus delphis. Next base: position 80,069,714 of record NC_082691.1, on the reverse strand, counting down.
AATAGGTTCTTAATTGTATTACTTTATTGTATGCTTTAATTTCCCCAAGTTTAAGTGATATCACATTAAATTTGCATCTGCAGGTCTTATTTGTTGTAATTAGAATGATGTGGTACTTCTCGTTCTTCTTTGGTTGTTTATGGGTACTTTTTATTCCACTTAATCACTCATTCTGTGGATGACTACTGAGAAAAATGGAAACACAATGCTCACACTTAAGTAAAAAAAAAATCCATTTTCAGCCTTTATATTTTCTTTCATATTGTTGATTTGCTTTGCTTGCACCTTCTTTAGTAACTAATTCTTTGATAATGGTTTAAGGATGGAGAGGTTAAAGTTGTAAAAGGAAAATCATCACTCTCAGTGACCACGTTCTACAATATATTTGATTTTAAATCATCTTAACAAATACCCAGTTTCTTCTTACTTTTGTCAAATTGATATAAGACACAGGAAGACAGGAAGCTTTTATTAAGATAGGTTTGATCTACTTTGGTTACTCATTAAATGAGGTTCCCCAAGATAGTATTTGCAATGGCTCCTTAGTTGGTCACCTTGGAAGTTGTTACCCCTTGGAACAATGTACCATAGTGAGATTCCTAATGGCCAAGGGTATGACTTATGGTAGCCGATGGGATATTGTGAAAAAGGAGATGGAAAATAGAGTTTACCTGATGTTAAGAAAGAGTGCAAATGAATGTTGAGAAATTAATTCCTTTAAAACTGTGGGTGCCTTTACATCCCTTAAAAGTCTTCCTGTACCCTCCTTGCCCCAGTGCCACTCATTTTTTAGGTTGAAAATTGCTAACTTTGCCTTCCTTTCTCACACTATTGCTGGGTTTTAGCTCCCCTGTTGCGAAAGTTCTGGGGGCATCCCTGGCCTAACTTCGAGCGTGTAAATCTATAGTACGGTCAGAGGAAGTAGGAGAAAAAGGGATTAAAGAAGACGAAACTAGAAAGAGGAAAGATGCAAATATCAGTCTATCTATCTGTAGAGAGAAGGAGATTATACACACACATAGGCACACACACACACTCACAAGGATGAAGAAGATGCATCAACTAACAGAAAACAGATATAATGCTTAGTACTTTGAAGAGTACTTGGTCAAGATAACTGTTTTGCATTTTGATGTGAATGTTAGGGTGAGTTCTACCTTCTCTTTGACATATCGATTAATCCAGTTGTTCCTAAGTAGAGAGTCCATTGAAATCACCAAGGGAGCTTTAAAAAAATCTGGAGCCCAGTTCTTTTTTAGACTTAGTGAGTCAGAATTTCTGGGGTAGAATCCTGGAGTATCTGGAGGCACTTGAACAACCTACTGTTTACATGTATGATTGCATCCTCACAAGACACCTTCAAGATCTAGGAAACTTGAAACACAATGCGGGGATGTCGAGGGAGGATGACAGAAGGGGAAGAAATAAAATCCTCAGGAGTTAGAAAATGAGAAAATAATGATAGAGCTTGCTTTTGTGGGCATATTTAAGGAAAAGAAAAAGAAGAGATCCATATGAATGCAGACCTCCCTCAATTTCTGAGTTTTAGAGGATAGAGAAGAGAAAGGATTAAATGGGCATGCTAGGGTGCTAGAGGGACTGGCTGACCAGGGACAGGGCACAAGGGTCTGGAAATGTTCGAATGAGAGAGGGACTGGGAGGTGAACTGTGCTAGCAAAACTTTATCCGTTTCATAAACATGTCTGGACCTAGATGGCCCTAAAGATTCTTCCTCTCATCTTTCTAAGTCTCATCCTGGAGAGGAGTAGAGTGGTCATCTGGCTCCACCCCTCCCTCTGCCCTGCCCAAGTCCCTGCTTCTAGTGTCTCTCTCTCTTCTGCCCACTGCTCACTCCCAGACACTACTTCTCATCTCACAAGTTTCCCCTTTCATTTCAGATTTCTTTCCAATAACATTCACCATCTATGTCTGCTTAGCTTTCTATTTCCATGGTGAGTCTTGTTCTTTCCATAATCAATGGGGGTGAAATCTTGTTACCTGTCCCTTAACTGGGGAATGAGTTAGTTACTGGGAAGAACACTGGAAATAGGCTAGTGATCAAGTGCATTTTCCTGTCACCCTCCCCAAAAAGGAAGTAACAAATGTAAGAGCGAATATGGATTCCAAAACGCTTTCGCTAATGAAACCCAGCACTTTCACTTGTTAACCATTCCACAGTCTGAAAGTCCTCCCTGCTGGGAAATTCCTATTACCTAACCAATCTTTTAAATGTCACAGACCAGGCCTATGTCCTCTGTTCCACTGCAAACAAAGATGGAGAACCATTTTTACCATTTTAAAAATAACAATCTCTCATTTGATACCTAGAAATATCACAGTTAACTTCTTTACCCAATATTTCTTCATGTCCCCAGATATCATAAATTTTGAAATTCTTTATTTAGGGACACACTACAAAAATCTTTTTTCACCCCATTTCCTTTAACTCCAGCTTTACTGTCTGGGAGGTGCCACAAGCCAGTTTTCCTCAAGGCCATTCCTGATTTCAGGGGACAGAACACAAGCTACCCTCTGTAGGTGTATTGACTCACGCCTCCTATTTCTTCTTGAGTCCAAGTCTGTAATCGGTTCCTCTGTAAGTCTCCTTCTTTGAAACTAAATGTTCAGAAAGGATATCTAAACTGATGTGCGGCTGAGTTTTTTCAGCACAAGTAATCTCTCAGACCTCTATTTTACTATTCTTCATTCCAGCTCTTAAAATTCATAGCAGCAAACTCTGTGAAGACTGGATCTATGTGGGCTGGAGATAAATTTAGGCCTTCATGGAGCATGTCGCTCACAAGGCAAGAAAATTTCAGGATGGTCTCTTTGCATTTGAATTTTAAAGCACTACAGCAGGAAGAAAGGACTGTTGCCAGTGTAAATTTATGTATGGATATGGCTTTTGAAAAGTATCTTTAGAATCAGCATATGGATCACGAGATCCTATAATAAGCTTGGATAATGAAAGATCGCTTATTTTTATTTCACTTTATTTTTAAAGATGAATTTATACATTTTAATATCCACAAGAGCCAAAACTATATTTCTACAAGAGAAAGAAACGGATGGTAATACAAAAGCTTGAAGCCAATTATCTCCTACTAAACAAAGTTATATGATGATCTCGTTTGATCCTTGGGAAGACAATATGAAGTAGATGAAGTCTAAACAGTGGCCCTGATCTGTAAAACTAGGCTTTTTATTCTAGTGGCATACTCTTTCCCAGATAGGATGGAAGTAATACTATAATGTTAATTTTGACACAGATAGGCATAGAAAAAAGATTAATAAACAGCAAAGTGTTAAGATCATTTATCATGGTATTATATGACTATGTAAAAGCTCACAGAAGTGTCCACCACGAAGAGAGAATTCTACTGTATGTAAATAAAAAGAAAAGATTGACTATGATGTGGAAGGAACTAAAGATGAAAGATAGACTGTGACGAATGATTTTAACCGTAGTTCAAAGGAATGGCATAACTGCCCTGAAGCGGGTGGGAATGAAAGGAACTGACTTAAGTAACTTTGAAAAGCAGAGTTTTGACTGGATAATGTAAGACTAAAGACAAAATTACTAAACATAGTCACTGAACACTGGTTGGTAAATGTGTTTCCTGCAGCAATATGGGCTAACAATACTGAAACTATATATAAGCTAGAATGGAACAAACAAGTTAATGTGTTGTACATAATGTCAGAAAGGGTTTCTCACTGTTGGAAAAAGACATTACAAATAAGGGAAGGGAGAAGGCTAGAACTGAACCCTGTGGCACTAAATTAGATTCAGAGGTATCAATGTAAACTCATGTTTTAAAATATGCAAAGAGATAGATACAGAAATAAATATGTATTTGTGCATGTGTAGATAAGTGTACATACACACATTTCTTAGCTCTGTCCACTGAGAGGTCCTACAAGCTTTGATACCCCAGTAGCAGTGGGCACACTCAGTGCCTAGATCTTTGTTTTTAAATATCTTTCTCCATAAAAAGAACAATGTTCCTTGGAGAAGCGGTTGGTTCCAGGGCTGGGACCGGTAAAATACAAGATGAGCCTGAAATATGTCATAGTTCCAGAAAGTATAAAAGTACAAAAGGGTAGAAGCTTGTCAAGAGAACGTAAGAGGAACTCCTAATGGGTAAAGTTGGAAAAATTTGAGAAAGAAAATAAATAATGGTCATTTGGATTATAACCTGAGATGGTTAATTTTATGTGTCAACTTGACTCCACCATGGTGCCCAGATATTTGGTCAAACATTATTCTGGACGTTTCTGTTAAGGTGTTCTTTAGATGAGATTAAGCAGATTACTTTCCATAATGTGGATGGGCTTCATCCAATCAGTTGAAATCCTGAATATAGAACAAAAACTGACTTCCCCTGAGCAAGAAGGAATTATGCAAGCTGACTGCCTTAGGATTCGGACTACAACTCTTCCCTGGGTCTCCAGCCTGTCGGCCTCCCCTGTATATTTTAGAGTTGCACTTCCACATTAGTGTGAGTTCATTCTTAAAACCCCTCTCTCACTTTCTCTTCATGTACACACACACACACACACACACACACACACACACACACACACACAACCTGTATATATGTATATACATGTCCTGTTCATTCTGTCTCTCTGGAGAACTCTTGACTAATAACCTAAAGAATAAGATAAATATCCATGAGTCCATGCTAATATAAATAACTAAATAAATAAATGGGGGAGGAGGGGTAAGTATTCATTACAAATGAATTCCAGTTAATAAACGAAGAAGGGATAAGGGAAATAGAAAATCAATTTAGAACACTAGAGTAATTGTGGGCAAGACCTGTCCATGGATACTCAACAAGTGAAATAGGCTATTTAAGTAGTCTCAAAGTGTCTACCTCAAAGTATATATTTATTAATTACAGTTGAAGTCTAGGAACTTTAAGCTGACAGCCGACAAATACCACCGTAACCAAATGATGAAGGGTACCATCACCAATAATAAAGACATATTGATATCATGTAGTCCCTCATGTGATGCAATGAGAAGGGCACATCATCTCTGTGGAATTCTCCCACAAATCCGTGACCTCTGTCTTACCATGAGAAAACATCAGACCAACCCAAATTGAGGGACATTTTATTTTATTATTATTTTTTTAAAGATTTAATTTTATCTATTTTTGGCTGTGTTGGGTGTTTGTTGCTGTGCGCGGGCTTTCTCTAGTTGCGGCGAGCGGGGGCTACTCTTCTTCGTGGTGTGCGGGCTTTTCATTGCGGTGGCTTCTCTTGTTGCAGAGCACGGGCCCTAGGCGCACGGGCTTCAGTAGTTGTGGCTCGTGGGCTCACTAGTTGTGGCTCGCAGGCTCTAGAGAGCAGGCTCAGTAGTTGTGGCAGACGAGCTTAGTTGCTCCGCGGCATGTGGGATCTTCCTGGACCAGGGCTCAAACCTGTGTCCCCTGCATTGGCAGGTGGATTCTTAACTACTGTGCCACCAGGGAAGTCCCATGAGGAACATTTTATAAAATACCTGACCAGTACTCCCCAAAAGTGTCAAGATGCTGAAAGATAAGGAAAGACCAAGGGACTGTCACAGATTGGAGGAGCTAAGGGGACATGACAATTAAATACAATGTGGTACCCTGGATAGAACCCTAGAATAGAAAAGGGATATTAGTGGGAAAACTGGGGCAATCCAAATAAGTCTGTCATTATTAGTATTGGTTAATAGTTTTTTTAGCAATGTTAATTTTTAGTTTTGATAATTATATCACACTTATGTAAGATATGAACATTAGGAGAAGTTGGGGGAAGGGCACAGAGAGCTCTCGGTACTATCTTTGAGTCTTTTCTTAAAGTCTAAAATTTCAGTATAAAATGCTGAATATATACAATCATACTTAGAGTCCATCAGGTGCCTTTAAAGGAATGATACAAGTTTTATTTAAAACTTAGTACTTACATTATGCTAGAAATTATATCATTTCAACTGTTAAACCATATGACAGAATTTTTTAGATTTCAACGTAAAAATGTACAAGAGGTACAAAGGTTTCAAAGTTCCTGTAGGAGGTATTTGAGCAAAGACATTCGAAGTCTGTGGGTCTAGGTGATTTGTCTTAAGTCATTTTAGCTCACCAAGCTCACCAGTTATTTACTTAGATGTTTTGTTTACTTGGGTAGCTTGGGGTTGCTGTTAGAGATTATTTTGGAGGTTTAGTGCAGCCACACCTGGACCCCCCTACTGTGCCAGGCAGGTGACATGAATGAGTGAAGCTGACCAGGTCTAAGAATGAAAACAGTGCAAGTACATTGAATCATGGTGACTGACACTAAGCCTCAAAGTCTGGTAGATGGTAGGGGCTGAACTGGAATGCATATGCCCCATCTAATAAGGGCAACTGCTACTCAAGGCTTGGAGGACCTGAAGTTCAAATTTGTGCAGAGGAGCCAGAACTGTGTATATTTATGTGAACTCTCCGAGTCTTTAAGTGTTGGAAAATAACTTAAAACATTTTAAGGTAACATGCAGTCCAAACCAAGCATATTGGCCTGTCTTTGTCTTTCTTTCTTCCATCTTCCCCTATTCCTTTTCCTTTCCCATACCTCCCAATATAGAACTGAAATGTAGTTCTATATATTTTTTAAATATTTATGTAATAATTTTATACACCCTTTGTTCTTACTTTCAAGAGCAATTCCTAAAGTTAAAAACACAATAAAACAAAATCAAAATATGGAAACTTGCTTGAATTTTTCTTGTAAATAATCCTCTATAAATTAATTGCATTAATTGATTAAAAATTCACCATCCCTTAATAATGATAATAATAATAAAAGTTAATTGAGTATCTTCTATGTGTGAAACACCATTCTGTGTGGTATTACATGTACTGAATTATTTAATTCTCAAAACAATTCTATGAGGTACGTTCTATTATTAACTCATTCTGCATTTGAAGAAGCAAAGACTTAATGAGGTTAAACTGTTTACTAAGATAACAGAGCTGTAGGTCTCCAAGCCATGCTTTTAATCGTGACACAGAATAAGACAAGAGCCTTACAGGGCAGAGTTGCCAGGTAAAACACAGAATGTTGAGTTCAATTTGAATGTTTATTTGCTATATTTTTGTTGTGTTAAATCTGGCAAGTCTGCTATAGCAGTAATTCTCTGGCTTTCTGTGCCCCTGTTCATCTGGCAAAAGGCAGAGAATTGAAGAGAACTTTCACTAAACCAGAAAAATTGTTAATTACGCATCTATTCTAGTAAACTTTCTTCATCCTCATCAACATGCTTTTTCCTTCTCAAAAGCTTTAAAGTGCAGCAAAACAAAACAGAACAGAACATGGTGAAGTTCATTAATGGTGTTTTAATTTCACTTTTATCTGTGCTCATCTATATAAATAATTTACGTCATTATAATGCTGTTTGTATTGTGTTTTAACCGACTTACAAAGCCCTACCGGGGCGGCAGGAGGTATCCTTCTTCCCAATCTAGATTCCCTGATGTCCTCTGTTCAGTGGTTCAGTGTCTTACAGTTTGAATAAATTTAGAAAATCTCTGTGCTTGTGCTCCAGTTAACTAAGCAGTGAGGAAAACCAACTTTTTAGGTCAAGGAGGGGCTTCAGGGCCTTGCTTGACATTTATGTGGAATTTACATCTTTTTCTTGGCAAGGCACCAAGGAAAACAAGCCCGGATCCGAGGTCAGGGAGACAGTGGAAGAGAATGAGAGAGTGTCCTGGGAGGAGCGATACATAGGGTATCAACTGGGAGAGGTTCCTTGGGAAAGAGAAAGGCAGAGCGCTCTCCAACCCTCTCAGTATAGCTGGGGAGCAGCTGTTTGAGTGGTGCTGTTTGTCAGGCTGACTTGGATTTCAAGCTCTTTTCCCTTTCTGGTGTTAATTTTACTTGCCATGTCATCATTCTAATTTTAATCTCCCGCCACCACCCACCCCTCACTCCCCACTCCATTTTTTTCTTTGGAACTGATCACTTTTCACTACATGTATCTCCAAGAGATTTCCCTGCAATTATTGTGGGAGACAGGGATTGGGAAGGGAGGCTGGGCAGGGGATTTATTACAAGTTAGTCATTCAACCAGAGTTCTGTGATATTTTTATCTTTCCATAATTTATTCTGGCTACCGTGCTTAGAAGCAAATAACTCCCCCGTTTTGTTTTGGTTTTTTTTAGGCTAAAGTTTGAAGTGAGACTATGCAGAGTTTCCCCCTCGAAAGTCTCCTAAGTATAGCAAAAGCATTTCCTATTGAATAGAAAAGCCACAATGATTTGCCAAAGGGCCAATGCTAGGCAAAATTCGGAACCTGAAGAAACTGATGGGGCTCCCTTTCCCATGTATTCACCCACCTTGGTGGCACTTCTTTGACCTCAATCAAATACAAGGCCTGAGTCCCTCATACTACGTTCTGTTTTCCCACCAGGGTGATCTGTCCAGGTCTTCACCCTTTTTCCTACTCGTCGATTCATTTGTTCATTCAGTTATGTATTAGTTCATTTTGCAAGTGATTATTGATTATCTACCATGTATGTACTTGGCTGTTCTAGGTGCTGACGTACAGCACAGCAGTGAATAAAGCAACGTCCTTGTCCCCATGTGTGTGGGGGGGAGGAGACAAATAATGTATAAGTGATATATAATGCCAATCTATATGTACGTAATGTACAAGTATATAAGTATGTATAAGTACAGTCGTCCTTTAGCATCCATCAGGGAATTGTTCTAGGACCCCCATGGATACCAAAATCTGCAGATGCTTAAGTCTCTTACATAAAATAACTAGTATAGTTGGCCCTGACTGTATTTAATATACAAGTATAAATATATCATGTCAGCTAGAGATAAATGCCATTAAGAAAAGTTAATCAAGGTTAGAAGAGAGAAGCTCTATTAGTAACAGAGGTCAGGAAAGGCTCTTTCATGAGGTGTATTCGAGCAGCAAGACAATTGAGGCAAAGGCAGAGCCAGGCAGAGACCTGGAGGTGGAGAATTCTGGGCAGAGGGAACAGCAAGAAAGCCAGTGTGGGAGGAGCTGAAGCCCAAGGGGTAGCCAGGGGGCGAATCACACAGGGCCTTGTAAAGACTTTGGGATTCTTTTTGGTGTGAAGGAGGCCACTGGAGGGTTTGAGATATCGAAAAGTAACAAGGTGAAATTGATACTGTGAAACGGTTCAATAGCACTTCCCAAATGCATCAGAATTTCTCCGTGCATCTGTAGCTTTGCATATACTACTTCTTCTGCCCTCTAATGTTCTCTCTCACTCCATCACTATGCCTCCATTGTATTTTGTACATACATCTGTTACAGTATGCTGTAATTATTTATTGGCAGACTATCTCAATTGTGCAGGTGCAGATAAAGCCACGGGTGTTCTCGTGCACTACCCACAGAAGTTAGAACAATGCATGTCGTCCATCTCAGACTCTTGAGTGGATGAATGAATGATGTTGTGTGTCAGCTTCTTGTTTCACTGCGAAGTAAAGTTTCACATTAGAAAATCTCTTTAACTTTGAAGATTGGCTTAATGGTATTCCACATGAACTTGGCTTTTCTTTATTTTTCTAGTAAGCAGAGTTTAAAATCTAGCTAGAGTTAATAGCCTGTTTTATTATGTATTATTCTCTAAGAAAAAATTTTTTTCTTGAAACTATGTACAGTTCTTTTAATGGGCATTTTTTAAAACTGGTATTAACCCAGAACTGTAAAGATACAAGCCTGTTTTAATGGTATCATTTCTACCTCGTTATTTTCTTCTTAAAACCTCTAAGTGTACCAGGTAGTATCTGCCAGCACTCAATCACAGCCCCTCTTTTCCATGCGTTCTTCTGTTTCCAGAAAGACTGGAGCCATTTTCTTAGACTCCTTTGGGGGTTGGGTTTCAGATAGGTGTTGCCAATAGGAGGAATGGAAGCAAAATGAGAAGGCAGTAGGAAGGCAGGCACTCTTCTCCTCCGGTCTCTGGGAGTGGCAGGCAACTTCACATTCCTCAGTGGTGGCCTTGGGTCCAGCAGCCTCAGTGACAGCTGCCCCACAGAGTTAGCATGGGGGACCCAGGTAAAGGTAGCAGGGACATGTCCTTCTCCACTGCAGTGGCCAAATCTCCAGCAGGGTCCGTGATGAGTCTAGGGTCCTGGTTCTGGCCCCTCAGCAGTAGCTGCTTCCTGGTCTTTGGGTAACACCCTATCTGTTTTGCTCAGCCAGACCTCCTAAAACACCAGTTCCCTGAATTAAAGCACTTTTTGTTGGAAATACCTAGAGCAGTTTCTGTTTTCTTCACTGGATACTGACTGATAAGAAAAGGAGTAAAACACATTTCTGCATTCTCAGATAGGTACCAAAACGTAGCCTGGAAGTCACATTTTTCTCCTTAGTCTAGTTTCTAGGTATATACTTCTATCCAGTATTATTCAAAATGATGCATCTTCAAGGTAAACAACATTCCTGCTTTCTTCAGGTTTTTTTTTTTTTTTTTTTTTTTTGCGGTACGCGGGCCTCTCACTGTTGTGGCCTCTCCCGTTGCGGAGCACAGGCTCCGGACGCCCAGGCTCAGCGGCCATGGCTCACGGGCCTAGCCGCTCCAGGCATGTGGGATCTTCCCAGACCGGGGCACGAACCCGTGTCCCCTGCATTGGCAGGCGGACTCTCAACCACTGCGCCACCAGGGAAGCCCTTTTTTTTTTTTTAACTTATAAAGGGACACAATCTTCCACTACCCCACAGAACCCAGCATGGTTCTGAGTTAGAATCACGTGTCCAAAAATACACTTGTTGGATTGAAGCTAAATTAAAATACAACAAAAGCTATGAGCCACAACGCTAATAAAATATGGATAAATACTCTGAAGTGTGTCTTCATGATCAATATAGAAAGTCGGGGCCTAAGAAAGAGTCATGGTAACCTTGACTTTTCCTGCTTTACTGTTATCTGTTGCCTATTAGAAGGGCACAAAATGTCATGAAGACTTTCCCTATATAAATGTTCTACTTCTGGGTGAGTGACTACTCAGCCAGCTCCATGTCCACAGAGTCTGAAGTGACCCACCACCTCTTTTTTTTTTTTTAATTAATTAATTAATTTATCTGGCTGCGTTGGGTCTTCGTTGCTGCGTGTGGGCTTTCTCTAGTTGCGGCAAGCGGGGGCTACTCTTCGTTGCAGTGTGTGGGCTTCTCTCATTGTGGTGGCTTCTCTTGTTGTGGAGCACGGGCTGTAGGCGCGCGGGCTTCAGTAGTTGTGGCACATGGGCTCAGTAGTTGTGGCACGCGGGCTTCAGTAGTTGTGGCACACGGGCTCTGTAGTCGTGGCTCGTGGGCTCTAGAGTGCAGGCGCAGTAGTTGTGGTGCATGGGCTTAGCTGCTCCTCGGCATGTGGGAATCTTCCTGGACCAGGGCTCGAACCCGTGTCCCTTGCATTGGCAGGCGGATTCTTAACCACTGCATCACCAGGGAAGTCCCACCACCTCTTTAATGAGTGCAATTCTGATGATAAAACCACTGGCTGGGAGTGAGTGGGTTGGTATAGAACTCAAGGAGTTTTTGGGTTCTTTGGGAAATACTCAATTACTTTGGCAACGTGCAAAAGCTAATTCTCTTATTGCTGTGGAAATAATAAAGCAGGACTTAGTGAAGCAGGCATACTTCCAGGCCAAGTGATTTTATATGTAATGGGATACAGGATTAAGAGAGAGAGAAGCGGTAAAAGCCTTGAGTGTAATGAAAAGGACTTTGGACTTGAACATAATGAAAGCAGTATTTAATGTGCAGCCTGAGTTGAGGGGGTTTTAAATGTGACCCGCTGACTCTGGGTTCTACCCGCTTGGGTTTTTTCTTTTCACTTTTTTATTCTTTTCTTTTTCTCTCTTCCTTTCTTTTAAAAGTAAATAATCCAAATAGGTAACATATACCCACTGGGAGGACATAACCAGTAAGTAATTTGAGGAATTTGGTGTAAATATAAAAAGGTTGAATTTAGTGCCAAAAACAGGGACACTTTCCAAAAAGCTGGGGAGCCAGGATTGCCAACGTCAACCAAGATTTTAAGATTGAAAGAAAAAGTTGGTGTGCCCAGTTTCCTTTACGTCATTCTCTGGAGGGTGTGTACTGTGAACTTTGCAGATGAGTCAACATCTGATTTGATGGAGAAGGTGATCATCATTGCAACTTTTCTTCTTATCTCCAACCAGCTATAATTTATGGGATATTTGGGAGAAGAGGGAGAGTATCGGCTCAGAATGGGATTAGAGCAGTGCTAAACAGAAATGGAGGGATGGGTTTAGGAGACAGCGTGAGCCAGTAAGACCAGTTGATCTACCTGTTGTGGAGAGAGCAAGGGGAGGAATCAAAGATGAGCTTAAAGATTCAAACCTAAGAACCTGGATTTATTATTTTTTGTGTGTGTGTGTGCAAATTCATCACCTTTATTCACAAACATACTCCTTTTCCTGGATCCTTTCATCACGGAGAAGGTCGCTATTCATTTAATCTGTCACTGAATCTTGAAAAAACTTGATGACATACTTGCTTCCTTCCTTTTTCCTTTTTTTTTTAAATTTAATTTTATTTATTTTCTTATACAGCAGGTTCTTATTAGTTAGAACCTGAATTTATTAATGGAGTGGAATTTATAGACTTGTAAGGGCGCAGGAAGGAGGACTGGGACTAAGTGCCTGAAATGCCTTTTGCTATTTTCAAGTTTCTGTGAATTCTAACAATTCTCTCTCTTGTAAGAGAGCAACCTGCTATTGGATTGGTTAGTCATGATCTTCCATGCTTATTCAAGCTCACTTCACTTACTGTCAGGAGTCTACTGCACACAGTTGCAGGGAGGTTTCCCACCTGCCAAAGCTCAAAGCAAGGATGATAGATTTTATGAAATTCAAAAAGAGGTAATAAGGAGGATTTACTTCAAAAGGGTAGAAAAGTCTGCTGAAATGCTGAGAGATTTTCTCCTAGTGTCTGAATCGTCTATATCCTCTAAATTCAAGGTTAAGCAATTATATTAACAAATTACAGTTCTAAGTAGGAAGACAACAGCAGGTTTGTATTAGGCTGGAAAATTTATAAGTTCAAGGAGTTCAGAATGATGGCTTGATTTACATACATTGTGAAATGATTACCACAGTAGATTCAGCTAACATCCATCTTCTCTTATAGAAACAATAAATAGAAAAGAAAGGAGAAAAAAATAAAGGAAAAATATTCTCCTTGTGATGAGGACTCAGGATTTCTCTTAACAACTTTCCTGTGTATCATACAGCAGTGTTAACTATAGTCATCATGTTGTACATTACATTCCTAGTATTTATCTTATAACTGGAAGTTTGTACCTTTTGAACACTGTCACCCATTTCTCCCACGTTTTACCCCATGCCTCCGGTAACCAGCATTCTGTTCTCTCTATGATTTCAAGGTTTGGGTTGTTGTTGTTGGTTTTAGATTCCACATATAAGTGAAATCATATGGTATTTGTTTTCTCCAACTTATTTCACATAGCGTAGTGCCCTCAGGGTCTATCCATGTCACAAATGGCGAAATTTTCTTCTTTTTTATGGATGAATAACATTCCATTCTATAGATAGATACCACATCTTTATCCATTCATCTATCGATGGACATTGAGGTTGCTTCCATGTCTTGGCTGTTATAAAATAATGCGGCAATGAACATGGGGGTGCATATATCTTTTTGAAATAGCGTTTTTGTTTCTTTCAGATAAATATCCAAAAGTGGAATTTCCGGGTCATATGGTAGTTCTATTTTTAGTTTTTTGAGGAACCTGAATAATGTTTTCTATAGTGATTACACCAATTTACAGTCCCACCAACAGTGCATGAGGATTCCTTTTTCTCCACATTCTCGCCAACACTAGTTTTTCTTGTCTTTTTGATAATAGCTATTCTAACAGGTGTGAGGTGATATCTCATTGTGGTTTTAATTTGCATTTCTCTGATGATGAGTGATGTTGAGCATCTTTTCATGTACCTGTTGGCCATCTGTATGTCTTCTTTGGAAAAATGTCTATTCATATTCTCTATTTCTTTAATCAAATTGTTTGGGATTTTTTTGCTACTGAGTTGTATGAGTTGTTTATATATTTTTGATATTAACCCCTTATCAGATATATGATTTGCAAATATATTCTCCCATTCAGTAAGTTGTCTATTTAATTGGGTTTTTAAAATGGAGTTTGAATTTTGTCAAATTTTCATTAAAAATCACGATTTTTCTCCTTACTTCTTTTAATGTGATGAATATATTACCAGATTCCCAACACTGAATCACCTTAGATTTCTGTAATAAACTCTAGTTAGTCATGATGTATTGTTTTTTAATGTGTTTTGCAAGTGTCCTCGCTAATCATTTAAGATTTTTATGCCAATTTTCTAAAAGGAGATGTCTACAATTATTGTGCAGTTTTTAATATATTTTGACATAAATGTTAATCTACTTCATAAAAACAATTTTTAAGTTCTTCTTTTATTCTAGGGTTTAGAATAGTTTAAATAGCTTTAGGATTACTTGATCTTGAAAAATCCAGTAAATTCTCTTGTGAAACCAGTTGGACCTGGTACATTTTAGCCCGAAAGTTATTTTACAATTTTCTTAATACTTTTATGGTAAATGGCCTATTTGGACTTTTTAATCTCAATTGGGCCAATTCTGCCAAATTAATTTTCCTAGAAGATCAATAATTTCTACTAGAATTTCAAATTTTGTTCTGTAGAATTATATGAAGTTACCCAGTCAATCTGATGGCCTTTTGTTTCTTAATCATACTTTCAATATATCTTTACTTTAAAAATTCATTTTAAGCTAACATTTTATAGTCAGTATTCAAGTCTTGTGTGGTGTCTAAATGTTTTATTATTTTTTTCTGATTCTCTCTCACACTGGCTTATTTGCTTACATGTTTGATACTTTATTATTTTGAACTTATACTTTGATGAACTTAATCTAAGAGGCATGAATCAGGAAAAATTCTTCCCAGAAAGTATTTTCTACTGCTAGGACCCAGAGGACACCATCAATTTGAAACTATATGGCAGACACGGAAATGCAGCGTCTAGATCCCTCTTCAAGAAAGAATTGCTGGGCTTCCCTGGTGGCACAGTGGTTAAGAATCTGCCTGCCAATGCAGTGGACATGGGTTCGAGCCCTGGTCTGGGAAGATCCCACATGCCGTGGAGCAACTAAGCCTGTGCACCACAACTACTGAGCCTGCACTCTAGAGCCTGCATGCTGCAACTACTGAGCCCGCGTGCTGCAACTACTGAAGCCCGTGCGCCTAGAGCCCATGCTCCACAACAAGGGAAGCCACTGCAGTAAGAAGCCCGCGCACCACAATGAAGAGGAGCCCCCGCTCATCGCAACTAGAGAAAGCCCGCATGCAGCAACGAAGACCCAACGCAGCCAAAAAGACATAAATAAAGTAAATAAATTTATTTTTTAAAAAAAAGAAAGAACTTGCTGACCCACTGCAGAGAGTGTGCTAAACAGACAATCTCTAATTTTTAGCCACTTGGGTTCTGCTCAGCTGTAGGAAGCCACAGCACCTGAGCTCATGAAGCAGGTTTAACAGCCTGGCTATACCTGCCCCATTCGGGATACCCTGAATGACAATACTCACTCCATATAACCTCGCTGGGTTGGCTGAGGCTGTGTCATGCATCACTATTCATTTTCTCCCTCTGCCCCATCCTACTCCCACTTCCTTCCCTTCCCAGGCGTTCATCCCTTATAAACAACTCCCTCAATCTCTTACCTCAGCCCTGATTCTGGAGAACCCAACCTGCAGTAGACCAGTTGAATTCAATTTATTGACATAGGTTTCTCATGACCTTGCAAATAACTTACACATGAATCTCGGGTCCAAAAGTCAGCAGGTCTATAGTTAGAAACTCCAAGAAGAGACTTTCAGATGACAGATTTATACCTCAGAGAGGCTAGATGGTTGGCGTAAGATCACAAAGGATTGTGGTGCTGTCTTGTGGCTGCTTTGCTATAATAAGCAAACCTAGGAACAATACAGGTTAAATCAAAGCAGATTGCTTTTTTTTTCCCAGTGCCCAGCTGATTTCAGATAGAAATTATTAACATGTAAGATTTAACGGTAACCAAAGACATACAGATCATGCATGGTGCTTGGAGTGGAGCTGCCAGTGTGTGCAAACACTGAGCACCTTATTTTGTATATGTTGTACTGATTTATATGATCTTCAAACACAGGTGTGACAGCTTTTGGACAGAGTTTATTTCAAGAGGTTTATGTTATAAAAACAACTAACATATCTTCTGTTTTGCAAACATTCTTGCTTCTAGGATTCCATTCTGGGTAAACTCTGGGTTAACAATGAGAACCAATCCTGGCTCTGCTCTTTTCTCACTTTTTCCAGTGCTAGCCTGCTCCTCACTCTTCTTCCCATATGTCTCAGCAAATGCTGTAATGGGGTCGATGGCGATGTGCGTGTGATATCTTGTCTAAAATGAAAGCCTAAAATATATTCTGAAAAAAGCTACAGTAACAACACTTTGGGCACAGCAAAGGTGACAGATGTTGCTAGGAGGAGGGCCATACTTTTCATGGCTATGGAGCACCTATCTCTGGGGCTAACATTATGTTCCTTCCCAGCACACCATGTGTCAATGACTCCAAATGCTCCTTCTGTGACAGAGTAACAGAAGCACTGATCCTTGAGGCTGTAATCTCTCTCGCTGTAATTGCTCTTGTTATGGTACACTCAGTACCATCTACAGTGTTTTCCTTCCTGATGGGAAAGAGCTTTCACGGGCATGTAGAGGTTTTGCTCTGTGCTGCTTCCAGAGTCTCATGTTTACATAGCAAGTCCCTAATCTCCCACTCCAAGATGCTAGGCTGAACAGTGAAAGAGTGGGTGATGCAGGTCCTGACTTGGCCCTGACACAAAACCTTGGAATTGATCAATGTCCATTGTTACTGCCTTTCTCTAAGGAGGAGAGAGCATTTCTGATTAATTCAGAATCATTTTTCCAATCTCACTGATTTTCTTGGAAGGATTTAAGTTCCCTTCTATTTTTCTCTGCTTATTTCCCATATATTTTTATTTTTTAAAGGAAACTTGATCTGTGAATTCAGACTTTGTCCATTTGGCCACACTCAACAGGGGTCCCTTTAAAATACACTCTGGAGAGATCCACCCTACAGGACAAGGCTTGCTGCCCTCAGGGTCTGTTCCTTGAGGCTGAGACCAGTAGCTAGTCCACCAAGTAAGGAGAGTCCTCTGAGAATTCCAAAAAACACAGTCCACTAGGAGTTTGAGGACTTATATAATAGACCCATTCTAGCAAGCCCACTCCTCTGAGCCTTTGATCCTTTTTCATACTCTGCCAGGACAGTTCTGGTATTGCTACCCATTTAATGGGAGCTAACACTTTCCCAAGTGTCTAAGAGCCCTCCTCGCAGTGGTTTAGGACTGGGGCTCTTACCAGGACATTAAAATCTGTCTAATGTGGAGAGGTCCCCATACTGATAAACTCTGCTTTATCCAGGCTTACATTTTGCCAGCCTTGGTCCAGCACCCTTAACATCCTTCCCAGGCATACTTTCCTGGTTCCAGCTGATAAAGCTCAGGGTTTGTAGCTGCTTCAGGGTAAAATCTGAGGGGTGGAAACAATGTAGAGGGGAAGAAGCTGTGGAAGAAACCAATCCCTGGTAGTTGTAGGAAGAGTCATCATCATGATACAGTGGGGAATGCTGGAATGTAAATTGCACCACAAGCACTGTCCCACCTTGAGACAGGAAGAGAGGCTTTTAGACTCCTGTTTAGTCAATAATGGGCCATTGGCAATGGGGCAAATGGCGTCAAGATAGCTTCAGTTGAGACTGTGATTAAGAATCTTCCAACAAACAAAAACCCAGGACCAGATGGCTTCAGAGGCGAATTCTGTCAAACATTTAGAGAAGAGCTAACACCTATCCTTTTCAAAATCTTCCAAAATATAGCAGAGGGAGGAACACTCCCAAACTCATTTTCTGAGGCCACCATCACCCTGATACCAAAACAAGACAAAGATGTCACAGAAATGAAAACTACAGGCCAATATCACTGATGAACATAGATGCAAAAATCCTCAACAAAATACTAGCAAACAGAATCCAGCAGCATGTTAAAAGGATCATACACCATGATCAAGTGGGATTTATCCCAGGGATGCAAGGATTCTTCAGTATATGCAAATCAATAATGTGATAAACCATATTAACAAATTGAAGGAGAAAAAACATATGATCATCTCAAGACACAGAGAAAGCTTTTGACAAAATTCAACACCCATTTATGATAAAAACCCTCCAGAAAGTAGCCATAGAGAGAACTTACCTCAGCATAATAAAGGCCATATATGATAAACCCACAGCCAACATCATTCTCAGTGATGAAAAACTGAAACCATTTCCTCTAAGATCCGGAACAAGACAAGATTGTCCACTCTCACCACTATTATTCCACATAGTTTTGGAAGTTTTAGCTACAGCAATCAGAGAAGAAAAAGAAATAAAAGGAATCCAAATCAGATACGAAGAAGTAAAACTGTCACTGTTTGCAGATGACATGATACTATACATAGAGAATCCTAAAGATGCTACCAGAAAACTTCTAGAGCTAATCAATGAATTTGGTAAAGTAGCAGGATACAAAAGTAATACACAGAAATCTCTTGCATTCCTATACACTAATGATGAAGAATCTGAAAGAGAAGGAAACACTCTCATTTACCATTGCAACAAAAAGAATAAAATACCTAGGAATAAACCTACCTAAGGAGACAAAAGACCTGTATGCAGGAAACTATAAGACACTGATGAAAGAAATTAAAGATGTTACAAACAGATGGAGAGATACACCATGTTCTTGAATCAGAAGAATCAACATTGTGAAAATGACTATACCACCCAAGCAATCTACAGGTTCAGTGCAATCCCTATCAAAGTAACAATGGCATTTTTAACAGAACTAGAACAAAAAATTTCACAATTTGTATGGAAACACAAAAGACCCCGAATAGCCAAAACAATCTTGAGAAAGGAAAATGGAGCTGGAGGAATCAGGCTCCTGGACTGCAGACTATACTAAAAAACTACAGTAATCAAGACAGTATGGTACTGTCACAAAAACAGAAATATAGATGAATGGAACAGGATAGACAGCCCAGAGATAAACCCACACACATATGGTCACCTTATCTTTGATAAAGGAAGCAAGAATATACAATGGAGAAAAGACAGCCTCTTCAATAAGTGGTGCTGGGAAAACTGGACAGCTACATGTAAAAGAATGAAATTAGAATACTCCCTAACACCATACACAAAAATAAACTCCAAATGGATTAAAGACCTAAATGTAAGGTCAGACACTCTAAAACTCTTAGAAGAAAACATAGGCAGAACACTCTTTGACATAAATCACAGTAAGATCCTTTTTGGCCCACCTCCTAGAGTACTGGAGATAAAAATAAACAAATGGGACCTAATGAAGCTTAAAAGCTTTTGCACAGCAATGGAAACCATAAACAAGACGAAAAGACAACCTTCAGAGTGGGAGAAAGTATTTGCAAACAAAGAAACTGATAAAGGATTAATCTCCAAAATATACAAGCAGCTCATGCAGCTCAATATCAAAAGAACAAACAACCCAATCCAAAAATGGTCAGAAGACCTAAGTAGACATTTCTCCAAAGAAGATATACAGATTGCCAACAAACACATGAAAAGATGTTCAACATCACTAGTCATTAGAGAAATGCAAATCAAAACCACAATGAGGTATCACCTTACACCAGTCAGAATGGCCATTGTCAAAAAATCTACCAACAGTAAATGCTGGAGAGGGTGTGGAGAAAAGGGAACCCTCTTGCACTGTTGGTGGGAGTGTAAATTGATACAGCCACTATGGAGAACAGTATGGAGGTTCCTTAACAAACTACAAATAGAACTACCATACGACCCAGAAATCCCACTATTAGGCATATGCCCTGAGAAAACCATAATTCAAAAAAAGTCATGTACCGCAATGTTCATTGCAGCTCTATTTACAATAGCCAGGACATGGAAGCAACCTAAGTGTCCATCGACAGATGAATGGATAAAGCAGATGCGGCACATATATACAATGGAATATTACTCAGCCATAAAAAGAAACAAAATTGAGTTACTTGTAGTGAGGTGGATGGACCTAGAGACTGTCATACAGAGTGAAGTAAGTCAGAAAGAGAAAAATAAATACCGTATGCTAACACATATATATAGAATCAAAAAAAAAAAAAAAAGTGGTTCTGAAGAACCTAGGGGCAGGACAGGAATAATGATGCAGATGTAGAGAATGGACTTGAGGACACGGGGAGGGGGAAGGGTAAGCTGGGACGAAGTGAGAGAGTGGCATGGACATCTTTACACTATGAAATGTAAAATAGATTGCTAGTGGGAAGCAACCACATAGTACAGGGAGATCAGCTTGGTGTTTTGTGACCACCTAGAGGGGTGGGATAGGGAGGGTGGGAGGGAGTCGCAAGAGGGAGGAGATATGGGGATATGTGTATATGTATATGTATATTCACTTTGTTATAAAGCAGAAACTAACACACCATTGTCCAGCAATTATACTCCAATAAAGATGTTAAAATAAAATAAAACAAACAAGAAAAGGTAGCTTCAGTCATCCACAGGCACGCCTCCACGGAGGATTGGCGGTGTGAACTGTTAGCTGAAGCACCCTACAGCGACTAGGGTTTGGGTACATCAACCAAACCAGTAAAAGGGATGGTAGGAGATATGAGCAGGCCACCAAGACAGTCTGTTGCACCAGTTTATCAGAATGTTTCTGATATGTTAATGCTTATGATATGATAATTACTAAATCTTCAGTAATATTTCAATCAGAATGTATTATTCTCTTTTTTCCACATTTACAATATGTTGGTTGAACCCCTATTTCTAATTGATTTAAAGTTTTTGAGATACAGTTAGTTTTTTACATAGCTCTACCCCGCTCTAATTGTAAATTCCTTGGGGGCAGTCAGTCATTCTCCACTGCACCTGACAGAGTGGACTTACAGGTAGCATTTAATAATGTTTTTAAAATGTGTTTGATGATATGCATCAGCATAGGCAGAACAAAGCCTATAGCAATTCCTTTTGTAAAGAAAAATATTCTCCATTTATCTTTTGGGTCAATCTGAATTTCCATACGTTGTGTTTGCTTAGTGGTGTGTATGCCAGCAAAGGTCTCAGTGATCCTTGGAATGAAATGGTTATATAAGTGTGCAGCCTGAGCAAACTCGAAAGGGTTTGCTTTGTAACTGACAGACAGTCAATGATGGTATCCTTGGGAAAAGCTGTGGTTGTGTTCTCAGAGAAAATCCTTGAATAGGGATTAATTAAAATAAATGTGGAGATAAAGTTTACTTTAGTAACTTTTAGAGATACCTAGAGAAAAACTAAATGAATCTAGTGAACTTTTCTCTCTAGTTTGGTAGGAAAGAAATGTCTGCCATCCAGATAATAGCAGTAGGGTTGGAAAAAAAACATGCTTTGGCAAGAAAACATCAAAAGTAGGAAGAAGCCTTTTGAAGTGTTAAAAGGCAGATGCGGATGATGTGAATTAAATCAATTATCTTCATAGTGTAAGTCTTCTTTAAGGCATGAGACGAACACATTCACTAGTTAATTTTTTCATAATTGGTTGCTTTTGCAATCTAGTTAAAATTATTTTTTGTACAAATTTTCTCTGATGCTTATTCTATCCATCTTTCAGACCAAGACTGAGGTACAGAGTCAGTACGTAACTTACCAAAAAACCTAAAAAGTGGAACTGTTAGGGTCTAAGTCTCTGAAGGAGAGTCTATCCTTTGTTTGTTACACCAGACTGTCTCCTTGATGGGACTCCAAAACCTGCCACAATTCTCCAATCACCCTTTGATTGATTCACCGTTTTTTTTAATTTTTTTATTTTTTTTGCGGTACGCAGGCCTCTCACTGTTGTGGCATCTCCCGTTGCGGAGCACAGGCTCTGCACGCGCAGGCTCAGCGGCCATGGCTCACGGGCCCAGCTGCTCCGCGGCATGTGGGATCTTCCCGGACCGGGGCACAAACCCGTGTCCCCTGCATCGGCAGGCGGACTCTCAACCACTGCGCCACCAGGGAAGCCCTGATTCACCATTTTTGAATTACAGTTGAACAAATTGGTTTGCAGCTGAATCTTTGTAGCATCAAGGAGAAACCAAAAGAAGGGCATGCATGCTGTATCTTTGGTGCCAAGATCAGTACACTTATTCGGCATGCAGTCAATATTTAGTGAACGAATAAATATTTTTGTTTTTATGACAAAATTCATTTTATACACGGTTACCATATTGATTAACATTTAATCTCAGTATGTTAGTGAAATTTCCAATTTAAATTATTTAAAATAGGGAAATATTAGTATATGGGGATTACCAAAGATTGGAATAGATTTGCTTAAACATATTTTGATTTAGCTGAGTACATTTCAAAAGACGTTTATAGGCTCATGAATATTTTTTCAGTGGAGTCTAAGTTAGGGGTATCTGTTAATAAGGATTCAGAAAACAAAAATGAAATGTTTAGACAGAGTTCGTATTTTGTCATATTTAGATTTTAAACTGATGCTAGGTATATTCTCAGATCTGCTATAACCCGAGGACTCAGGTTAACTCCTTGAGACATCTATTGAGGTCCACAGTCACCAGCTTCCTCTCTTTCAGGAGGCCCACTTTCCCCACATTGCCCATGTGAGGCTGGCTCGTGTCTCTAGGATAGAACTAAACCTCCTTATGTTATGAATAATTGGGGAAAGCAAACTATATCCAACTGAGGCAAGTTTCCTGTACTTCCTTTTCTTGGCATAGGTTTAAATCATGGCACAGTCATTTTCAGTCCATCTCTATCACTTTTCTCATTTTATAATGAGACATCTTCTTCTAGATTCCATTTATTATGTGATTACCTTGTAAACGTAAGATGCTGTCATACATTTACACACACATTTCTAATCTTCATAATATCCTGGCAAGTTTGGTGTTAGTGCCCCATTTTACAGATGAGAAAATAAGGTTTAAAGAAGCTTACAAGCAAATGGCAAAAGTAGAACTGGGATCTTTGTTTTACTCCAAAACCATGTTCTTTTTAGTATTCCCTGCAAGCATACTAGATCCTAAGTGATGAGTTTATGATTATTTTGATAGCACATCCTCTTCTACTCTTGTCTTCAAAACAGTCCTGTTTATCCCTTTAGATTAGCCTCTATGAGAAGAAGGCTCTTTCCTATTTGGGTTCTAGGTTCACACTTGACTCTTAGACTTGTTCTTAATCAAAAAAAAAAAAAAAATTTTTTTTTTTTTTTTTGCGGTACGTGGGCCTCTCACTGTTGTGGCCTCTCCCGTTGCGGAGCACAGGCTCTGGACACGCACGCTCAGCAGCCATGGCTCACGGGCCCAGCCACTCCGTGGCATGTGGGATCCTCCCGGACCGGGACAGGAACCCGTGTCCCATGCATCGGCAGGCAGACTCCCAACCACTGTGCCACCAGGGAAGCCCCCCAATTTTTTTTTTTAAGCTGAAGATTCTACCACCTCGAAGAGGCATATATCCTAGAATAGGGTCAGCTTGGGGTTTCAAATTCTCAGCAGCAATTCCCTTTCCCATCTTCCATGGGAATTTTAGGTTCGTAAGCCAAGTGAACTTCCAATTTTGAACCCAAGAATTAGGAAGCATGTTGTCCCTAGCAGCACTGGGCAGGAGCAGGCCTTTCTTCTTCCCCTCCCTCCCATGACAGAGGTAGCCCTGCATCCTTACAGTATGAGGGCACAGGAGAGCTGGTACTCTCTGGAAGGAGGTACTTCCAAAAGGAAAAAGGGTGGAGCTGAGTGAAGCATGGGTTGTTCCTCCAAATTTACATTCATATAAACCATTAACCTGCTCAGGGGTAGAGTGAGTTAAGGCACAGAGAGGGGCAGTAGTTACTCTGAGCTTCCTTTTCTCACCAGGAGAGAAGAAGCTCTCCTACAATAAGGGAGCTAACATAAGAACTACAGTGAAACTGTCTATAATCTCAATTTCAAGCACTGCTTTTGAGGCCACCACCTCCTCTCCGCCCAGCTCATTCCCTTTGATAATCTGACTTCACAGGAGAACTTGCTCTCCCCATCTCCCCACTCTTCCATCTCCATCTGTCTCTTGGTGATGTCAGCTGCGCTGTGATTTTATGCGTTCTAGGTGGTTTGCCAAGGGTTCCCAATGAGGTTAAATCCCAGTTGCTCACAGCAATAACCAGCTGTACAATACCTACTTTACCAGGTTTTTTCCCTGCTCTGTCTTACTCTCCTTACTGCTTACTCTGCCTCCCTGGCATCACCTCCCAAACAAAAATTACCCAAGTCTTTGTCTCAAACTCTACTTTTGGGGGCACTCAAGTAATTAGCAATGATGCTGACGACACTGATAACATGGTGATGTAGCAAACTCTTTCATAGTTGATCCCTTCACATAGATCTAATGGAGCACATATTCAGAGGACTATTTGTTGAGGAAAACTGATACTTGGCTCAACAGCTCCATTCCAAGCTTGTTGACGCACCAGCTGGCATTTAAGGGAGGTACCTAGAATCAGCCTGCTTCTTTTGTGTTGGTTCATGGGTAAAGAGATACATTTAATGTAGCTGCAATTCAGTGCACATCTTTAGGCTTAGTGGTTGAGGGACCAGCAGACTGCCTGAGACTTTTGGTTCTTTGGTCAAAAATCACCACAGTCTTGGCAGACAGGACACTCAAATGGTTACTAACTCCCCAAATGTTTATCTATTGGTGAGCATACATGAAGCCTCCAGCTTACGCGTGTCTTTAACTCACTCTCTCCTCACTCGTGTTGGTCGCTTCTCCAGGCCACTGATAGAACATCAATGCAGAGGCTTGAATGCCTCTTAAGGCTTGTTGGAAATTGGAAGCTGAATCTCTATCAGCATAAGTAGCTTAGGCAACAGCTGTCTTCTATCAAGGGCATATATCACTTTCATAACTGGAGCTTTAGCTGTGTTTTTTGGGTTTTTTTTGTTTTGTTTTACCTGTTTAATTAAGTGTTGTGAGGACAAAATAGATGAGAATGTCAGGAAGTGGGGTGGGAACAAATATATGAACATACTTGTAGAGGAGAGACCCAGAAGGGAGGTTTAACCTTTTCTCACTTTCCATCTCCTAAGCTTATATATATTAACAATACATAAGTGATTTGTTGAGTTCCTTCTTGTAATGCCAGGTATTTGCATTATTTTATGCCCTTTGACAATCCTATGAAATAGGGAATATTATTATCTTGTTCAATAGATGAGGAATTTGAGGCTTAGGAGGTTAACTATTAAGACTTGCCAAGGTACATGGTTAATAAGTAATGAAGCCACACCGGCTCCCACCTATTCCCTGGAAAGCTTAGCTCTGAACCGTTCTGCTGATACACTGCAAACTAGATTATGTGATAGGAAGGGCACCCCTGGGGCTGTACAAATGGCAGCCCTTCCACTCTGCTCTATCGCCCTGGGCAAAGGGAAGGGTGGACTTAAACTTAAGGCTCATTCTGTTCTCTATTGCATGACCTTGGACTGTTAAGTGGTCTCTGTTATTGATGCGCTAAGGCCCTTGAAGGAAAGGCAGCACCGGGAAAGGGAAGATCAGTTCACACTTTTGTTGCTTCTGTTTAGTATAAGTCCGAGTTTTATAGGGCAGTGCCAGATTGATTTATATCCTTTCCTGCAATAAGAAAAAGGAAGAAAATTTTTATTTAAAAAGGAAAGATTCTTAAAGTCTGTGGGAAATGAATGGGATTTAAAAAAGGTTAGATTTTTTTCTCTTTTGACATTTTCTGTTATGCTGACATTTTCTGTGGTGTTTGGTTGGGGGCACTACCTTTTCTGTTTTGCTTTATGTTTGTCTTAAACAAATCAAGTTCTTTGTTTTAAAACTATTTCTATTTTTCCTTTTCTGCTTCGTAGGAGCATGTCTCTCCAAGAAGATACCAAATCGCTTTTATTTGGTTCAAGTTTAAATTATAGTTGTTGAAAAGATTTATGCTATTTTTCTTTGTTTAAAAAATTTACACTGGAAATATATGTATCCCAGAAGAGAAACGAAGGTTTCCCTGGTTTAAAGGATTTTAAGTATTTAAACTCTGAAAAAACACAATTATATGAACACTAAAGTCATGTTTACGCAACACGTGTGGTTTTGTTGATTTTGATAGGCAGGATGGATAACTTAGGCCAAAACTCACCTTTGGTATAAAGAAACATCAATATAATATTTCACCAAGGAGCACAAGTAAAGCCATCCCAACGCAGACTGCGAGGCTAGCATGCCCCATTTCAGTGGGTTCCTGTGTTAGTAAGTTGATCTCGTGAGGACTAATTGAGTGGATAATTGCTCGACTACACAATTTTTCTGGTTTAAGAGTCAGAGAATTTCAAGAACTGAAGGGACTCTTAGCTAGTTTTGGTCTTCCCAATATAAATCAATCTTTCCTTTTTGTTGATGTTTTGTTCTCTCTTTTGAAAATGATATTCTGCACAGTACAATCGAGAAAACATCCTATGTGGTCATCCCCTTGTATAAAGCCACTGGCACCTATTTTGGTTTCCTGGTCCTGCCATAATAAAGTACTACAAGCAGGGTGGCTTCAAACAAAATGTATTCTATCATAGTTGAGGAAGCCAGAAGTCCAAAGTTAAAGTGTCACCTTGGTTGGTTTCTTCTGGAGGCTCTTAGAGAGTGTATGTTCCACACTCCTCTCTGCTTCTGGCGGTTGCCAGCAATCCTTGGTGTTCCTTGCCTTGTGGGTACATAACTCCCATCTCTGCCTCCATTTTGACATGACTTTCTCCTCTGTGTGTGTTTTTGTCCAATTTTTCCTTTTCTAATAAGAATACTCGTCGTTGGATTAGGACCCATGTTAGTCCATTATTTCCACATTTTAACTTCATCACATCTGCAAAGACACCATTTCCAAATAAAGTCACATTCACAGATACTGGGATTGGGACATCAACATACCAGTTTTGGGGAAGGGGCACAATTCACCCTACACTAGCACCACGATGACACATTGGAAGTGCAAGTCCACCTTGATTTGTACTCCTTGGTGAAATGTTATGTTGATGTTTCTTTATACCAGAGGAGAGTTTTGGCCTAAATTATCCATCTTGCTCAGCTTTCCATTTATTTCCTCTAAAACACTTATCAAAATATGTACATAATTTATTCTTAATCTATCTCCCAAAGGACAAGGATCTTGTCTATCTTATTTCCTTTCAAATTCCAAGCGCCAACCACAGTGCCCAGACATATAGGTGTTCAGAAAATATTTTTTGAACACAAAATCCATGGAGAACACACTCTATGTTTGATTTTTTTTAATTGAAGTATAGTTGATTTACAATATTAGTTTCAAGTGTACAGCATAGTGATTCAGTATTTTTGACTAGTTTGCATCTGCTAATCTCCAACTCCTAATCCTTCCCTCCCCCACCCCTCTCCCCCTTGGCAACCACAAGTCTGTTCTCTATGTCTGTGAGTCTGTTTCTGTTTTGTAGATATGTTCATTTGTGTCATATTTTAGATTCTACATATAAGTGATATCATATGGTATTTGTCTTTCTCTTTCTGACTTCGCTTAGTATGATCATCTCTAGGTCCATCCATATTGCTACAAATGGCATTATTTCATTCTTTTTTATGGCTGAGTAATATTCCAGGTTAAGCGTCCACCTGTCAATGCAAGGGACATGGGTTTGAGCCCTGGTCTGGGAGGATCCCACATGGTGTGGAGCAACTAAGCCCATGCGCCACAACTACTGAGCCTGCGCTCTGGAACCTGTGAGCCAGAACTGCTGTGCCTGCACGCTGCAACTGCTGAGGCCCTCACGCCTAGAGCCCGTGCTCCGCAACAGGAGAAGCCACCACGATGAGGAGCCTGCTCACCGCAATGAAGAGTAACCCCCGCTGCCGCAACTAGAGAAAGCCCGCGCACAGCAGCAACGAAGACCCAACGCAGCCCCCCCCACCAAAAAGAAAAATTCCTTAGCAGTCCCTTTCAGGAGAGTGTTAACAGTGGAGGATTTCACTATTCATTCAGGGCAATTCTTAAACTCAGGACAGTTGTCACTGATGTAATGGCATTTCTATTTATGCAACAGAAAACTTGTTTTATACAGATTAGTGTTCCTTCATATAAAAATATATTGCAGCGCACATCAGAAAAGGCTAAGTTAAACCTTGTTTATCCAGGGTATATTTCACAAAAACGTTTTTCTCCAGTCTGTTGCTTTAAGAAATGTCCTAATTTTTCAGCCAAAGAGGCCTCAACAAATTTCAGAATTTGCTTAGGTTATAGCTAAGCAAAGTTATAAATATAAATATATAAATATAGTTATTTGCTTAGGTTATAGTAGACTTCTAGGTTCAAAAATTATTATTTTTTTTAAAAGCAAGTTTTATGTTTATTTATTCATGACCTAATTTTTTATAGACAGTATAAGGAACTATATTTAAAGACTTAAAAATAATGTCTTTTTCTAACAGAAAGCACCATACAATCATTGTAGAAAAATTTAAATATATGTATAAACAAAATCAAAAAAATAAAACCTGCTCTAATAAAACTGTGATGAACAGGTGAGATACTTTTATCCATTTTGAGTTAAATTCAGAATAAATTCTCAGTATGTACAAATTTTTAAGTATATTATACATGTTTAAAACTATTGATACTTGGCTATTATGGATAAATCAAATGTAACTTTTTTAAATAAGCAGCCTAAATTGTTAAGATAAGGAATAAAGCCAAAGCATGAAAAAAATAACCAGGGTAACTTATTCCTAAAAATATCAGCCAGGAGAAAAAGAAAATAAGCCAACTCAATCCTCTAGGTCATGTTTACTTAATTACACTATAATTATCTATAAGCTCCATAAAGGCTAAGATTTTTGTTAGGTTTATTCACTGTTTAATTCCTGTGCCCAACAATACCTGCCATATATTAATACTAAAAAACAATTTGTTGAATGAGTTAATTAGGAAAATATAATAAAACTATGGTCTGTATGCAATTTGTAGCCCCCTTTGGCAGTGTAAGTCTAAATAATCAAAAAGTATTTATGCAGTAGCTTTTGTGTTTGGATCCCACAGATATCTGCCTCTAGTTTACATGTGAGGAAACCAGGGCTCATAAGTATTGGTCTCTGGTTTTTCTTGCTCTGATAGTCCAGCAAAATTAAGAACAGAACTGACCCACGCAA
This sequence comes from Delphinus delphis, assembly GCF_949987515.2. NCBI lineage: Eukaryota > Metazoa > Chordata > Mammalia > Artiodactyla > Delphinidae > Delphinus > Delphinus delphis. Next base: position 80,040,384 of record NC_082691.1, on the reverse strand, counting down.
ATGAGAAATGAGTCGCAAATGTGCTAGGATATTGATTAGCTACAGATATCTAAACTTGAGATCTATAATTTGAATATGACTTACTAGGAGGTGAATCTTGAAACAAGTTTAAAGAAACTCACTGAAGCTCTTCACATGTAATATTACACTTGGACCTGATTGTTGTGCACTCTGGGTTATTTTGCCAATTTAACTGCATTCTCATTTAGTTTCTCCATCTAGTAGCGTCTATGTTTATTTACATTTTCTGATGAGGTTGGATGAAGATAATTTTTAATAATATCTCCCCGGTGCTCAACTTCAGATGAATGTTAACCACTTGGAAAATGCCTTTTCAGAATTTGCTGAACCAAAGTTAGCCCCAAACTTAGCAGACGATCTCTGCTAAGTTTCCCGAAGTCTGATCTTGTGCATATTCAGCCTAGCCCAATGACCCACCTTCAATCTCTATGCAGACTTCCGCCTGTCCTCCACCAGTAGAGTTCTGGAAGCTTCTCTCTAAGTGCCAACCCCTTCAGCAACTTGCAACTTAAATCTCTGCCTCCTCAATGCCCGTCACTCCTCTTAGAGTCCACCTCCTTGAGCCAAGGTAGAAAAGTAACCTCTAAGCAGAATCCAGGGCTATCATGAGGCTCACCATGTGTGTTTTCCTCCTCGGAGAATCACAGTCCTGTGCTGCCTATTGTTCAGTCCCTGACAACGGTTACCTCATATATTTTGTCCAGTTTAATAGTTGTTTACAGTGTGAGAGGGAACGATACTTGTACCACCCGTTCTGTCAAGTCCAGAAGCAGAAGTCCTGTTTAATTCCTACTATGCTGTCTTCATTATATTCTTCTTCTTGTTTTTTTTTTGCCCTGACTTTTGCTTGATTGAATAAAATTATTTTATTACTCTTTTTTTTGTGATTTGAAATCTACATTCTATTTCTATTACACTAATGGTCATTTTCAAAAAAAATTTATTTTATTTATTTATTTTTGGTTATGTTGGGTCTTCGTTGCTGCGTGCAGGCTTTCTCTAGTTGTGGTGAGCTGTGGGGGGGCGCTTCTCATTGTGGTGGCTTCTTTTGTTGAGGAACATGGGCTCTAGAGTGCAGGCTCAGTAGCTGTGGCCCACAGGCTTCAGTAGTTGTGGCTCACGAGCTCTAGAGTGCAGGCTCAGTAGTTGTGGCGCACGGGTTTAGTTGCTCCACGGCATGTGGGATCTTCCCAGACCAGGGATCGAACCCGTGTCCCCCTTCATTGGCAGGCGGATTCTTAACCACTGTGCCATGAGGGAAGCCCCCCCCAAAACTATTTTTGACCAATATTTGAACCTTTATTTTTTAACAACATTAGTAATTAAAGTGTACATATAAAATTTCTCCCTCTAAGAATGTGTCATGAATAAATATTAGATAAGAAGCATCTGCATTATCATAATGTACAGTGCTATTATTTATACCTAGAAAATCTAAAAAGAATTAACTGAAATTTAACATCTAATAACAATAAGATAATTCTAATTTGGCTAGAAAATCAAGACTCTTCCTTTATACTAAGACTTCTATTGGCTCCTGGAAGAGGATCATGGGCAGCCCTAGGCATATTCCTTGGTTCCCATCAACTCTGGTTAAGGCACTAGGGATAACTGAAGTTCTCCAAACGGAGTTAAAACCCTACCAGGATGAAAAGCCTGAGGTTAGGACTTTAATCCAGATATCTCAAATAGATGAACAAAAGTAAACTCATGCCACTGTGCATAGTAATATCAGGCTATCAGGCTATTATCTTTTTTTTTTTTTTGCGGTACGCGGGCCTCTTACTGTTGTGGCCTCTCCCGCTGCGGAGCACAGGCTCTGGATGCGCAGGCTCAGCAGCCATGGCTCACGGGCCCAGCCGCTCCGCGGCATGTGGGATCTTCCCGGACCGGGGCACGAACCCATGTCCCCTGCATCAGCAGGTGGACTCTCAACCACTGTGCCACCAGGGAAGCCCAGGCTATTTTCTTTGTAGCTTAGGGACTTTGTACTTTTTTTTTTTTTTTTTAGGGAAATAGTTTCTTCGGTATTATATTGACTCTGAATTTCACTCCTCTCCTTTGGAGAGGTGTGTGTGTGTGTGTGTTTAAAGAATAGTTTCCTGTTGATTCTCTTGGAAGAATGAGAAAGATTATCCTCTCTTTTCTTAACACTGGTAGAGAAATCTTGGAAGATTCTAAGCCTTGGAGAGTTACCTCATTTAATCTTCAAAACTGACCTAAGAGGAAGACACTACTATTTTCTCCTTTTTACAGATGGGGAAATAGAGTTTGAAGAGATTAAGTAACTTGGTCATGTTCATATATCTAGTAAGTGAAGTATCTAGTGTTCAAATCCAGTTACCTGATTTTAGATCCTATGTTCTTATATGCTCTGAAGAAGCCAAATATATATTGAGTATCAATATGTAGAATAAATAATACAGCCTATAGCACAGCCCCAGGGAAAAGACATCTCTAATTTCAGAAGTTACCTAGAGCACTGGAATTTTATATCCCCATGAAGTAAGTACAGAGAGTGTTTTCTAGAGGCAAGGGGAGCTGGACCTTCTACTTCCTGTCTTCTAAAACAACAGGAAATTCCTTCTTTCCAGTTAAAAGTATTAAGCAAGTCAAGGCCTTCTATGAGCATTACATCCTGGACATGTGAAGTCAAGAAAATAAATACCTGTTGTACCAGAACAAAGGCCATCTAATGGTTTTTGTCCTAGGCAACTCAAGGGAGGCTATCTCTTAAAAAACGTTTCCAAAGTACATAGTATTTTATGAAAAAAAAAGTGAAGATAAGAAATGTTGCATATTAAAATGTTTGTGACAGGTGCATTTAAAGCCTTCTCTAACCTCCTGCCTCTCAGTATGTTTACATGACAACTCACTTGAATAAATACTTAGTCTGGAGGCTATTCTGGAAAGCAGGGGCCCCTGATATGCTTGGTAACTATAGTTACAGTTGTCTCTCCTTTTCCTGGAATGTGAAATAATTTATCATCATCTCAGAAGTCATTCTGAAAGCCTTAATGAGATAAAGACTCATTTTTTCCAGGTGATATTCCTACTGTTGAGTGCTAGTCATAATTTCCTTCTCTTAACGATAAAAGAGATGTCTAGCTGTAAAGCAGAGGCAAGATGTGAATGCTAACGTCTTACAACTTGGAGAACACATCAATTAATTTAAAAACATTCTTCCTTAGGAAAATGTTTTTTCTCTCTTCATTAAAATAAAATAACTATTTAATTGATGATTATCCCCAAAGCAGCTTCCAGATAATGATTATATTGAGTATTAATTGGGTAATCCATACAAACTTGGCAAAACATGAACTGATTTTTTTTAAATGTTTACCAAAAATCGAAACGTTCCTCCCAGTTGGGAGATGCAAACTGTAACCGAAGAGATGGGAAATTAATCTCACAGTGAATCATACCCTTAAGACCCTGATGTCTCTTGTGGGAAGAGACAAGAGAGTAATCTCCTCTACTGGTGCGGAAGTTAACAAAACTTTTCTTATCTCTGGAGTTATTTTTGAGAAGGCATTTAGGAGGAGTTTAAAAATTTTACTCCTTTTATTATACTAAAAGGCATAGCTTTAATACAATAGAAACACTTCAGTAAACATCCTTTAAAATAGGTTTGTCAATCTCTCCTATTATGGCCAAAGTGTGCTATTTTCTCCCAAAGAAAGAGAGGACTTGATATGCCAGGAAGAGCTCTTCTCCAACTTCACATCCACGCCCATTGCTGGGGGCTGCGACTCGAGCCCACCTTGGGCTGGGAAGCTGATTTGTGTGGGTTTTGGATGCCATCCTCTCTTTTCATTCCGGTGTGAACACAGTGAATTCTAAGAAAACACACTGACAAGGACACAGGAAATACTTTGAGTGCACATTGACTTCTTAAGTAAAAGTTTCTTACTCTGTTCTTGTTCATCACCTTTAGAAGTGACTTCTTAAGGAATTCTGAGCCTTGCCGTCCCTTTAGTGGTGCCCCCAACTCCAAGCACTAGAGGGACTGCTTGAGTTTAGCAACACCTTTGAAAAAAATAAATATTTTGATGATTTGGTCAATCATTTATTTCAATTTCTTTCCCTGCTTAGAAAATATTCTTTGTCATCTTTGGCTTGACTATATTTAAATAAATTTGTTTGGTTTTATTTCCTTGGTAGAGGAATTGGTAGGGGAGATATAAGAAAGTGGGACTAACTTCGGAAATTTAAAATAGTATCAAATCAGTGGTTCTCAATTAAGCCAGGCCTAATACTCCTCCTTGAAAGAATATTTGGTTCCCCTGGCAACCAGCCCCCATCCTTATGTGCTATCCCAAAATCATCTCCCTAACATAAATCCAGTAGTGTTAGAGGGCTTGTTATATATAACAAGACACCCATTTCACCTTTATGACTCTAAAGTGCTTCCAGAAACTGAGGACAAGAGACCAAATATTATAACAAAAGATGCTGCCATTGTTCTTGTCACTCACTCAGGAAATTCCAAAGGTTTGGGGAGCTGTGAGTCAGGAACCATGGAGGAAGACAAAATACATATGAGAAATATATTTTGGTCATCTGAATGGCCAAATATATATGTGAAAAACCAAACTCTGCACACCAAGTAAAACAAAGCCAAAGATGAGTTTATGGCAAGGGTTTTGACTGACAAGCTGGGAAACTCAAGGCTATGGGAGCAGTGAGTTCCCAGCTGTTTACAGGCTAAAGGGTTTTTATGGGGTAAATGCGGAAATTATTTGTCTTTTTCAGCTGACCGGTTGCATGATGGTCTTCTTTCTTTTTGAATCAGGGTAGCTGACTTAGGGGAACAAAAAAGTCCAGAGGTGGTGTGAACTGACTTTTGACCTTGGCAGATTGCTGGTGTCCTCTGCTGATTTCTGAGAAGAGCTGTAAAATCTCCCAACTGATATTAGGTAAGGTTAACCTTTGCTTTTCTTTAATGCACCTGTGTCGCCAGCTCCTTTTTGTCCCCAACATAAGTGACTCCACTTTAGTTTTGGTTCTACATATATTTCTTATAGATCACAGTATCATTCTCAGCAAAGTGATAGGTCATAATAATACCACCCCGCCCTCTGCACGTCCTCAAATCTGATCATATTCATGCTTGTGGGATTCTATATGTCTTGGGAATGGGAAAGTGGACATTTGGTGGGTAGTGGTGGAGGTGTGGTGGTAGTTATGTGGGATTCTGCCAAAATGGTGTCTATCATCAAGTCTTTCGAGAAGCATTGATCCTGTTGGTTGTAAGTTCTCTATTCTTCAAATATGGGCCACGTGTGCCCAGCATAAGCTTTAGTAGCCAACTCCTGGAAAACACGATCTTGGGTAGCATCTGACACCATCTTGTTCATATTTGTATGTCAAAGTAACACTTTGAGGGTGTAATGATTATTAGTGAGCTTTAAGTAACATTTTTTCAAGTTATTTAAATTGCATTAGTAGCTTTGTTTGTTTGTTTAAATCTCATTAGTAGCTAATTCATTTAATTAACTGCAATTTTCCAGGATGCTCTTTTGGTAGCTTATGTGTAAGGAAATATGAAATTTCCCTAAACTATTATAAATAAATTCATCTCTTTCATCATTAACATATGACGTTTAATGTTAACTGGGTAGCTAATAAAAGTCTTAGAGTAGACTCATAAAAATAAGTAGAGGGCTTCCCCGGTGGCGCAGTGGTTGAGTCCGCCTGCCATTGCAGGGGACGCGGGTTCGTGCCCCGGTCCGGGAAGATCCCACGTGCCGTGGAGCGGCTGGACCCGTGAGCCATGGCCGCTGGGCCTGCGCGTCAGGAGCCTGTGCTCCGCAATGGGAGAGGCCACAACAGTGAGAGGCCTGCGTACCACAAAAAAAAAAAAAAAAAAAAGTAGAGATTAGAAAATGAGCCTCGTAGGAAAAGATTAAAGGGTCATTCAGGGAAACCGAGAACCGCTTTGCTGGTAATCTTCATTTAGCTGATAATAAAAAGTAAGGAGAATATTGGTGAGTTATCGTTCTTCATAAAGAATGGAAGGGAGAGTGAATAAAGTTATTTGTAACACTTGAATGGGTTAGAAATTCCAGCCAGTTGGAAAATATTAAGGATTGCTTTGGAAATTAAAGTAATAGTTTGGAATTGTTCTCTGGATTAAGACAGGATAATTTCCTCATTTGTTTGCTGTGCTCTGAGACGGATTCACTGAAGCACGTGGACAAATTTGATAGCTTTAACAAAGTTCCGTCAAGGTTTAAATGTTAGAAACCTTCCGTCATTCTTAGAACGGCCTCTGGAGGTCAGGGTTGAGGCATGGTGCATAGCTAAAATTCCTCAGTCACTGTCTGCAGTCAAAATATGGCAAACACTGATACTTTTGGTTCTCCATCTGGTTTCATTCATAAGCTCTAAATTTGTTTACTCACAAAATGTAATTTAACTAACAAGCTAATATGAAACATTCTCTGTTATTGGATATTTGAATATATATTAAGTTTATACCTTTAAGTAAGAGTCTATGTTATTTCTGTTAAAATAAAGAAGTTAAGGCTCTAAGAACATTTTTAAAAATCTATTTAGACCTTGAAATATGCAAGGACTTGTAAAATAACATGTATTAAGAATGAAAGGTGCCTCAACTTTAAATTAATAGGGTATTTTAAGTTTTGTCACGTTCCTGAAATTTAGGATTGCAATTATTTTCTTAATTCAAAAGCATTTGAAAGCTCTCCAAAACAGTTTAAAATCATTTGGAACAAGACAGAATAACTTACCATTATTATTGTACTTTAGTGTTTTTATCATGCGCAGTTCAGAGGATGGCATGCAGCCAAAAGACATCTCCACAGTTCCTCCCGAGCATCCTCGGCCAGAGCTAAATGACTAGTGAAGGCAGCAACCAGGAAAGGGGAGATTAGAGGAAGGCCCTTCTAAGAAGCTCTTTACCAATTTCTAGAGCTTCAGTCTTTCCTCTTCTCCAGTTATTTACTGCTTTCTTACCTTATTTATTTATTTTAAAACAATGATCCCAGATGTCCTTGAATATTTGGGGAAACTGTGAAAGGTAGTCTTTTTTTTTTTTTTTTTTTTGCGGTACGCGGGCCTCTCACTGTTGTGGCCTCTCCCTTTGCAGAGCACAGGCTCCGGACGCGCAGGCCCAGCGGCCATGGCTCACGGACCTAGCCACTCCGTGGCACGCGGGATCTTCCCAGACCGGGGCACGAACCCACGTCCCCTGCATCGGCAGGTGGACTCTCAGCCACTGCACCACCAGGGAAGCCCAAGGTAGTCTTTTTAACAACTAAATGAAATCGCTATATTTAATTATGTTTCATGTGGTATTAGTACTTGAGCTGCTTCCAAATATTATTCAGTAAAAAAGAGTATGCTCTGGTAGTTCCAGTAATGCCCAGACTTTTCCGACCCCTTCAGTCCCTTCCCCTATTCCTCCCCTCACTCCCAAACTTCATTATTTACAGCTCTAATATCATCTTCTCTGTGAAGCCTTCTCAAATGCCATCATGTGACTTGCACCACTCCTTGCTGGATTCTCCCACTGGGCCTTGTATGCACCTCTGTTAAATCTCACTCAGTGGCATATTTTTGAGTTCTTCCATGCTCCTAAAATTTACAGTTACAGACAGCAAGGTGGTAGAGAATATTCAAAACATGTAAACACCGGTAGAATATAGGTGTCGGTCAATCAGAATGGAAACCAGCTTTAAATAACACTGGTGTGTTGGGCTAAATAAGAACCCTGGAACCAGCCTATGAGCTCTTCAAGGGCAGGACTCCTGTTGCATTTGATCTGGTATTCTCAACACCTAGCACAACACTTGCCTTACAGTTGATCGATAAATGTTTTGTGAGTGAATGAATATGAAGAAAAGTTATGCATTAATTCCAGGAAGAGCCCTGAAATCTTAGTAGTGACTTCAAGGTTGCCTAGCATCATTTAACCTGAGACATTAGTTTCACTTGAGGTAAAGGCATTGTCCTTCATACTAGATGATCCTAATGACACACTCCACAGGCCCTAGGCATTGAGTTGTCCCCACAGGTAAATTGCCCTGAGCCATCTGATCTCTCTCATACTTCTGTGATGTATTTTTGAGGAAGAGAACGGGTTAATTAAATTGGATCTGCGGAAGGAGAAATAGTAGACAAACCTATCTCCCAAATAAAACTAAATTTCCATGATGCCATTTAAAATATAACCTATAGCTAATTATTTAAAAGATATTAAAAGAAACATGTGGAAAACTATTACACCTCATAAGTTATTTTCACATATGGTGGGATATTATATACTTATATACTAGATAAGAGTTATTCTTCATTTAATGTTTATCTATTGTGGAAAAAGATTCTTTAGATACCATTTGGGACTGTTTAAAATGAAGAAATCATGTTCCACTTACCAGAGTATAGCAATTCTTCAGAGACTTTTTTCTTTAACCTAAAAGTAAAGACAGAGTACATGTCAACCTGATTTCCACCTATCTTTGCTGTGGGTGTTTCCTTTATCCTGCAAGCTGGGATGGCTTAGTTCCGGTCCACTTTCTTTTAGCAGCCGAAACTTTCTGCTCAGCAGAGTGGTAGTTCCTTCTCTCCTACCCTGAGCAGGTGCATATACCCCCCAAATACACGTTGAACTGAGTAGATTCAACTGCTCATATTAGACTGACTCCGAGGAATGCAGAAAGTCTGGGGCCAACGCTAGTCAGTTTGAACTTAATTAGACCTACATAAAATAATTATTTACCTCTGCTCAATATAGTGCTTCTAAGTGATGAAACCACAGAGGATTAAAGGGCATGAGTTGTGTACATCAGTGCAAGTTAAAATGGAAAGAAGGATGGGGCCATAGCAAGCTCTAAATCGACAGGGATGCTCCCAGTTTCCTCCTGGGAGACAGTGTGATGGCAGGCAAATCCCGAAACTTCTCGCAAACCTTTTTATCTTCAGAAATATTAAGCATTTGTCTTAATCACCACTAAAGTATCATCTGCCTCCAATTTTCTACAGTTTTTAAAAAGGCAACTGGCCATAGGTTTTGGTAGTTGTGAGTAAGTGGGTTATGAAATAAGCATGTTCTGCCTGCCCAAGAGCCTCAGCCTGAGCTTTTTCGCCCCAAATGCCCTAATGTTAGTAGTGCAACAGTTAATCTCTTTATCCCACAGACAGTCCTTATCGGTCCAGACATGGAAGCCCCATAATGTTTTGGGAGTTAGTCTCTTTCATTTACTGATTGATTTCAGGGCACTATCCCCTTCTACAGTGATGCCTGGCACAGATTATTAAAATTTACTGGACTACAAATTTGCTTTCTTAAGACATCAGTGTAAATATTGTGAGCGATTTATTTTTCCAAAAGTGAGAACAAGGTAATAGAAATTAGTCCTAAACCTGCATGCAAAAATGGTGAAAGTAATGATGCTTAAACTTAAAAAATAACATTTGCTGTGGTCATGAGGCAAGTGCCAAGTGAAAGAGAGAGACGCTTTCCAGAGCCTGAGTCTCAAAGAGTGTCTGCTTAGAGATGGGGTGATCACATATCCTGCAATTTGCAGATACTGAAACCCAATTTTCACATTTTAGTCATGGATAAGTAAGATCTGGAAGATTGAGTCATGCTGAAGGATTTTATTTATATACAATAATTTCAGTTTATTAATTTATAACAAAAATAATGAGAAGTAGACTAGAATTCCATGGATCTGGTCAGTAAATTGTGTTTCCTATAGGTAAATTTATTTACAAAATAAAATCAATACTAGAAGGCCTCTCAGTAACTATACTGCTATAGAGTTGGGAGTCACACAATCTCCTGGGACAATTAAAATAATCATTAAAACTGAGAAGTACTATCACGTATCTCCATTGTAAGACTTTAGTTTTAAAGGAAAATTATCCAGTCCCTTAGACAGTGATGGAAACACACTGGTAAATTTTTACTATTAAATTTTTATATTTAGAATCAAGTTTTGGCCCTTATAGTATTGTACTTTCTCTTAAAAGATGTAGTATTTTCCAAGATCATAGTTCTCTCAAGTTAATTATATTTCAAAATGCTTTACTTTCATAAGGCACCAGAAATAGCTTGTTAAGGTTTAGGAAATATAGTTGTCTGAGCAGTCTATTTACAAGTCTTTACCTTGGAGGGTCATTTCTTAAGGAAATATCAAATCCAATCATGTTCATGCTGGTTATAGTTAGCTTTTGTCTCTTACCAATATTCTTATTGATACCTTATTTTGGATATGAAACCCTTACACAGGTTTATAGAAGTGAACTGAGATTGGTTATACCAGGCAAATAGCTTAATGACTACATAGCAACTGAAGAATTTGTTGAAATTTTGATGTACGCAATTTAAGTGGCAACCTTAGTTTAGTCTTCCATTTTTTTCACATTTTCTTCAAGATAGGATTTTTCTACAAGACTCTTTGTCTGTTTTATATGTGTGCAGGTATACTGCGACCTCAAAGACATTGAGGTCTCAGTTTTCAATATTTATTAAGGATCAGTAATTGTAAAATGCAGTGAAAATTTGAAGATACAGCCAAAGTAAATTTCTTTTTAATTAAGCAGATTGGGTCATACACAAAATATTGAAACATTTGAAGTGTCTAAAATGAATTGTTTTTAACTAATTTAAGCAAGGTAGCTCAGGTCTTTTTTTTTTTTTTTTTTGACTTAAAAAAAGAACTTGAACAAAGGTCAAGGTAGGTGCCTCATTAAGAATATTAATTGTTTTCATTTTTTTAAGTGAAATAAAATTGATAAAGAAACTTCCTAAGATAGTTTGGTTTAGGAACCATTGTCCTTAGATATGGTCTGAGCAAGAATATAAAATAAACACTCCTTTGGAAGTGACTTTTGTGATCTTTTTAAAAATATCTACATAGCCTAACTTGATGGCTAATGCTGCCAGCAAAAGCAACTCCCTGTATGTAACTGTAAACACATAATATTTGTCTGGGGGAGCCCACAGGTAAGTTTGAATTTTCCCAGGAGAGAGCAGAGTACTGAGAATGGGGAAATAGGACTGGTGAGTTTTGAAAGAAAGGAATGAAAGTAAAAGATAAGCATAAGTTATCTACACATAAACATCTTACAAGTTTAACTTATCTTAAACTTGAGCATAAACTTATCCTACACAGTCGAGGTAGGGCTTAGGCAGTTGGACACACCAGGTGAGCAATAGGACATGGGGTGTGAAAGTACTGAAAACAAGAAAGGAGACACAGAAAAGGAATTATGTTTTCATACCTACATAGATCCACATGTCCTCATGCATTTGGGAGTTTGCCTCCTACCCACGTGGTTTAATATTGTAGGACCTCTGAAAGTCCTGGACCAAAAATATCTCTTTTGACTTTCCTCCCTAGTTGCTTGAAATTCTCATTATGTTTATTCTGGGGGGATAAAAGCAAGGATGATCCTGCCTTGTCTTCTAATCAGCCTGGAAGCAGCTTGTTAACAAGAATGGTACCCTATTTCTCTGAACCCTCGCACAGTGCCTAACAGTGATGCTTACAGGTGACCTTGACATGTGAGGGAAGATGGGGCACTTTCATTTCTAGCTGTTGAGACCTCCATTCACATTGGTGTATCCAAGGGGCACCGAGGAAAAAGCACAGCCTCCTCGGTAGAGGGGCACCGAAAAGAATAGGGGGTGGGGAACCTTGAGCCACCTGGCCTGCTGTCAGTCTTCCAGCTGGAGGAAGGCTAATCATAGAAGTGTTTTGTTGATCAACCACTTTACAAGAATCTTGTGTTATCTCTCTGAAGATGGTGGAATAGGAAAAGTGGGGGCTTTAGGGGCAAAAATCCCTTAGAACTGATTCCCAGCTGTGGGATTTTGCACAAGTAACCTCTCAGCTTCAGTTTCTGATCTGTAAAATGGGATAAGACAGTAATTTCCCTGGCCTCGTGGAACCTAGTCTCCTCTCTACCTACTAGTGATTATGTCTGGCCAAGTTGACACGTGTGTCCACCTCTTTTACTGCTTCTCACCTGCCTGCCATCCCCACCCCACCTGTTCATGTGGGGCAGGGATTAGCACAGTAGAATTTATTGTTTAGAGCTGGAAAGCTGGAAAAGCATCTGTTTTTTCAAAAATCACGTCTACAGTCTTCGGCGCTACTAGCTGAGCTATCGATGGGTGCTGTTATTTTTTTTTTTTTTTAAATAAAAGAAAAGTTCTGTCTACATTCTGATTTTTCTTTCAAATAATGTGAAGGTAAACGTCAACTCATGGACAAATTCCAAGTTAATGCAGCCTGATTTAGACTATTATTCTAGGTCCTTAGACTACATTTGCAAATCTCGTTCCTTATGCTGTTTTGCAATTGAGATCCGTTGGTACACATCTGAGTACAATTTTCAAGGTTCCAATTTGCAGCATTACAGTAGGGCAGAAATATTTCATTGCTGTTACTCCTTAGATTTTCTGATTATACAGGAGCTGGATTCTTGGTTGTAGAATGAGGAGTGAAGTAAAGTGGTAGGTTTTTGTTTTTTCATAATCCAGTCTCTGCATTTTGCATATTATTGCTTTTTGTAGGGTTCTTCTTGCTTCTGGTACTTTAAACTATCTTTTAACATTTCAATTGATGTTATATATTGAGCAGATGTCTTAAATTATTTGAGCATGTTGTTCAGAGAAACCTAAAGAGAATTAGTTTTAAAAATCATTGTTTTTAGCTTTTCCAAAACTTGGTAAAGCACTTTCTCCACTTTTTTTTCTTTCCACAGTAACACTCTTGATTTCCTCTTTTCAGGTCGTATGTTGCCTCATATTTATCTTAAATTCACTAGGGTAAGGCCCGGAGTACATTTGTTAAATGTCCAATTTGGCGATAACCAAGTTAACGAGTAACATTTATTATTAATTATATCAATAAAAACATCATAATCTTACAGCGCTGGTTTGAGCCTAATAGAGTAGGAGGGTTGAGGGATGAATATTCACAAGCAATGAATGGATCGCTCTTTGGAAAAAATGCTAAAAATCATTTTAATAGCCTCTTTGCATCCTAACCAGACTTCACTCAAATCAAACCATCTCTGGCTAGAAAAAATGTAATCGGTTTCTCAAAATTAGGTTCAATGCACTTGTCTCTGCAGAAGGTCAAGTACTATATTCTCATGAAAGAAAACTGTTCCCCATTTAATGCATCAGTTAATAAAAGGTGTTCTAGGGCTTCCCTGGTGGCACAGTGGTTGAGAGTCCGCCTGCTGATGCAGGGGACGCGGGTTCGTGCCCCGGGCCAGGAGGATCCCGCGTGCCGCGGAGTGGCTGGGCCCGTGAGCCATGGCTGCTGAGCCTGCGCGTCCGGAGCCTGTGCTCCTCAACGGGAGAGGCCACAACAGTGAGAGGCCCGCGTACCGCAAAAAAAAAAAAAAAAAAAAAAAAAAAAGGTGTTCTATTTTTCTGTCTGGTTTTTTTTTTTAATGACTGTATATTAAAGTAATCATCCTGCCAACATGCAAATGATATCCTAACTGAACATGGCTTGGATGAAAGTAATGATGAAAGGGCCAGAGAGACTTATCAGCTACATTATTATGCATGAGAAATGGAAAAACACTGAGCCACCAGAATCTTCCTCTTTTTAGGTTTATACGACTCATAGAAACAAGTAAACATTAAAATATGGTATTTTCTCCTTTTTTAAAAAAGACCTTCAAAGAATCTCATAGAATCTTAGATTTTGATATCTCCTTTTTGGTGCAAGAGTCAGACAATCTAGATTTTTAAAGGAATGTAAAAGAGAGGGAAAGGGAGGGAGAAAAGATGGGCTGGGGGAGGGAGAGAGAGAGAGAGAGAAGGTGAGAGAGAGAGGAAAAAAAACCCAGAGAACTATACCCTCTTTGTCGTAACAGGGAATGGAATAATGTTCATTGTTCTTGTCAGCTAGAACCTGCAGACACTTTTTTTTTTTTTGCGGTACGCGGGCCTCTCACTGCTGTGGCCTCTCCCGTTGCGGAGCACAGGCTCCGGACACACAGGCTCAGCGGCCATGGCTCATGGGCCCAGCCGCTCCGCGGCATGTGGGATCCTCCCGGACCAGGGCACGAACCCGTGTCCCCTGCATCGGCAGGCGGACTCCCAACCACTGCGCCACCAAGGAAGCCCTGCAGACACTTTTTATCTGGGCTGGTTGGAATGATTGTCTTCTGTCCCTGTTCCCCCTATTTTTGTCTATGGATAATAGGCTACCCCTCTAAGGATAAGAGAGAAGCTGTAGATGACCACTGTCTTTTTAAAAAATAACTAATTAATTAATTGATTGATTAATTTTAAATTGAAGTGTAGTTGATTTACAAAGTTGTGTTAGTTTCTGGTGTACAGAAAAGTGATTCAGTTATACATCTATATATCTGTATCTATATCAATATATTTTTCAGATTCTTTTCCATTATCGTTTATTATAAGACATTGAATATAGTTCCCTGTGCTATACAGTAGGATCTTGTTGTTTATCTATTTTATATATATTTATATATATTTATTTATATATTATCTATTTTATATATATTTACATATATTTATATATATAATAGATATATAAAATATATCTATTTTATATATTTTATATATATATATATTTTATATATAGTAGTTTGTATCTGCTAGTTTCAAACTCCTAATTTATCCCTCCTCCCTTCCCTCTTTAGTAGCCATAAGTTTGTTTTCTATGTCTGTGAGTTAGCTTGTTTCTCTTTTGTAAATTAGTTCATATCATACTTTAGATTCCACATATAAGTGATATCATATGATATTTGTCTTTCTCTGTCTGACACACACATATAGGTTGCTTCCCCATCTTGGCTATTGTAAATAGTGCTGCTATGAACATTAGGGTGCATGTGTCTTTTTGAATTAGAGAGTTTTCTCTGGATATATGATTAACGCCACTATCTTACCCAGAGTTTCTACTGGTGAAGACAGAAGGTCTCCAGTGAAATGAGCTGAGCCCAGCTCAGAGGATAGTGCACTGGTCCTAAGGTTCTAGGAGAAAGAGATGCCCGACATGGTCTAGTTGGTGGCATCTGGGCCCTGAGACTTAAATTAAGCTATAACTGACGCACCATAAAATTAACTTTTTTAAAGTTTACAATTTAGTGGCATTTAATATATTCACAAGGTTGTGGAACCATCATCACTATTGAATTCCAGAACATTTTCATCACCCACAAAAGAAACCCTATTATTCATTAGCAATCACTCCTCATTTCCCTCTCCCCCTCCCTCCCAGTCCCTTGCAACCAGGATTCTACTTTCAGTCTCTACAGATTTGCCTATTCAGCTGCATTTTATATGTGACTACAAGACAACACACTTGATGGCATTTGCTCTTACTCTCATGTGGGACACTGAGCAGTGCAGTAGGTGGTTTCCCGGGATGTTCAGTGAGGGATCCAGTGGTTTCCTCACACCCCTTCCGAAGTCTCCAGCCTCACTTCTGCTTTCTCCCCCACACCGACAACCCATGACCAGATTCTATAGATTTTAACCACCCACTGCAACATCCTCCCTCCTCTCTGCTTCATCGCTGGATCCCCTGCCACTCTTAGAGCCTCATCAGCGTGGATAGTGGTTATGATGACTGCACTGCAGTCGCTTCTCTCCTGGTCTCCCTGCCTCCCGTCTTGCCCCACTTCATTATCCTCTATGGTGCTGCCAAGCGGTCTTCTAATAATCTAAATCTGTTTATATCCCACCCCTCATCCTAAAATTCTTGAATATCTCTCCACAGTTTTCAGAATGAAGTTCAAACCACACTAGTTCCTCCAGTTTGCTCTTAGGCTCACCTTGCACAGTTTCCCACTTGTACACTTGCCTGCACCCATACCGAATGGGTACCCCAGAATGTGTCACCCAGCTTCAGGTTTGCTGTCCCTGCACTTGCCTTTACACTGTCTGGAGCATTGTCTCCTGCTGTATGCTTCTGTTGATCCTATATTCTACCCTCCCTTGTCTAGAATGTGGGCCCTTTGTGGACGGAGACTGTGTTCATCTCTACACCAAGCACTCTCTCTGTTCCTCTGCTGCACACTTCACACACTTTCCTCACTTTTCCATAATGTCAGTGCTATTCTCAGTGTCTTCAACTGTATTGTAAATGTACTGAAAGCACAGATTTATAATCCATAGCTGCTAGTATAGTACCTACGTCCATAGTTAAGAGCTGTCAAATGGAAGAAAGGGAAGAAAAAGAAATAAAGGAAGGAAATAAAGAGCAACAGAGCTCAAATGCTGCTTGTCTCCATGTGTGGCATTAACTCATAATGGGATTCAGCCCTTTTCCCTTAAAGCCTATCCAAGCCAAAAATCATAAGTGAAAAAAAGCAAGTTTTATATTGTTGTTTGGAAGATTTTTGGAGGACACGAAAGAGAGGTTTTATAACACAAACACTTGGTAAACTTCATAAAAGTCCCTATTTGATCTTTTTGTTTTTCCCCTCTGTCCCCAGAAGACATGACTATCTATAATGTACATGGATAGGACAACACAACCTCAAAATACATGAGGTAAACACTGATAGAACTGCAAGGAGAAGTAGATTAACCCACTGTTCTACTTGGAGACTTCAACACTCCATCAGAAATGGACAGATCCAGCAGGCAGAACATCAGTTGGGACATAGCTACACTCAACAATACCATCAATAAACTGGATATAATGGACATCTATAGAGCACTTTGTCTAACAGCAGCAGAATACTCATTCTTCTCGAGCTCACATGGAACATTCACCAAGACAGACCACATTCTGTGCCATAAAACATACCTTAACAAATTTAAAAGAATAGAAATCATACAGCTCATAATGGAATTAAACTAGACATCGAAAACAGAAAATAGCTGGAAACTCTCAAAATGCTTGGCGGTCAAACAACACGCTTCTGAACAACACATGGATCAAAGAAGAACTCTCAAGAGAAGTTTAAAAATATTTTGAACTAAATGAAAATGAACATACAACTCATCAGAATTTGGGGATGCAGAGAAAGCAGTGCTTAGAGGGAAATTTATAGCATTGAATACATATACCAATAAGAGGCAGACTAGTTCATACCATGGAACTTGGGAAAAATTCAGAACTTAAAGGCACCTATTGCTGCAGCAAGACTGGGATGAGACAAGGGGCTGAAAAAACAAGAATTGGTCAAAAATCTCTGAAAGGCAATCAGACCTAGTGATCCTTTCTTCCATCCCCTGTATCCCAACCCCACCAAGAAATTGGAAATTTCCTTTTTTTAAAAAATAAATTTATTTATTCATTTATGGCTGCATTTGGTCTTCATTGCTGCATGCAGGCTTTCTCTAGTTGCGGCGAACGAGGGCTACTCTTCATTGCAGTGCGCGGGCTTCTCATTGCAGTAGCTTCTCTTGTTGCAGAGCACGGGCTCTAGGCGTGCGGTCTTCTGTAGTTGTGGCACACGGGCTCAGCAGTTGTGGCTTGCGGGCTCTAGAGCGCAGGCTTAGTAGTTGTGGCGCACGGGCTTAGATGCTCCGCGGCATGTGGGATCTTCCCGGACCAGGGCTCGAACCCATGTCTCCTGCATTGGCAGGTGGATTCTTAACCACTGTGCTGCCAGGGAAGTCCCAGAAACTTCCTTTGAAGGGGGTAAATCTCAAAAACACCAGGGATAACAGTAGACAAGGAAGAGCTACTGTAATAAAATGATAAGTGATAAAGAGGCAATAAAGACAATATGGAAAATTGAGTGCCTACCCCAGTGCTCCTTACTGTATGAGCATTCAGAGTCAGGTATATGCTTCCCCTATCCCCTGGATAAATATTACAGATTCCTTCTCTGGAGAAACCGAATTGTTCCAAAGAAAACACCTATGGATACTGTCCTGGCAGGAAAGCAGATTCACTCTAGATGATTCAGATGAAGAGACATTAATGGAGGAACTACTTACAGTCTGTAAATGAACAAATGAGGGATGATGAGTCACCTAGCAACCAGCATCGGTAGGAAGCCATTGTATCCCCAGGACTGAAAGGACAATGGAGGGAAATACAGGCCAGTGGAACAAAGCCCTCACAGCAGAAACTGAAGTGTGGGGAGTTACATACACTGCTAGAGACTCTTGCTGAGTAGGGAGAGAATTTGGTGCGGGGACGATACCCTAACCTTTGCCTTCCGCTCACCCACATCCTCCTAGTGCCTGCCCACCAGACTGCAGTTGTTTTAGGGAGCCCAGGTATGTAGTTCCTGGGACCCAGAGTAAGACAGAGAAGAATGGAGAAAAGATACGATGGGGGAGGGGGGTCAGTGCCTAAACAGGATATCTAGCAAAGATACTGACATTTGGAGGTCCTCTAATGAAACTTCTGTGCTCCAGTGTTAATACCCTAGAAGTCTGCTGGAGTGAACTGCCAAGTAGCCCTTTCAGTGCCACATCCTCCCAGCAGCAGGGACGGGGACAGAGCAAGACGAGACCAAACCAGGGTGCTTTGAACAACTGGGAGGCGGAGGGAGGGAACAGAGAGGCTGAGATTGGGTCACTCCGATGAGGAAGATCAGAGGCATCAGAAATGTGCGACAGGACGCGCCTGAAGACAAACAAACCACTCATTCCTGTCATTATGTCTGGTGGGCCTTGCCATCTATCGTTCCAAATAGTATGGGAATAGCCATGCAAGACAGTATTCTTGAAAGGAAGGACCACTGGAACGGGGAGGGTCTTTTTTTTTAAAGCTGGTGTGTAAAACATGAATTTGATTTATCCTTAGGGGAAAGGGAAAGTGGAGATCTGTAGATGTGTTTTTAAAACAGGAGTGCCTGTGCTTGAGCAGCCTTGGGAGTGGATGCTTCTCTGAGAACATCCCAGACCTGGAAACTGAGCTCGCTCTATGGCAGCTCTGCCCAAGACCTGATGCTGACTTCACTTTTTGATGTCTTTGTTCAAACCATATGTTGTAGGAACAATACAGATTTGTAAATAAATAGACTATGATTCGAGAGTCCTTCTGTGTAGGTAACTTGTTTTCATCTCAGATTTATCAGTTTCTTAGAGGAAAAGATGGACTTGAATTTAGAAAACTTTGGACCCTCAGAGAGCCCAGAAGATAGTTATTCACTGCGTCTGCATATTTCATACAGTGCTGAACCTCAGCATGGCGGAATGTTGTACAATTCAGAGCTATTTTTGATTCTGCAATGTTTTATTTTTAATAGTTGAAGGGATTTCTAAAATGAGTGTAACCGTTCATATCCTTTTTCAATTCCTCCTTTGAAAAGATTTTCACCAATTTTGAATTTAATTGTATATTTTTGTTTGCTTATGGCTCTGGGTAGCTTTTGAAGATGTTGAAACAGAGGACTTCATGAAGGGCAAAGGGAGTAGTGGACAGTACAGGGGGAGGGCTGGGTTAGGCCTTCCGCCTTCTCAGACACTGCAAGCTCTTGGCCAATTCTTTCTTTCTTTCCTTCTTTCTTTCCTCCTTCCTCCCTTCCTTGCCTTCTTTTTTGTTGTTTTGTTTTTTTGAGTGCTGAGTGATTAAAGCTGACTTTGGCCCTGATGACTCGCAGTAGATTCTCCAGCATGTTAGAGCTGGAAGGAGTCATAGGAATCATTTAATCCTATTTTACAGATGAGGAAACCGAGACAAGAAACGTAGCCACTTGCTCAATGTTACACCATTTGTGGAAAAGTCAGGTCTTCCTACACCTAGTTAAGTATTTTATCCCTTATGTGTATTACCAAAAACATCTTTATAACCCACACTTACGAATACGAATAATGGCCAGGTGTCTCTTCAGGCTTTCCATCATCAGAGGCCTGCTTAGCCCTGAGGCCGCCTCCCACCATTGGGCTCTTTGGGACCTGAAGGCCATTATTTGTGTGCCATTTACATTTTGTCCTTCACTCGCCCACTAACACTTCCCCACTCCGTATGTTATTCCACAGGTGCCAGCTAACTAATCTGGTAAACTAATAATCAATTTGCCCACAGAAGACACTGAAAGGCCCCAATAGGAAGAGATTCCGCCTGTATGTTACCACTTGGCAGACATTTCTGAGCCAGCTGTTACTGTTCTTGTCTCCAAACAAACTGCTTGGAGTGTTGCCAGGTTAAGCCTGACTCTGAGACAACTGTGCTTTCCTTCTGTGCGCTTCAGGTTTTCCCCAAAGAGCTCAGGGTTCCTTGGTTTGGTCTAGGTCCTGGTTTGGGTACTGCCCCACTTTTCCTTTTTTAGGGGATCTTAGTCATGAAATATTTGAGTGAATGAGAATCCAGAACTCAAGCATAACCACTGTGCTACCTCTGAGGTTTCCCACTACAGTTATCTTTTCCTCTGAGGTGAGGATTTTGTTTTGATATATTTATTCAACTCTAAACAGACCAGTATGTTCAAGGGTCTGCTGGACCAGATTCAAAGGTGAGTAGCCCTCGGACCCTTCCTAGAAGAGTTCAAGAGTTCACAGCATAGTAAGAAATATAACAACTGCATGCATGACCAAGTACACAGGGCCTGAGGAAAACATTCTCTTATGAGACTTTATCAGGGGCAAGTATTGCCAAATGGTTAGGAATGTGGACTCTGGGGCAAGAGAACCCTGGGGTCAAATCCCAGGTGAACCCATTACTAGCTGTGTGACTTTGGGAAAATTCATGAAACTCTCCTTGCCTCAGTCTTCCCATCTATAAAATGGGGGATAAAATAGTACATATTTTATGGTTGTAAAAATTAACTAAATGCATATGTTATAATAAGAATTATGTATTAAATATTATAATACCATATATAAAATTTCTCATTAGAGATGCATTTAGTCTAATTATCTCACTTGATTTTCACTTTGTTTCAGTTCAATCAACACAAATTGAGCAACTACTTAGGTTCTGTACTGGACTCTGGCAATGCTAAGGTTAATAAGACAAGGTCTGTGGTGTTAAGGGGTTTGGGGTTCTACTGAGGAAAACAACACTTTCATGCCTCTCTTGATTGACTTTAACTCTCTCAATCATCACCAACTCTCTGTGCCTTGTAGACAATGAGTATGAAGAATCAACACACCCTTTCCTTCAAGCAATCTACACATCATGTGAGCACAAGGGCCCTGTTTCTGTTAATACAACTTCACCTCCGAATAATTTCTATATACTCTTCCCCCTCTGCAATAATTCTTAGAGGTAGGCATTTAGAAAATTGATTCCTCCAAGTCCTAATGTTTAACTAGTATGTCCAGAGCACATTTTTATAGAAAGAAGAGATAATTAACTTGATTTCATTGTTACATGACTACCCCATGACAAGCTGAATTCCCGGAGTGAAAATGTGTGCCATTTTCCTTCCAAAGAGCAAGCTGTCTGGCACTCAGCTGTGCTTTTCCCTCAACAGCATTCTCCTCACCATCAGAATTGCCACTCTGATGACTAAGGAAAAATCTCTCTATTTCCCTGCCCCTTGGATTAAACAGAACATGAGTTAGCAAAAACTTTGTGGCAGAACCTGGTACTAAGGTGATAAATTTGGCTTTCCCTGAAATGTGTAAACTTTGCGCAGAGAGAGAGTTTTAAGCAGCACAAAGGGAAAGAAGTGTAGATTCCAGTCTTATGATTTAAGATCTCAGATCCAGAGCCATTTACTAGTAAGAATTATAGGAAAGAAATTAAAATATAGTAAAAGTCTGTTATAAAGCATTTGCCTATATAATAGATTTTATTCTATCATAATAAAATCATGTCTCTCAAATTAGTCTGATATATCATTAAGTCATGGGGAGCAAATAAAATGGAATAGATGTTGAGGCTGTGAGAGGCTGAGTAGAACTTGACAAATGTTGTAACTTCTCAGAGACTGAGTATGCTCATTGCTGGAACAGAGATAGCACAATGGAGAGCAACGTCACAGGGTTGTGTGTGTGTTAAATAGCAAATGCAAAGTTTCTGACACGTAATATAAGCCCTCGAAAAGTAACAGCTATTATTACCTTTTTTCCTTATGTCATAATAGGATTTTACCCTACTTGACTGAGTTGCTGTTGTTGTTTTTTAATATAAAAGGGACTCATAGTGTATTCCATTGGCCAGGAATCTCTTTTCTCAACCAATGGTGAAATATTTATTAGAAGCCATAAAATAGCAAAGGCAGCCCTTCAACCCAAAACTTTTACGTTATGTTAGTCAAACCTTTTTCAATTTCTTTGGTTAAAAATCTCGATATACATTCAGGCAAAAAGGGTAGAAATCTAAGCCTATTTGTAAAAAGAATATCAGTCATTGTTCTCATTCTAAACGAACAATACCATTTGATACATGCTGTGACAACAGTCTGGAAAGATGGAGGACATGTCTGTGATTACGGTCATTGTCATCTACAGGGGCTTCTAAGGAAGCAGCAGTAATACCAGTGAAAGAGGGGAAATGAGGAGGGGAGAAAACTGAGGGCGTGAGGATAGCTGAGCAAACCTCCGGTGTCAGAATAAGGAAGGTATTGCTGGAGAAGTAGCAAGGGAGAGAGGACGAGAAGAAGAGAAGGTACAAAAGGACTAATGTAAGCACCAAGAAAAGAGGAAGAATACTAATTGTCTGTGATTCAAGGGTATTATTTTATAGAATGCAGCGAACTCAGTAACACTAGTTGTCCTACAGATGCTTCATGTGGGTAGAAAGTAAAATATTATTTTGCGTGAACTCTGTAGTACTAGTCAGATTTCTTTGATGATTTATTCCTAACTTTGCTAACATAGCTTGGCATGTGAGAAACTGCTCTCTCAGCAGCCATACATCTTCTAAAAGTTTCATTTCATTTTAGGGAGAAAATTAAGTGTCCATTCCATAGCAATCAGAAAGAATAAATCCCATTTTAAGCACATATTCCTTGCTGTGAGCTAATAAATACAGTTTTCACTAGCCTATTTCTCTTTTTCTTGTGAATTAATCTTGAGTTGCTGCTTTAAGATATTCAGAGTAGGCACAGATCCACAGAAAGAAAAGCAAAAAGGATTATGTATCGAGACAGCTTCTTTTCTTAAAATAATCCATATTTTTATGTCACGGTCATTGATGCTTAGAAAATTGTATTGACAATTCCATTTTTAAACTAATGGTTTATAGGGACTGTTAGCTTTGTCCTTAGGCTCCTGGCAGCCCAGGGCAAACTTTTATTTCCAAGCATCTGCTCACCACTTAATTCATAATTAGCATTCTGGATACAGCCGGAGCTGGTAGCAGTAGTTCTAAATTACCGCTTTGGACAAGCATATCAATGATGAAAACTCATGACTCACGTCTCTGCTGAAAGGATGATTTCTGGTGTTGTTTACATCTTTCGAAGTTACCAGTATAATTTTGCTGTAATAACTAAGATAATGAATTTTCCTATTGTTTTTCTTTTTCTTTCTTTCCTCTTCAATTTTGGGAACACTTCAGTCTATTTTTCTCTTTTCTTGTTATCAATGGCATGGGTAGTTGTACACATTACATTTTGTATTAATGGATTATTTCTTGTTTTATTAGGAATTAAAATATTGCATAAAGTGGGGTATTTTGCAGATGTAAATGTTGAAATCCTGAGAATCGTGTTATATGGCAATAAAGTCTCCATCACATTTCAAAATTTAAAACTTCAATCCTAACAGTGACAGCTTTTAAAAATCTCCTTGGATGGCACTTGAGGGTCAGTGCTCAGAAGTGTCCTGGTTGAATCTGTGGATTAGACAGCTCTTCTTATTTGAAGAGTTTGGAGGGTTTGCACAATGAACACCAAACATAATGATGCTGGCTGATGGCTTAAAGCGAGACGTAGTGACCAACTCCAGCACAGACACTGAGGGGAGGGAACTCTTACGAAGTGGTCCTCGTGGTGATGACTGCTGGTAAAGTCGTGAGGTCTGACGATACTACCACAGCCAAGGCATCTGCTGGAGACAGAATCCAGTCCCAAGCCAGCCTCTCCCATCAGCAGGCATCGCTGTGGGACATGGAAAGATAGAGGCAGAGACTGGAGTGCTGCGTCCACAAACCAAGGAAATATCATGATATATAGGTGTGTCTGTGCAGGAGTAAACACATGTGACATGAAATTCAGAGTGACGTCAAGTCTATGAATTAACAGGGTGACAAGGAAAATAGACTAACTTTTCCTTTGAGACACAAAGAGAAACATCTAGTTGTGGTAGAGGTTTGGCTTCCTCTTTTATGTAACACTTCTCTCTGCTTATGATTTTGGTTCTGAAAATTCTTTTCCTCTCCATTCTGTATAGGAAGTACACACAGGTATTGTTGGAATGCTTGTAACTTGCACTCAGGACTGTCAGATCCCAGTAGGACTGTTCTGTTGCTGGAGCTTGGGGGCAGGGAATGAATAGGTATAGATATTCAACTCCAGAATAGATATTTTGCCCTCCAGGTGTTTGGGGAACAGAATGTATACTTCTCTACTTCCACTAATACCAAAGTGTAAACTCTCTTTATCCAATAACTTGTAGTTTTCCTTCTACTTAGTAGAAGGGAGTTTTAGATACATTTTTCTTACTTAAAATTCCTTCCTCCTGTTTCCCACTGGGTTTTTAGTTAAAAAGCCAACCACTCATTTCTATTTTGGTAGGTTTGTATCCAGAGCAAGTACACAGTACTTTTATTTCAACTCTATTTTGAGGTATTTTTTCTAAAAGAAGCATTTTTTAAAGAAAAATTTTGCCTACTGGAGTAAATGATTTACCAGCTAGGCAAAAGAGCAAGAAAACTGCTCACATTAAATCTCAGAACATTTAAAGTTCTATTGTGCCTGTGAAGTTTAGCTCTTAGAACTTTAGATAGTAGCCTTTTCTACTCAAATACCCAGAGCCTAAAAAGAAGCAGTACTATGTGACCACGTGCATTTTTATTTTTAGGATTTAAACAGTAATGGGCTTTGAAAAGTCATGTTAGAAATTTGTGTTTAGCTGCTGTCTACAGATAAGTATTCAAATTTCTGAGGTATGCTCATTAAAATTTCTTATTTTACAGTATTTACATGAATAGGTTTCTCCCCATACATATATCAGTTTACACACACACACACACACACACACACACACACACACAGTTTTTCCAGAATTTTAATTCCATCACTATACATGATACACATGAAATATTTTAAATAAAATGTATCTAGTCAGATCAATGCTCAGATTAGCTTCTGTATAACCAGCTCACAAATTAATAACCCTCACATAAAAGAAGACTATAACTACGGCAGAAACTCATCTGTATCTCAACTGAGATAATTATTATGGATTTCATTTCAAAAATACAATTATGAAGGCCATTATGACTTAAAAATCTATCTTTGAGCATTTAGACTGGTTCATCAGAAAATGTTTTCCCATTTCTTCACCAAAAGTTATAAAAGCTTTGACTCAGGGTTTATCAAATATTTAGAACCAGAGGATCTTAATATGAGAAGAGCAATTATTGGAATCATCAGAGAACTGTTCAACAGAATATTGTACTACAAAAGTGGCAGTAGTTACAAGGTATAATCATATCGGTTTGTCCGTAATGATCCATGTTAGGAATGAATGAGGAAAGAATACATACTTAGCTTCAAAACAGAAGACAATAAGCTACTTCTTTGCTCTTGATATTGTTTCTTATTCCATTGATAGTGAAACATAAGTAGCAAATACTTTGCTTATAAGTGGCAACATTTTAACTTTTACTTCTTCCTGTGGTCCTTGTTTGTGCTTGGGAATAAGTAAGTCTTCAGTGCTAAGAAGAGAAAGGAACTGGAAGCATGTTAACATTCTCAAATATAAGAGGTATAAGAGGATAGAAAAGGTTCAAGGACCCCACAGTGTAGGTCAGAGAAAGTTATCACTGGAGAGAACAGTAGAAAAGAGGAGGCCAGCTAACAGCGTTGGCATCAGGGAGAACTGTGAAATCCATGAAGTATGTCTTTATGTGCTTCTCATCTCCTGGCAATGTTTACTCACGCTTTCTCCATCAAATGCCCACCACCCTCCCCGCCAGTCTCTTCATAGTCCTTCCTTCCTAACTGAACAGTACCCACTTGGCTCTATTATCTCCTCAGTGCTCTCCAATAGATAATTTGCCAAATTGCTCGGTGTTAACAACAACAAAAAATGTCTAAGTATCAAATACTAAGCAGGATACTAAGTGCATAAAAATTACCCTAATGCCTGGGCTTCCTTCCAAGTATCATGCTTAATGATGACAGCATTCCCATTAGTTCCTCCAATAGAGGGGACTTCTGGACAGATTAAAAGGCAAAACTTTGGGAGTTCATTCGGGGAAGGACATCTAAAATCAGGTATGGCTTTGAGATATTCCTTGAATCACACTATACATATATACCTGCTAATTTTATGTGGGTTCTTTTGTGACTTACAGACTTTGAGAACCCAAGAAAATCAGATGGTTTTCTAGTCCTCCAATCATCAAATTTTATTTTTAAATTAGACTGGGTGTGAAAAATCAGGATTCTTAGGCCGGTTAAAGGAGTCACAGATTAATAAGAGATTTTCCCATTCTTCACATTGCTCCTTAATTTCTTATTTGATGTTCTCATATAGAAATATTTTTTCTCCATTCTCTCTAAGAATGTAATGACCTCAAACACATAGCCTGTACAACTTGACTTCTAAGAATACCTGCGTGCATGTGTGCGCACACACACACACACGCACACACACACACACACACACACACACAGCTGAAGGTAATTTAAGGACTAAGAGGATATATTCTTTAGAATTTCAAGATGGCAATAAAAACGTACTTTCAATTTGGCTGAAACTGAGAAAGTTGGAATTGTGTATAAATATATCATTATAAAAATTTTCTTTATTGATCCTTTAAATTATGTCTTAAAAAGTTTGGAATTTGACAGTTTTAGAGATCATGTACTATATTCATGTTCTTAAACTAATTCAATAAGGCTATTAACATGATAGTTCTACTGAAGAACATTAATTCCTTTCATTAAATATATTAATGGATACTTGCAGTCATTGCTAAAGTCAAATACAGTCATTCCTTTTTGACTATACAGTGACTGTTCTTATAAAATGAACATTTACTCAGCTCTTAAAATAGTGATATGCAGGACTGGAGGATGATGTCTGCTTTTTAGTTCCTTTGAATTCAATACAATTATTTTACTAAGCCTCTCAGCAAAACTCGCACAAGGAACATAAAAGCAGTGAAGGTACTCTTTAGAAAGCAATTACCTGAACTCTGATATCCTTCATTCAGGCAGATGAATGTGGAGTATACATGCCTCCTCAATGGCTTGTCTTTGATAACAAGTGTAAAATATTTATGAATAAAATCACTAGGTTATTTCACTCTCAAACTATTGCTGTCTGCTATTTATTTCAAAGACAACAGAGAGACAAATACAGATGCATTTTCGTTTGTTTGGATTTCATCTTTAATGACATCCTTTTAACTTTTACTTGTTCTAGATTTTGGTTTAATTAAGAACCCATAGTAGATGCTGTATTGTGTTTCCCAGGTTCCCCTTCCAGGAATGGGGCTTGAGAGATTTATCATTTAATGGCTCTCAGTTGAGTCCCTCTCTGGGAAATGTCCTTCACCAAAGAGAACCACCCTGCTCAAGGCCACACCCTTGCCCTGAGGTCAGCCTGCATCATTTGACTGGTTGATGTATCCAGGTAGAAACATGAAGATGTCCCCCTTGCCTAAGTTAGGACGACTGTGAGGGCACCATCCCTGCTCCAGAGTACCCGCACGATTGAGTGAGCCTTTGCTGTAGCTTCATCTAGTTTAAACCTTCCCTCTGCCCAGTCCTCCTTCTTACACTTCCCTACGAGCTTACCTAATAAACTTCCTGCATGAAAATGGAGAACTGAACTTACACAGCAACCTGTAAGTTTGAAAATCACAGTCATCCTTGAACAGCCTAGACCAGAATCTTAAAGAGAAAGTTTAGGGTATGGGATGAGATTGATAGGCAACAATCACAAAAGATTTTTTCTCTGGAGAGGACATTAAGATGTAGAATCTAAGAGTTATCAGTCAACATAGATCTTCCCATGAAGTAACTCCTTTACTGCGAGCAATGGAGTATTTTTGAAAGAGCACTGGACAGGAAGAAGACAATACTGTTCCTTCCTCCAAACAGTGTGGGACCTCGGGCAAGTTGGCTTCTTTGTGAGAGACTCGACTGTGTTCTCTAAATTCCCTTCTGATTCCATGGGTCTATGATTTTTTCCAAGCATGTGGAAGAACTACCACTTATCCTTTGTTATTAAAAATTATTGGGATGATACTTATTTCTCTGTAGTTTTCTTCAAAGAATGCCAGAGGCCACACAACAGGGATGAATGAAAGATTTTTAAAAATGGACCATAATTCACTATAGCCGAGAAGGTATCCAGGCAGCCATAATGTTTCTGAAGGATTGGTGCTTTGAGGGAAGACAGTGTGTGAGACTATGAAGAGGACTCTTTTCATACCTTATGTCCAACATTCACTTACAAACTTACCAAGCTATAGAACACAAGAAAAAAAATGACTAATAAGAAAAAAAATACTAAAGGTCTTCAGAAGTTTCAGATATTGGAGATATCAAATACCCCCCCTCGTGTTGACCTGTTAGTACCTCAGTTACTTTCATCTCCCTAGGACCTGTGATGTGTTCAAGGTGATATGGGCTAATTTTACATGATAATTCATGCTAATGTATAAAGAGAACTTCTCTGCCACCTCCTTGAACCATTTGATAAACTTCAGTAGTGCTTCTAAGAAAATAAATAACTAGTTGTATAGCCCAGAAGAGCTGGTTGGAATTTCAGGCTATGTCGGAGAGAAGAATGTTGGTAAGATAGCAATACATAAGGGCAATAATTTGGGGACAGGAAGAGCACTTTGGGGACCCTCTAATGGCTTTATGTTAGCTAACCAGCCTGACCACGTGGACACTAAATTGTTAGCAAGCACAATTAATCATTGACCCATACGATTTTGTTTCTGTCTGATCTGCATACTATAGCTGCTTTATACTTTGAGACTTTGAGAAATACACAATATACTTTGTGTATTTCATGCAGTTCTGTTGTTTTAAAAAGCTGAGGAGGTATTAAAGTGAAGCAACTGTAAATCTATCAGATCTGCCGCAGCCAGTATCAGGTCCACCAGGGCATGATTGCTGCTGTGAGGAATGCAGATTTCTGTTGGCTGTGCTCCGATGCAGATAGACCTTGTCTTAGGAATCTGAAAAGATGAAGAGCACAGGAATCTTGGTTTGTTTTATTTATTTATTTTTATTTTTTTGCGGTACGCGGGCCTCTCACTGTTGTGGCCTCTCCCGTTGCGGAGCACAGGCTCCGGACGCGCAGGCTCAGCGGCCATGGCTCACAGGCCCAGCTGCTACGCGGCATGTGGGATCTTCCCGGACCGGGGCACGAACCCGTGTCCCCTGCATCAGCAGGCGGACTCTCAACCACTGCGCCACCAGGGAAGCCCTCTTGGTTTGTTTTTTAGAGAAAGGAGACATGACACAACATTTCTAGGTCCTGTAAAGGAAGCCTTTATTTTTCACTTTATTTTTTTGTAAGTTGTAGTGTTGAAGGTATAGAAAAACAAGGGGAAAAACAAGAAATTCTGTTGGAAGATTGAATAGTTGAGCCCAATAGAGCTACTGTTCTGTCAGTATTGACATTACAAATTTCCATCTATGGATGTTTATAAAATCCAGTTAGACCTGAAACAAAATACACTAGACTCTAGCAGCAAGCAATTTCAAAAAAAACTGAATAACATGCCTTCAATTATTTTTAACTCTAGGCCTTGCAAATTGTTCTATCACCAAACTACTCTGAATGTACCCAACCTCGTTTGACCTGACATTGTAGTCGATTTCTTTCAGACACATTTTTGGTATATATAAGTGTGATAAAATGCTCTTCAAAGGTACTTTAATTTAGATAAATATAGACATTAAGCTTCATCACTACTTTTAGAGAATATTACCTTTAAAGTAGATTCCCTACTGTATATTGCTTGAATTAAGCAGTTTTAGTAACTACTTGATAAGTACTGAACTTTATTTGAGTAATGTTCAGCATATTAAAGATCTGAAATTATAGTCCTAATTTAAGATCTCATTGGGCAATATTAACTAAGTATAATGGTCCCAATGCCAGCACAAAGGCCTGTACAATGAAGTACTATTTACTGGCTCAATGAACCCTGCCTTTATACAGCATTGCTACATCAATGTTGCAGTGTTTTATTGATCTTTGTCTGAGACATGGAGAATAGAAAAAGATGGGAGGGGGCTTCCCTGGTGGCACAGTGGTTGAGAGTCCACCTGCCGATGCAGGAGACACGGTTTCGTGCCCCGGTCCGGGAAGATCCCACATGCCGCGGAGTGGCTGGGCCTGTGAGCCATGGCCGCTGAGCCTGTGCGTCCGGAGTCTGTGCTCCGCAACGGGAGAGGCCACAACAGTGAAAGGTCCGCGTACCGCAAAAAAAAAAAAAAAAAAAAGATGGGAGGAGTCAAGAGAATGCATATTGAAGAGATAGTAAAAGAAAAAACTGGAAAGATGAAGGGGGGGAACAGAAAAGATTAGAAGATGCAGTTGACCAAGAAGCAGACTCATACCAAGATTTACAACTAATTCAATGGACATAATGCTGCTATAAGTATACTCAAGATCTCACATTTAACTGTTCATTATTCATTTATTTAATAAATAATCACTGAGCACCTAATATAAGCCAGAAAATTTTCTAAGTGCTAGGGACATGAAAGTGAACAAAACAGATGAAAATTCCAGTCCTTTAGACAACTGGTAGATGAATGGATAAGCTAATTGTGGTATATACATACAAGGAAATATCATTCAGCCATAAATAAGAGGGAAATTGTGACATGTTACAACATGGATGAACCTTGAGAACCTTATGCTGTGTGAAATAAACTAGTCACAAAAAGACAAATACTGTATGCCACCTCTATGAGGCATCTGGAGTAGCCAAGTTCATAGAGACAGACAGTAGGGTGATGATTGTCAGGGCTAGGGGAGGGGAGAATAGGGGAGTTATTGCTTAATGGGTCTAGAGTGTCAGTTTTGCAAGACGGAAAGAGCCCCCTTGATGGATGGTGGTTGCACAACAATATGAATGTATTTAATACCACTGAACCGTACACTTCAAATGGTTTAAGAGGGTAAATTTTATATTATGTGTATTTTACCACAATTAAAAAAAATAGGGGAAAAAACCTTCCTGCCCACATAGAGTTTACTATTTGATAAACTCGGTTAACAGCTTCCTAGGTTATATACAATCTGTAGGTCTCAAAAAGATTTTGGTAATAGTTTTCTTTTTTTCCCATTCTTCAGGGAGAAATATAACCAAAAGAGTGTTGATTCTTAAAAGATTCTAAAGAAATGTAATACAAATTTTAGTATACACACATCAATGTAATCCTTCAGTACTTACAGTTAATAAGTTCCCTTAGGTTCTCTTAGGTCTGTCCTGATGAAAAAGGAGCAGTGGGCAGGGGAATCCCAACAGAAAGAATCTGTGTGGGGAGGACTGTCGGAAAAACCAAAGTTTAGAGGGATTCAAACTGCGAAGACTCACTACCAGCCTAAGGGGCACAGCATCCTTCCTCCTGCTGCCTCTTACTGAGGCCTCTTGAGAACACTAAGAACCAAGAATCGGAAGAGAGAACCTTCTGGCTCCTCATTTGCTCATCTTGTAGGATGCTTCTGTAAGGGCCTTTTCAGTGCATGGGTCCCGGCTGCTCCTCCCTCAAACTGAATTATTTCTTACTTTTGACCTGTTCTCAAAGGTTTTCCTCTTTGAAGATGGGTGGTGTTTCTGTGGACCACTCATATCAGATTCATCTGGGCATTAAAAGTGGTGGTTCTTGGACCTACTCAGGCAGAACCTTTAGGAATCTGCATTTTTACTACACTCCTCAGTTGACTGGGTAACATGTGAATGATTGAGAATCACCCCTAATGGGGTGTTTTTGAGTGTATTTGGGGAACAAAAGAAAACCTTTATTTTCTCTGTCAAATGAAACTGAGATTAGGGCTCATGGTCCTAAACTTTACCTGAAGCTTGGATATTACTTTGCACCAGGTAGATGCACCAGGATCAATTCAACTCATGGGAATGATTGCAACAAGTCAAGATGTTACCTGGCAAAGTATCAGTGACAGCTCTTGCCTTAAAAAAAAGGCTGTATATTGTTCACAGCAAAGAATTTAGGTGGTTGCAAACTCCCTCTGATATTTCCTCCCATGTAAGCAAGTAAAAAGGTTTTGTTATTGTATGTTTACACCTTCAGTATTTTATATATATAGATATAATGACTCCAATATTGTGGAAGGCCATGTTTCTGGGACGCTTGTTGAAAAAAATGACAAAATTAATATACTTCAGGTCGAAATAACCCTTCAATTTAATGGATGAATGACCTCAAAAGACTAATATTCTATTAGTCTTCTAAATGTTCAACCACCTGCTTTCTCCTGATTTTCTTTAGCCTTTAATATCTGTGCAACTATTTGATATTTAAACAGTTATGTCCTTGCTATGTCTTGCTACCTTGTCAGATTATACGTTTCTAGGGAGGAGATACCAGTATTATTTAGCTAGAATGAGAGCCCTAAAATGATATTGCCCACTTCCTAAGCTAATAAGGCTTGAAGGTTAGAAGGTAGGTGCATTTTATACTATATCCTTAGTGTTTGGTACCCTGCCTGATATATAAGTAGGCATTCAGGAAATGCTTATTGAATTAATATGAAATATGAACATGGAAGGCTGGCCTGGAGGGCATGGACGTGATGGTTACCAGCGACATAGCATCAGAGTCCTAAGAGATGGGCAGTTGCTCTCCAACTGCCTAATGAGAATATATTAGAAGACAATCTGGTTTACAAGCTGATAAACCAGCTCCTTATGGATGAGAAACTCTCCCTGATGGTCTAAAAGCTCTTTCCGGAAAATTCTATTATTCAGACAGCCATTCATAACTGAAGAGTTAACTGGCATCAAAAAAAGGTGGCCAAGAGAACAAATGCAAGAAGTTACAATGTTAGGTTGAAGTGGAATTAACTCTCAAATTCAGCAAGGCATCTTATGGCTTGATACTGGAGGTTTCAGTTTTTCTATAAAACAGCATCTTCATACAGTATCCACCTCGGTCTAAATTTATAGACTGTTTCCACTTGCTCAGAACCAATTACTCAGTTTGCTAAATGTTGGGTCTTCTAGAACAAGAGTAAAGGCCAATTGTGAAGAAGAACACAGATGAAACAGACTTGGAAGCCACCTCCTACTTTTCTCAGTGTAAATACCAACCAAATTCCCTGCATTAGAGAGAGCAAACAAATTTTTTTTCTTTACATTTAACAAAAGGTAATTTTGGAATTTTTGTTTGGAAACTAATTTTTAATGTGATATCATTATTTCCCTATGTGAAGAATAGATTGTAGGAATTTCCCCTTCTATTTTCATTCCTGGTTTTCTTTCATACCTTTGTCCAATAGCAACACCTGTTATTTGTAGAGCATTTACTTGGTGGCAGGTACCGCCTTAAGTGAATTAAAAGTGTATCTCATTTAATACTCATGGCTACCCTACATACCTCGAGATGCAAAGATTACTACATGCAGATAATAAAATTAAGAGAGATGATTCACCTACCTGAAAGGAGAACTCATATGTTCAAACTCAGAGTTTACCTGAACATTATGCAGTTCTACTAGGACTTATATAAGGGCGTGGGCAAAAAATTGAGGGATTGGGCTTAAATAACTTTAGCCCTGATACCATTTGGGCAGGGGTAGTATAGGAAGACACTACAGAAATGGACCTCTACTTGGATGACACAGGGAGGGAGGATTCTTTTATATATAATTATCTCAATCCTCTGCCTTCATGAATTCTCACTTACTACCTACTCAACCACATTATACAGGCTAGATTGGAAAATTCCCGTAGGCAAGCTTATGTATGATAATTTTGGTTACTCCTTTAGCATTTAGCAGAGGAAGATTCATATCACAGGGACTCTACCAGTATTGACTAAGTAACAGGTGTCACAGGGAAAGGGTCTTGGTCCCATTCTTATTGCTAGTGAAGCGTTTCCTTTGGTGCTCTTCCAACAGAAAACATGCCTAAGAGACAGGATAAGCTTCAACCTGAGGTGAGTCATCTACCTAAAGTCCTTATGGCTAAAATATTAGAAAGAGAAGGAACATTAGCAGCCTTGAACACAGGAAAGAGAAAAGGAACCTATCCTATATCTCAGAGGCAGGTCCATCCTTCAGCCACAAGATCCAGATGGTAAAAGAGATCTTCTGGATTAGGCTGAGTGCCCCCTCTGTGGTAGGGCTGAAACTGAATCAAGAGGAGGAAACAGTCCCAAATAACTAAATTTCCATCTTCTGACTGAGCTACAGAACTTGCTCAGAACCAGATTTCATCACAGCCCTGATGAGTCTGCCCGAGCACCAATCCACATGTGAGACTCAGCAATTGTGTATCTAAAAGAGAACATGAAATCAGCCTTTACTCTAACCAACTCCCCAAGGTTTAACCAACTACAAGGAAAAACAGTCCAAAAGGGGGAAAATGTTAATAATGTCACCCAGTGAGAATATTCAATTAATATATCTGGAGCAAAGGTCAAAACTCAGATGCCGAGTGTCCACATATGTTATGGGTAATTTACCACAGTAAAAAATTTATCATAAGTGAATAAAATAAGTGGTTGAATTCATTTATATCATAAATAAGCATTATTCCCAGAAGAATAGACACCCAAGTGTTGTCAGGTTTTCTGAGACTTTGAGGGGAGCCGGAAATCCAGATTTTTAAGTTAATGGTTGGCAACTAATTTAATTTTTTAAAGCACCATGTAGGCCAAACAACTAAGGTGCTGGTGTGACTGGTGGTCTACTACTTTGTGACCTTCATAAAGAAATAAAATATATTTTAAAAATTATGAAAAAGATTTTGGAGAGGACAACTGTAGTATTTTACTAGGACTGCCATAACAAAATACCACCAACTTAAACAAGAGAAATTTATTTCCTCACAGTTCTGGAGGATAGAAGTGTAAGATCAAGGTGTTAGCAGGGTTGGTTTCCTTGTGACTCCTCTCGCCTTGTTTGTAGATGTCTGTCTTCTCCCTTTGTCTTCACAAGGTCTTCCCACTGTGCTTGTCTGTGTTCTAATCTCCTTTTCTTCTAAGGACACTAGTCATATTAGATGAGCCCCCCCCCGGGGGGGGGGTCATTCTACCTTCATTACCTCTTTAAAGGCTCGTCTCCTAATACAGTCATATTGTGAGATATTGAGGACTTTATGTGTTGTGGAAGGACACATTCAGCCCACAACATTAACCTTATCCATGAAATAGTTTCTCTCTGTTAGAAGATACACTGAGGCACATTAAAAATTTTAAGAGTTTATTTGATCAAAACTTGATTTGAATACTACAGTGTCAAACTGGAAATGGTCAGGGGCAGTCTGCTGACTGGGGGCAGAGTGTAGGCTTGTATACGGAAGACAGAGGCAAAGCAAGGAAGTTATCTGATTGGCTATAGCTTAAGCCTTTGCATTATTTGGGAAAGCCTAATTGGTTGTTTGAGATTGGTTGTTCTTACTCTTGAGGCATTGACAGTATTGACTCTGGCTTCAGTGTTGGTCTGCAGAAGTAGGCTACCAAGGCATTAGAGCCTCCTCAGTCTTGGCCTCCTTGTTGGATTACTTTAACGCTTGGTAGGCAAGATGACTACATATTCTGGTTTGCGAACACAGTCCTTTTCTTTGCGTGATATCTTGGCACAAATATCAGTAGACCTGATACTTACTCTCAAAAGGGTCCTTGTTTGGGTGACAAATTTATAGTCACTTTATTTATAAGAAACCCATGAATATTTTATAAAAGACCAATTAGCCATTTTTTTCAGCAGATATGAACAGATTATATTCTACTATTAAAGAATTCTAATAATTACTGGAGACAGTAAGAATGCATGCTGCAAAATATCAGACTAGTAAAATTCAGTCCCATTCAGTACTTTAATAAATGCTAACAATAAATAACTGAGATAAGTATTTTCCTATTGATTGATTATCAGACATGCCCAGCTGCTGTGCAAGACGCTGGGGATGAAGTAATGAACAAAATAATTCTACTCCTTACCTTCATATGGAGTTTCTAGTATAGCTCACAAAAGACAGATTTGAGGAACGCAATCAAAATATTTTAAGAGAATGTGAGGGAAGATGACATACAAGAAGACATGTTAATAGAAATAATAGAAGTTCCTGAAGATAGAGTAAATGAAACAATCAATCATCAAGGGTACAATTGGGTGGGGGGCGGGGGGGGGTGCAGAATGAGACCAAAAATTGAAGGTACTCATTGTGATATCAAAAAAGTAATAAGCAGAAACAAATGATTAAATTTTAAGGAGGAAAGAAGAGTTTCTGGGTCTTTAATAAGGGTTACATTTTAGACAAAATTTTATGTGTATATGTGTAGATGCATTTTTCTGATGAAAGGACACAATGTTTCATCATTTTTCTCAAAGAGATCTCTGACTCCAAAATGTTAAAAACCTTTATTGTAGTAGAGGATGTTTTCCACAATTTTTAGAGTTGCTTTTTAAAGGACATTTCTCAAATTGGAAATCTGTTAAGGACTTTGGTATGACCTAGGGGAAAAACTACCTATCTTAAATGTATCCATAGTTTTCCAATTTTTTCTATTCTCCATGCTGTTAACATCCAGCCCCCATAATGGGAGACTGTAGGAAGTCCAGTCCCATGTCCTATAGTGTTTGTGAGGGCGTTGGTGTACACATGTGGAGCACATCCCTTCTGCCCTCTTGTTCCAGACGCTGCTTAGGGCTTCTCTGACATATCTGGCCACCTCTGTACCACACTGTACAACTGCTGGTCAGGTCAGCTTCACGCCAAGATAGCCCTGCCATCCCCCAGGTCTCAGTAAATACTAGGCTAGCATAGGGAATCGCCAGGACTGAATCTTCTAAGGAATTTTAGCAAAGTAAATATAACTTTAATTGGATATCAGGAATCACTGCTCCTAAGGGCTATCATCCCTAACCTTTGCTTTCACAAAGATTTCTCAAACTCACCCCCAAGCTTTGGAAGCTCATGCACTTTCCTTTCTTTAATGAGCATTTCCTCTTTCTTGTCACCTCTCTCTCATTTCCCTCCCCAATCCCAGAGCCCTCAGTCCTATTTTCCCCAGCTCAAAATTATATCTTTGTGAGGTTGCCACCCAGCCCACAAATAAAATCACATTCCTTTTATTTGGTAGAGCAATTCAATTAGTTTAAATACCACTCTCCTTCCAGAAGAGGCCTTGCTTTGGCATAAGTGTTTACCTAAACAAAACAGCAGCCTCTATCTTTCCCTGTAATGCAAAAACAGCCTCCTTTTCTTTAAGTACCATCTTTTTTTTCTGCAGAAATTTAAGCAAACAAAAAGAAAAATAGTGAGCTGAGAGAACAAGAAGAAATTATAAGACTAAGAAAAGAGAAGAATGTGG
The DNA here is from genome assembly GCF_949987515.2 of Delphinus delphis. NCBI lineage: Eukaryota > Metazoa > Chordata > Mammalia > Artiodactyla > Delphinidae > Delphinus > Delphinus delphis. The sequence goes on along the minus strand of NC_082691.1, from coordinate 80,002,818 downwards.
TTGATTATTTTAGTTAATTGTTGGACCAAAAGTTGGGCTCAATTCAATTCCCCCGCCACCCCCACTAAATTGGATTAGACTGAGAAAGCAGAGGTCAGACAGAAGGAAAGCCAAAAATTGTTAAATACTTCCTCTGTTGTAAAAGGGATCAAAGTTGTTGAGTTTGTTTGTGAGACAAAATCAATGATTAACTTGGAAATAGTTTTGGTGAGTGATTTCATTTGTTTTTTAAACATGTTTTCAAAAATAGCATAATAAAAGTTCTAATGTTACAAACTAAAACAAGTCTACATAACAAATGTAATCATAGATAATAGACCCACCCCTAAAAACATTTGACTTTAGAATAAGGCCAATGAAGAATGACATATGAAAAAAAAACAGAAACTAAAAAAAAAGGAATGGCATATGATAGGACTAGCATAGCGATTACTTCTGTGAATGAGGATGTCTAAATCACTTACCAAAAATAGTGTATTGTATATAAATAAAGAATAAAATACAATAATTTGTATTACTATGACGTAACACTGAAACAAAAACATTAAAAATAAAAGGTTGAATAAGGAAAACAAAAAAAAATGAATGTAAGTTTCAAATGGAATTTAAAGTGAATATAGTAGTAATAGCTAACATTTCTATAGTACTGATTTTATGTACATGTTTTAACTGTATCTCTTAAGCATTTAATCCTCATATAAACTCTATGAGGTGTATACTGTTATTGTATACAAATTTGTTATTATGTACAAATATCAAAATTGCCTGTATAACAGAAAAAAAGAAAGTTTATATAAATTCAAAATGCAGAAATTTGAAGTATATGTTTTCAGATCACTGTTCAATAAAACTAGAAAAAAGTAAATTTAAATACGGAAAACTGACATATTCATACTTTTTAAAAAGTATTCTATAAAGTAACAACTGGGCCAAGAAATCAATAAAGATTAAAACAATATTAAATCAAGAAAACAGCAATAGAATGTTTCTGAAGTGATAAAATATTAACCTTTGTATACATTGAAACTCTATGGAATGAGGCCAAAGCATTAATCAAAATGAATTTAGTAGTTTTAAAATTTTTTTTTTTTTTTTTTTTTGGCGGTATGTGGGCCTCTCACTGCCGTGGCCTCTCCCGTTGTGGAGCACAGGCTCCGGACGCACAGGCTCAGCAGCCGTGGCTCACGGGCCCAGCCGCTCCACAGCATGTGGGATCTTCCCGGACTAAGGCACGATCCCGTGTCCCCTGCATCAGCAGGTGGACTCTCAACCACTGCGCCACCAGAGAAGCCCAAAAAATATTTTTAATGTGATTAAAAATATAGAAGATAAATTAAACAAGTACTCAACTTTTTATCCTAGGAAAATAATTATAATTACCTAAAAGGAAAATTTAGGACAAGATTTATCGTAATAAAAACAAAGTAAAATTACATATTGAATAAAATTCTACAGGCAAGAGATATCCCTTTATCTATGTTCCTAACTTTATAATTCTGCACAGTTTTTATATAGGTTGAGATCATTGATGAGCATTTTATCTTCTGAAAGCTCCTGTTTGAATAGTCTCCCATTCTTTCAAAATTCCTTATTAAAATCTTACTAATAACTTTGATATTTTAAGGAAACTAGATATGAATTTCCCAAATTTCAATTCCAATTCTTAAATATATTTCTTTTTCTGCTTTGCAGTTATTTTCCAAATAGGTCAAGCTTTCATTCTGCCATTTGAGAAAAAAAAATTTTTTAATTGAAACTTTACAAGTTCCCTTTGAAGTGCTAAGAAATAAAAATAGTTTACTAAATCATAAAAGGTAAGAATTTACTGACAAACCAGTACTTATTTGCTAAGGGAAAATGATAAATTTACAGTGGAGAAACATGGCAAACACTACCTTAATCAAGTAATCAAAGTTAACATAACTAGTATGAGACAGAGCAAAGCCATATGTCTGCTGATAGGATGCAGGGAGAATACAATGTCAATTCTGTATCATTGCTGCCAAAGGTGATAACCTGAATCTATGAGAAACCACTGGACAAACCCAAATTGAGAGTCATTCTTTAGGCTAACTGGCCTATTTTGTTCAAAAATGGCAAGCTTGTGAAAAACAATAAAAGACTCAGGAATAGTTCCAACTTAAAGGAGAACAAGAGCACATAATGGACATTATTGGGATTAATGGCAAAGGTTGAGTAAGATCTACAGATTAGACAGTGGTCTCATATCTGTGTTACTTTTTTGATTTTGATAAATGTACAAGAAAAAAATGTGTAAGAAAATTATAACTGAGTAAAAGAATGTCCTCAAATAGTCCTTACTAAAGGAATTTTAAAAGTTATACTTCAGAAAAAGAGTAATCTCAGAAGAATGATCTGACATGAACAAAGACATAAGGAACAAAGAATTTGCTTAACAAACATTGACTAGAAAATAACAACAACACCACTGTATTGTGGGATAAAAGGAAAACCACAAAGAACTAAAATACTCAACAACAATATCAGATAGTTCAGATGTGTTTGGAGTTCTAAGATCTTTGCATTGTTTGGGAAGATGATAAGGATATTCGCGGATTTCAGACTTTAAGAAGCTAAGTGCTCATGATAGAAAGTTCAAGGTAACTACTCTAAGAATAGGAATGTGGTATATATTTCCAAACTTATAGTAAAAAAGAGATGGAATAAAAAACATAAGGTTTTTTTAAAAAGCAAGAGAGGAGAAAAAAGCACCATTTAAAGCAAAAACAAAACTGCAGGAGTGAATTTAAATATATCAATATCCATTATTGACATAAATGGAATAAATGCTCCAGTTGAAAAACTGGCCTGTTGGGTCAGTTATTTTCTTTTTCTCAGAATGGTTTTAACAACACACACACACACAAATACACAAGTCAGTTATATCTTGTGGATAAGACACACATCTAAAACACAATGATCCAGAAATTCTGAAAACCAAAGAATAGAAAAAGATATTCCTAACCCCCCCCCCCAAAAAAGCTGGTATACTTATATTAGTATCATATAAAGAAAATTTAAAAGTCAAAGAATGGAAAAAGATATTTCTAACTAAATGAAAATTGGTACACTTAGATTAGCATCATGCAAAGAAAACTTTAAGGAAAAAATATTATTAAAAATAAACAAGGAGGAGCTTCAAGATGGCAGAAGAGTAAGACGTGGAGATCACCTTCCTCCCCACAAATACATCAGAAATACATCTACACGTGGAACAACTCCTACAGAACACCTACTGAACACTGGCAGAAGACCTCAGACCTCCCAAAAGGCAAGAAACTCCCCATGTACCTGGGTAGGGCAAAAGAAAAAAGAAAAAACAGAGACGAAAGAATAGGGACCGGACCTGCACCTCTGGGAGGGAGCTGTGAAGGAGGAAAGGTTTATATCACCATTCGTGGAGGCTGAATATAACGGACGCAAGACGCACTATGACCAGAAGGTTTTTTCACACTTTACAAATAGTTTTCTATTTTAGCTGTGGACGTCAAAGAGTCTCATTTGCAGATAGAAGTAGAAACTGTTATCAGGTTCTTCGTATCACGTATCCAAATAGAATGCCCAGTCTTTAGATGCTGTCCAATTTCTTTTGGATAAAGCAAGTGACTTCCAGCAGGACCATGTAGATGAGGACGTTCTGTAGGGAGGAGATCACATCCTGGAGCATCTTCCATTTCCTCTCCTTGTCCAGTGTCGTCTCCAGGCTCTCGATACAGAACATTGCAGCTCTGCCTCGCTGGGCCTCAAGCCTGCGTTCTTCTCTCTCTCTGCCTGAAGCTGGGACGGTTTTAACTTCTTCAAACCTCGGTTACTTCCTATGTAGAATAGAAACCATAGTATCTAACTGATTGCATTGTTGTGAATCTTAAATGAGGTACATTCAGAAAGTTTTACCCAGAGATATTAATATGTTCCTCACCACCCGCCCCTTGCTCCTTAACCTCCTAATACCCTTAGGACTAAACTGTCACTTATTACCCTTCCAACAGGAGATTAAAGGACTAAGACCAATCTATCATCTCTATCCGATGTCATGCTGTGTCAGATGCTTGCCCTATCTCAGGCATCTGCTCTATTCCCTAAGTGTCCCTGCTCTGGGTCATTCTCTATCCGATGTCATGCTGTGTCAGATGCTTGCCCTATCTCAGGCATCTGCTCTATTCCCTAAGTGTCCCTGCTCTGGGTCATAGTCTGGGTAATTTAGATGCCAAGTGTAGCAGCCAGGGAAGCTGTATCATGTTTTTCTTTCTGTAGTCAGTGCCGTTGCTATTGCAGTGTTTTGTGTTCACTGAACAACAGATCACTACTATTATCATCATCATTGCAACTGATGACAATAATAAAACAATCTCTTGGGCTTTTGCGGATAATGTCAACTCTCCTCACGCTATTTGGTTGTTTCTGTCCTATTCCCTCCGCCTGACCTAAAACAGATCCCTGAGCTATCTCTTAGCTGATAATCTCTTTCCTAACTCATTTGATTTTACTCATATTTCCCCTCCAGATTTTAAACGATGAACAAGTTCTGTACAGACTCTTCTCAAAACTGATTTAGTTTAGATTCAGTAGCAGTCTTGCGGGATCATGGAGAGACTGCTAAGTTTAATGCCACAATCATCTCAGCTCCTACAGAGTATTCATTTCATTGTCAGCTGGTGGGAACAGGCGATTGCTGTGGTATAAGGCCGATTCCCTTCAGTAATGAAGCAAGGAAGGCACTGGGACATTTTCATTTCTGAATTCCAAGTGAGTACATATTGTCATTTCAGATGCTATTCCAAGAGCTATCATTTGCTGGAGTGCATCTGGTACCACATTTATTTACAGCATTCTAATTTTTCTTTAAAACTTAGGGAATGTGGGAAGAAACTGAGGTTATTGATATTGGATATGTAGAGCTCAGCTAGTAAGATAAGGCCAAGTAATATTCTCCAAGGGAAAAATGTTCAATTTCTCATCATTTCTCATACTGAAGATAGCACTGACAAGAATAATTGAAAATAGGTAATGGACAATCAGCCAGAGGGTTGATTTGATAACAAAGAGAGAGTCCCAGGGAGAGAAAATCAAGTTGTAAGGGAGGTGAAGTCCTACCATGTAGTAATAATGGAAAATTGTGCAACTTTTTACTTTGATACTGAATCATCTCTTATCCTGCTCTAAATGAGATGAGGAACACAATTTTCTTGTATAAAAGAATAAAGAAGGGAAAGGAAAATGGAAGAGTTGTGTAAGATAATGATAATTGCCCTGCCTTGAGAAAAAGCCATAATACAAAGGAAAATTGTAACACAATACTGAAAAATGAACCCAATATAATTAAACAAGTAACTGAGGATGGAAAAGACAACCAGAAATCAGAAACTCAAAACTCAGACTGAAAATTGTCAACAATAGCATACAATGTTAGAGAAAGGTAGGGTAATATTTTCAAGACATTCGGGGGGAACGTGTGAGCCAGGGGTTTTATACGCAGTCCTTCAGTGTTTACAGCTATAGACAAACCCATTTTAACCATGTAAGAACTCGGAATATTGCACTCACAGGCTTTTCCTCAGGAATCTGCCAGAGAACAGTCTTCATTCAATCGAGAGATAATAACAAAGGCCTTCTAGTGAGCATCGTGGCATATATTTAATTATGTCTAAGAGTAAAATAAAGATGAGAGTAAAGGTGGAAGATTAGAATGTAAATGTTAAATGTTCTGAGTAAATAGAGATAACATAACTAAAAAATGGGAGAGGAAAGTATAAAGTTAACAAATGTGAAAAAGTTATAGAGGAAAGCCTTAAAATATTTATGAAACGTACATTATATTTGAACACATGGAAAGCTATTCCATATTCTTAAAAAGAAAGAATAAACATCATCAAGATGCTAATTCTATCCAAGATAATATACAACCCCAATAAAAATACCAATTTTTAAAAAGACAGAATTAGATAAACTGAATCTAAAGTTTATATGAAAAATATTAATGAAGCTCAAATTACTATGGAGGGAAAAAAACACAGGAGAAAAAGGGCAATGGAAAGTAAGGAGACTAGAAGTAATAGATATTAAAACATACTGTATCGCCTCTAATTAAAACAATGTGGACTGTGTATGAATGGACTGCCTGACATTCCAAGGGAACACATAGAAAACTAAAAATTAGACCCTAGTATGTAGGACAATGTATGTATATTAAATCATTGGGGGAAAGAGACATTTTTCAACAACTGGAGAAATATTGAAAAAAGATAAAATTTAGATTCTAGCCTCAAACTATACATCAGAATAAATTCCACTGATTGATCAGATATCTGAATATTTTAAAAATGAAAATTAAAACCCTATATATGTACCAGAGAAAGTGAATTCCTCTATCAACTAGAAATGGAAAAAGCTTTCTTAATTATGACTAAAACATTTAAAGCTATTAAAGAAAATACAAAATATTTGACCTCAAAAATCTGTAAGGCAAAGAAAGAATTTAAAAGAAGAATAAGAGATTTAGAGAGGGAAGGAAAAGAAGACTTGCTTTGCCACTATAGTCAGTCTTTCCCCTTCCCAATTTGATCTTAAATGGTTGTGAATAAAGAGGCTGGATAAAATGATTTCTAAAGTCCTTTTAATATTAATATTTTAGAATTCTAATATGCTTGAACTACCTAAATACAAGAAAAAGACAGTTATATGCTTGGTTGAATCTTGGTCTTTTTTTCCCTTCTCAATAATCTGAGCATATCCTTTTAATCTCTTTGCCTAATCATAAAATACAGGCCCTATTCCACTGTTTCTTCTCCTGATAGCCTTCACTCCTTATTCCTCCTCTCAATATGGTGATCCTGCCATTACCCCATGAGCAGTTATTCAAATCTCATGGATGAGAATTTCTGTTTCCTCAAACCCTCCCGCATCCAGGAACTTTGGAATTTCAGAGTGAACAGACAACAGTTTGATTAAGGCCCCTGGGTTTGTGGGGTGAGGGTGATGCAGTTAACTCAGAGCTTTCGCCTTGGGAAAGGTGGTAGGGAAGGAAAGTACCCAGTAGTAGGAAGTAAGTTGCATGACCTTTGACTCTGATGTTTATCAGTGGTAGTTTGTGAAAAGAAAGTGTAAGAGGGTGAAGAGGCAGATGTGGAAGAGAAGCAATATTGCTCTCAGAAATAGGAAGCTAACTATAAATTTTATTCTAGATAAATATACAACTTTTAGCTATTTAGAATATATTTATTCCAAAAATTGTTTGAGGTTGCTTAAAATAGAAGATGCATCTCTTTTTCCTTTTTCTATTGAAGTATAGTTGATTTACAATATTGTGTTAGTTTCAGGTATATAGCAAAGTGATTTAGTTTTATATATACATGTATATATGTGTGTTTTTTAGATTATTTTCCATTATAGGGTATTAGAAGATATTGAATATAATTCCCTGTGCTATACAGTAAATCTTTGCTGCTTTTCTATTTTATGTATAGTAGTTTGTATCTGTTAATCCCATGCTCCTAATTTAATCTCTCCCCCCTCCCTTTCCCCTTTGGTAACCATAAATTTGTTTTCTATGTCTGTGAATCTGTTTCTGTTTTGAATATAGTTTCATTTGTATTATTTTTACATTCCACATATAAGTGCTATCATACAGTATTTGTCTTTCTCTGCCTGACTTACTTAACTCAGTGTAATATTCTCTAGGTCTATCCATGTTGCTGAAAATGGCAATATTTCATTCTTTTTTATGGATGAGTAATATTCCATTATATATATATATCTCACATCTTCTTAAGCCAGTCATCTGTTGATGGCTCATCAGCTATTGTAAATACTGCTGCTGTGAACATTGGGGTGCATGTATCTTCTTGAATTAGAGTTTTGGTTTTCCAGATATATACCCAGGAATGAGATTGCTGTATCATATGGGAGTTCTATTTTTAGTTTTTTAAGGAAACTCCATACTGTTTTCCATAGTGGATGCGCCAATTTACATTCCTACCAAAAGTGTAGGAGGTAGAAGATTCACTTCTATAGGAAAAAAATCATGTGGTGTATGAGATTGAAGGTAATTATATATAAAAGCTTGGATATAAATAGTTTCAAGATTATGTACTTATTTAAGGCATGATACTGTAGCAGCTAAAGCCAAAAAAGGAGAGCTATATTGAGTTATATAATTCCTATTGTCAATTAAAAGTAAGCACATCTTTTTTGGATTAATAGTTCTATTTTATTTATCGATATTTGTTTATTTATTTGAACTCTTTTTAAGAGAGAGAGCTATTTTTTCTATTGCTAAATTCTTTCAGTAGTTTACCTGAAGGATCCTTATATAGGCATAGGGAAGAAAAGATTGAACAGTGGGTCTGTAACTAGTTTCCTGTCCTCAGGGATGCTGGAGGGAAGATTGACCTGAACTTGTGCAAACATTGACTTATGGAACAGGAATCCTTTTAGAAGGGTGTACCTGGTTTATCTAGTTTGAGTCTTATAAGTAAATCTGAAATTTATGGAATTACGTGCTCCTGCTGCTGTGTTGAAGAATAGGATTTAATTATGTAGCCAGAACAGGTCTGTATGATTAATGAGGCACATAAATTCAAGAGACCCCAACTCAGTGATTTCCCTGTGCTTGACTGATACCCAATTAGATAGCATAACTCTGAAACCAAATGAACTCAGGTGCAGAAATGAGTATTCTAAGAGCTGCATCTGACGTATGGGGCCTCATAGATATTGGTGCTGCTTGCATTATTGTTTTGAATTCTCTGCTAATCATTAATAAAGCTTAAGGCTGAGGAAGACTCTTATTTCATTGACTGATAATTCAGACCTTTGTGATAGTACAGGGATAGTGAACAGTATAAGATACAGCATCTTCCAGTTTATTTTAGAAAGGATGCTGACACATTCTTCACATAACTATTCCTTATAAACAAACTTCATAGCAGCTGAGGGCCCTCTGTTTCTATAGGGACTCAAATTTCTCTGGGACAAATATGTGGCTTCTTGGAGGTTCGGCTCAGTTCAAGGCTTGAGTATCAGTAACTTAGAGTGATGAATCACTAGCATGTTTATAGACTTCCTTTCACATACTAGTGGTCTTTACAGGGCTTATATCAAGAGCTCTGCAGGGATCCATTTCTAGAGAATGCCTGAAGTGTAAGTATTTATTGGATGAAAAAAAGTTTTTAAGATTTAGAAACAAGATGTGAAGTGTTAAAGTTGGCATTGTTATAAATTTTAAAAGATTCTTCTTCTTTTCTATGGTCTGGAGGCAAGACAATTACATATATGATCTACTAACCATTTATAATGATCACTGAACAGCAAATACCAATTCTGGATGCATTGAAATGGAAGTCTGAATCATTCTTTTACGAGTATTACTTGCTTATAAGAGTACTCGGTATATATGCTTTGTATTTATAAGTTGTTAGGTTTATAGTACATGTCTGTTTTCTAAAACTTAAAAAAAGTTTTTCCTATTAAATTTTCCTGCTGGATAAAGAAGGTATGATCCAGTGCAAATAAATTTTGTTTTTGCTCCTGGAATACTCCTCATTGCAAATTAACAAATGGTCTTTTAGCTGATTGAGCTGAATCAGTCCCCTAGAGCTTATCACAGTAAATTTATATTTTTTACCTATAAATATGAGTATCAGACCCTGGCCTCATGGGGACTCTACCAGGGCAGAGATACCTGGGGAGGCCCTACCTATAGCTATGAAACTTTCCATCTGTTCTAGGTACACCTAACAGTGAAAACACCTCCTTGTTAGGAAAGCAAAGTAAGGAGGGAGGGGACAAAATAGAATAACTTTAAAAATGGGGTTTGAAAAGAGGAGATTATGGAATCTCTTGAGTCATGGCTCCCTGAATCCCTGAATTATACTGGTACAGTGAATGTATTTTTACATTCTGAATGTAGTGATATTTTACTGGACAGTATTGTCTACATCACACCCAAGGTGATATGTTTAATCAAATCCATTTAATTGGCCAATATTTTTAAATGCCTGTTTTTGCTTAGCACTGGAGCTCTGTGCTAGGGATACAAGATAGTAACAAAATAGTTAGAGCTCCTTCCCTTGGGGAAACCACTATCTCAAGGGAGAAACAGACATTTAATTAAGCACCCAGTTGATTATTTAATTATAATTGTGAGAAATACCTCAAAGGACTGGAGCTCTGTGCAATGGAAAGGTGTAAGCAGATGATCTGATGTGAAGTGAGGTTCAGAGAAGTGCCTTTAATTGCCCAAGATCATACAGCTTAGAAGTAGCAAAGCAGAAATTTGCATCCAGGTGGAATCTTACTCTGATGCACTACATTTGCTGCCTCCAGCTATGCAGCTAAAAAGTGCCATGGGAGCAAAAAGAATGGTGCGTTGGTCTTCCACGACTGCTGCAACAAATCACTACAAATTTAGTAGCTTATCTTAATTTCTCTAGGTTAGAAGTCCAACACTTCTCATGGGCTAAAATCAAGGTGTCGGCAAGTCTGTGTCCCCTTCTGAAGGGTGCAGGGGAAAATCTGTTTTCTTGCAGAATTTTCCATCTTCAAGAAGTTGCCTGCATTCTTTGGCTCATGGTCTCCTTTCTCCCTCTTCAAAACCAGCAATGATGAGCTGGATCCTTCCCACATCACATCACTCTGACATACCCTTCTGCTTCCTTCTACTTTTAAGGACTTGTGATTACATTGAACCCATGCAGATAATCCAATATAATCTCTCTATTTTAAAATCAGCTGATCAGCAAACTTAATTCCATCTGTAACCTTAATTCCACCTTGCCATGTAAAGCAACCCATTCACTGGTTCCAGGGATTAGGATGTAGGTATCTTTGGGGGCCATCCTTCCACCCACCACAGAAGGCGTACTAATTGTGGCTCAAGAGTGGAGGAGTCAGAGATGGTGTTTGGTTCAAGAGTCCATAAATAGGAAACTGGAACATCATGAACAGACATGGAAAAGAGTTTCAAGTATGATCAGAGAAGAGTAGTAAATTTGATTGTCTTTCTTCTAGACCATAGGCACTCTAGTAGGGAGGCTGTGAAAGAAATATAGTGGATGCTAGTTAGAATAGTTAGGGTAGACCAGGTAATAGTGGCCTTGATTAGCAAGTTATACAGATGGGGTTTATCCCAAGAGCAGTGGCGAGGCACTGAAGAAGCTCAGCAAGCCGCAGCATGGTCAGCCTCTACTTTAGTTTCATCCCCTCTCAGATACAGATGGAAAAATGTTCTCCTCTCTGACCCACTAGAACCATATGCAGCCATGAGCCTGGCTGCATGGCAAACAAGAGGGTTCTGAGTAGCACGCTCTTTTCAAGACACCTCCAGCATATCAGGAAGGAAGAAGGGGCCCCTGGAATCAGCACTGGCCACCCAGAGACTTCCTTACTTTGACGATGGAATCTCTTCACTTTTTATGTTCAAGGTAAACATGTAAGGGAAGAGTGGCCAAGATGGTAGAGTAAGAAGACCCTGAGCTCATCTCCTCCCATGGGCACACCAAAATTACAACTATTTACACAGTAATTATTGATGAGAGAGACCAGAAGACTAGCAAAGAAGATCTTCTACAACTAATGATGTAAAGAAAGAACCACAGCGAGATGGGTGGGAGGATGGAGAGATGGTACACTTAATACCCCTGGGTAGGTGACCCACAATGGGGAGGAAAATTACAGGTGCAGAAGTCCTTCTCAAGGAGCAAGGGATCCAAGCCCCACATCAGGCTCCCAAGCCTGGGGATCCTGCACTGGGAAGATAAGCCCCCAGAACATTTGGCTTTGAAAGCCAGCAGGGCATAATTTCCAGAGAGTCAAAGTGCTGTGGGAAGTAGAGACTCCACTCTTAAAGGGTACATACAGATGCTTACATACGCCGGGACCCTGGGCAGAAGCAATAATTTGAAAGGAGCCTGGGTTAGGCCCACCTCCTGATTTTGGAGAGCTACATGCAAAAGAATTAAGGTGTACTACTCTGTCACAGCATGCATAAACATAAATTCAAAATGGATTAAAGACTTAACTGTAAGACCTGAAACCAGAAAACTTCTGGAAGAAAACATAGGCAGTAAGCTCTTTGACATAGGTCTTAGTAATATTTTGGGGGATATATCTCCTCAGGCAAGGGAAACTGAAGCAAAAATAAACCAATGGGACTACATCAAACTAAAAAGCTTCTGCACAGCAAAGGGAACTATCAACAAAACGAAAAGGCAACCTATTGAATAGAAGATAGTTGCAAATGATACATCCGATAAGGGGTCAATACCAAAATATTCAAAGAACTCATACAATTCAACATTAAAAAACAAAAACACAAATAACCCAATTAAAAAATGTTCAGAGCATCTGTATAGACATTTTTTCAAAGAAGACGTACAGATGGCCAAAAGGCGCACGAAAAGATGCTCAAGAGCGTTAATCATCAGGGAAATGTAAATAAAATCCACAATGAGATGTCACCTCTTGCCTGTCAGAATGGCTGTTAGCAAAAAGACAACAAGTAACAAATGTTGGTGAGGATGTGGAGAGAAGGGGACCTTTGTGCACTGTTGCTGGGGATGTTAAATTGATGCAGCTACTTTGGAAAACGGTATGGAGAGTCTTCAAAATCTTAAAAATAGAACTACCATATGATCCAGCAATTCCACTCCTGGGTATTTCTCCAAAGAAAACAAAACCACTAATTAGAAAATATATGCACCCCTATGTTCACTGCAGTGTTATTTACAATAGTCAAGATATGAAGCAACCCAAGTGCCTATCAATAGACGAATGAAGACATGGTATATATACAATGAATGATTACTCAGCCATTAAAAAAGAATGAAATCTTGCTATTTACAACAACTTGGATGGACCTAGAGGGGTATTATGCTCAGTGAAATGTCAGACAGAGAAAGACAAATACTGTATGATATCACTTATATGTGGAATATAAAAAACAAAACAAATGAACAAACCTAACAAAACAGAAACAGAGTTATAGATAACAAACAGGTGGTTGCCAGAGGGGAAGGGGTGGTGGAGGAAAGAAATATGACAGCGAGATTAAGAGGTACCAACTTCCAGTTGCAGAATGATGAGACATGGGTATGAAATGCACAGTGTGGGGAATATAGTGTAGTGACAGATCATAACTAGATTATCATGGTGATCATTTTGAATTGTATAGAAATACTGAGTCAGTTTGTTATGTAACAGGAGCTAACGTAGTGTGGTAGGTCGATTATACTTCAAAAACAAGCAAGCAAACAAACGCACTCATAGAGAAGGAGATCAGATTTGTGGTTACTAGAGACAGAGGGGAGGAAGAGTTGAAGAAAGGCAGTCAAAAGGTACGAACTCCCAGTTATAAGATAAAAAAGTACTAGGGATGCAATGTACAATGTGATAAATATAATGAACACCTCTGTATGTTATTTATGAGAGTTAAGAGAGTAAATCCTAAGAGTTTTCATCACAAGGAAAATAATTCTTTTCTATTTTTAAAATTTTGTATCTATATGAGAAGATGGATGTTCACTAAACTTACTGTGATAATCGTTTGATGACGTGTGTAAGTCAAATCATTATGCTGTACACCTTAAACTTATACAGTGATGTATGTCAACTATATCTCAATAAAACTGGAAGAAAAAAAAATAAACAGGTAGAAAAAAATCATAATTCCTGTCATGGGTAGATGAGTAGTCTCTTGCCTTTTCAACATTTAAGCCTCCAGAAAGATGCCTTTAGTTTTATTGCAGGTTCAGCCCCTTAGACTTTACCAATCCTTTAGTAGTGAAAAGTTCTACCTGTCACACCTGGCGCATCTCTATATTTTCTCTTTGGTTGTCTTTTATTAATTTGAAATGCATTTACTTAGGAGGACTAAAGTGTACAGTGTACAAAGTGACAACTTCATACATTGGCTTTCTAAAAAAAAGTCCCAACTTTTTACCATACAGGTGCTCACCAGTATAAAATCCTTTAAAATAAATTTTAATACTTAAAAAACAAAGACCCTTAACTTGTGATAATTAAGGTAAGCTGGTAAATAAACTAATCAGTAAAGGAAGAAATAAATTCTTTATCCTGTCTTTCTTATCAAATTTGTAGCATTGTTTAGCCAAGTATTAATAGAGGAGATACTCTTTTTCTAAAGGAATTCCAGCTAAAAAAATGAAGAAATGGTAGAAGTAAAAAATCATTATGCAAATTCTAATAGGTTATTTGAGCATAATATCATTATGCAAATTCTAATAGGTAATAATCATCAATGACTGTAATATCACAAAAATAGATGATATTGGACATTTTGTGCCCTGATGGAAGAATATTACCACATCTATGAAGTAGTCTAGAAAAAAAATTGACCCTGATTCTGCTTAAGCTTTTAGATCCAACTACCAATTTTAGTAGTATGAAATTTAGAGGAACATGTTAAATGCCACCAGTGGATACAATGACAACATCCAGACATCAGGACAAATGCCATATTTCTTCAACAATTAAGTTTCAAAGAGGAAGAAGAAAGATAGAGGGGGAACTGGTAAACTAACAGAGACTTGAGAGATAGAGCAATCAGTTGCAAGGTGGGTCTTATTGGATTCCTATTCAAAGAAACAACTGTAGAACATTTTTTTATATTTGTAAGGAATTGGAAATGTGAAACTTCCAAGATATTTAATGATATTGAAAGATTGTTACCTCATATTTTAGATATTATAATGATATTACGGTAATGTATATAAAACAGTCCTTACTTTTTAGGGATACATATAATATATTAGTGGATGAAATCATATGACACCTGAGGTTTGCTTCCAGTACAGGAGAAGGGGAGAGATGAAACAGAGTTGGCTATGAATTGATGATTTTTGAATCGGAGTCCCAGAAGCATGGGGATTCATCATGCTCTGTGGTTTGAAGTTTTTCATAATAAGAAGTTAAAGTTAAAAATAGAGATATGTCTTTTTTAAGGCTGAATGATATTCCATTGTATGTATGTAAGCACACTTTCTTTATCTGTTTATCTGTCAGTGGACTTCTAGGTTGCTTCCATTTCTTGACTATTCTGAAAAATGCTGCAATAAATACAGGAGTGCAAATATCTCAAACCTTGGGGACATTATGCTAAGTGAAGGAAGCCAGTCACAGAAGGACAAATACTGCATTTCCTCTTATACAAGGCATCTAAATAGTCAAACTCATAGATGCAGAAAGTCAAACGCTGGTTGCCGGGGCCAGGAGGTGGGGGTGTTGGGGAGCTGCTGTTCAACAGATACGTTTACAGCTATGCAAGATATAAAATCTCTAGGAATCCATACAACATTGTGCTTATAGTTAACAATATGGTATTGTGCACTTAAAAACTTGAGGCTAGATCTTATGTGTTTTTAAAATAAAAAACAAAGATATGTCACCATTTTACATATTTTGATGACAAATGAATAACTGAAGGATGATTGTCAAATATTGCATTCCTTTTCTTTCCCATTTGTTATAATCTCGTCAGACATTTTACTTAATCTGGAGAGCTAGTGTATTATCCAAACAATTCCAACAAAACCATTTACATTTTTACTTTGTAGGTAACGATCTTATTCCGCCATGACACTACATGACATAAATTGAGTTTATTGGCAGAGAACTAGAGTATCGACACACCAGTCATTCACCTCTAATTCCATCTGGTAAAATCACGCTACGGTTGACATATCTAAGGGAAGATATATGACCTTTAATCTTAGAACCTATAAAAATACTGACTAGATAAGACTTAGAACCATGGTCTATGAATCTTTAATCTTAAAACCTATAAAAATACTGACTAGCTAAGACTTAGAACCATGGTCTATGAATCATTACATCTGCATTGTAGCCTTAGCTCTACCTATCAAACTACATTCTTTTATGGCCATTCAGATGATTTGGTTTTGGAACAGGGCTAATAATACTCACTTGAAGGAGAATGATGGGGATTAGTGTATTTGAGAATGTTTTAGCCCTTAACATGAATTTTTGACTGATGATTTCAAAGTGTAATTAATTAATGAAAATAATTTCAACCCTAAGCATATTTGATAAAATATTTGTGATATCTCTACTGACATGCTTGGCGGTTAAAATACAGACTTTGGGAGTTTACTGTGTTGTAGGCAATGAGAAAATTTAATTAGTGCTTCTATAAAGACTTAATTTTTTAATACAGCTCCTTGCAAAAGTTTCACCCAACTTAAATTAGTTTCTCCTATGTTTTCTCTTGTAATAACTCATGGAAATAAGTGAGAACCATAAAGTCTGACGTAGATAACAAGCAGGAATGAGCACAAAGACAGTGAGGGGCTGCCACTTCAGTTACTTATTGAGGATCTTAGTCTGGTCTTTTACCCAACTTTTCAAATTTTACGTACCATCTTAATATTCTAGGACTTTTAAGATGGGATGGACATCAAAGCATCAAGCTCAGAGAGTGATTTTGCCCCTTTGATATCAGATGATATAGGTTGCTGGGTCACATGAGCTTCCCCATAGCTCTGAACCAGGAGGTTTACTTAGAAGACATCTTAAAATGATGTATCTATAACTCTAGTCCCACTTTAGAAATCCTAGTATTTCTCTTTAAAGCTGTTATTGACCTGTTGTCACAGGAGCAAACTTAAGCTACTTTGGAAAGGGTAGTTATAGATTTTTGTTGCTTTAGCCGCACGCTCATTCCCAGGTTCCCCTGTTTGTGAACCCTGCCTTTGCAAGGTTCAACCTGGTTCAACCTGGCTGACTATACTGGCACAGTCTGTGGCTGCAGAACAGTTGCTCCTTATGTAAAGCTATTTGGTATAAGGAGTGTTCTTGAGACCATGACCTCATTACTATGGTACCCTAATCAAGCAAGGAAACCTTTGAAATACAACCGTCATACTCAGTTGCCTACCAGAGTAAACTCTGAGGCCTGAGGGCTGAGAACTTGTTTGAACTGAGACCTTGGCAGTGGCTGATGAACTATTTTGATTCTTTTTAATACTGCAATTCTCTCTTTTTAGTTCACCTCCTGTGGCCTTAAGAATATAGGGCTACTGAGGTATGACCAGGAACAATCTTTACTTACGGTCTCCACCATAGTGGCTGGGTTTTTTTGGCCTTAAATATTATCTATAAGCCAAAGATTTTAACAATTATGGAGTGAAGGTCCCAGATAAAGTGGGGAAAACAACCTGTATAGTGATCTGTAAATCTACATGAGAGTGACCATTTGACATTTGACCTAAGTTTTGTAATGTTCAGTAATATCTTCACTGGGCTTCCCTGGTGGCACAGTGGTTGAGAGCCCGCCTGCCGATGCAGGGGACACGGGTTCGTGCCCTGGTCTGGGAAGATCCCACATGCCATGGAGCGGCTGGGCCCGTGAGCCATGGCCGCTGGGCCTGCGTGTCCAGAGCCTGTGCTCCACAACAGGAGAGCCCACAACAGTGAGAGGCCCGTGTAATGCAAAAAAAAATAAATTAAAAAAATAATGTCTTCACAAAAAAATTCTCTAAGGATGTAGGAATATTTGTTTTGCAAAATAGAAGTAACTTAATTTTCCTCCATTATAAAAGGAATATATGTATATTCATTGCAAATAATTCAGAAAATACAAAAATATATAAAGAAGAAAATTAAAATCACCATAATTTCATCACTGAAAGATGAATTCTGCTTACAATTGACTATATATTTTTCCAGACCTTTAAAATATATCTATTTATTCTTATGAAGATATGATCATACTTTATATACTGTTTTATGACCTGATCCCCCATCCCAGAAACACACAAACACGTACACACACAGACAAACACACATGCACGCACACCCCACTGGAATTTTTCCATTTAAAAAATGTGCTTATATACAACCAAAACATAAAGATGTGGAATAACGTCTAATCAGAGGGTTTTCTATTTAGGTGCAGGAAAGGTAAAGGATTATTACTTAAATATGAGAAATACCAGAAGTTTCTATGTTTCATAAGGATCACATACCCAGGTTAACATGGCAGAGGCACCAAGGCAGAATTTTGAGAAATATGTCTTTCAGGTATGATACAGAAATACAGTGGTGATCTCCCATATGGCTGAGAACAGCAATCCAATTTTCATCTTACAATTTCAAGTCTACATTTGTATTTTTCTTTAAGATACTTTATTGCTGGGCTGGTTACCAATAGTTATGCATAAATTTATTGGTTACCAGCTATATGGTGAGCTCTCCATATCCTTGTTGCTATATGAAAGCTGAATAAGAGGAAGGTAAAAAGTAGTTGCTGTTTCTTTACGTCAGCAATCAGTAAAAATGAGAGAGCACTTCTGAAGGAGGTCCTGGACCTGGCAGTGCTTACAAATTCCAGCAGCCAAGTTCAGTGTGGTTAGAAGCCTTGAGGCATAAGCAGGCATTCCAGCTTTTAAGTTGCAGTTTTTTAGACTGCATGTGGCAGTAACAACTTGTCTGCTTTACAGATTGCCTAAAAAAACAGGTGTACTCAAACCTAATTTCCCTATATCAGACTGAATTTACCAAATTCTTGTCCTGAGTAAGAGTTATCTTGTTGAATATAATAAGGCATCTCCTTTTGTCATGTCATGTGATCATAACTCAAAGAATGCTAAATATGTACCTAATATATTTAAGATTTATCTAGTCAAATAATGTTTAATTCACTAGTGGAAGAATTAAAGGCTAGAGAAGTGACCTGTTACACAGATAATTTCTGACAGAACTGTGATAGGAACACACAACTTGACACCTAGGGGGTCTGTTAGACTATTAGTCTATTGTAATGGATTAACAATGTCTTTTATTTTGTGTATTCTGATGCTTTGAAATCTGGGGCCTTTCTGACCAGGAGGGGCTACCCCTCCAGAATTAGCCAGCTCTCAGAGATAATAAACAACTTGCTCATCAGAACACTTTCTGATGGCAAATCAATCAATCCAGAGCCCACATCCCTTGGGCTCTCACACTCCCAGTCACTATCCATCTGCCCTAATCATCTCAGGACCAGGTACCAGACAACTAGGGACAGTCCCTATGCCCTGGAACCCACTGAAATTATTCAGACTGGCTAATTCTAAGCCTGCTTACCCTGTCTTGCCTGTTCCTTCCTGATCCTCCAAATCTATAGATAGAAGATTATAGCATAATTCTCACTGACAAAATCTTACAGGCACAGTGACTCTTGCCTGTAAATCAAAGAAAGGAAGACAGAGCAACCTTTCAGGATTGAGAAGACAGAAGCTCCCCTTCTGGTTTTCAGAGGAGAGCTTGTTTTCTGCTCTGGTATTATTACTTTCTTGTCATTTCTAATATGACAATTACCAAGCTTCCTAGTAGCATTGACTGATGGTTTGATAACTTTATTTTTATACCTTTCTCTAGCATTTACAGATGGTGAATTTCATTCTGGCTCCAAGAAAACACTGACTATTAACTGATTACAGAAGTTTCCTCAGTATTTTTCTCCCTGGTATTATATCTCAATAGGCTTGAATTTGCAAAATGGATGGAGCAGCTGGTAAATAAAGATTATATTAGTAAAGATCTGTGCCTCCTCAGAGGAAAAGGAATTGACTGAAGTGAAAAAGACTTTCTGTAGTGTTTATTTTTAAAAGTTACATTAGCAGAGCAAACCTCCCAGGAATCTTTCTGTGCCTCCACGACCTCTTCTGTTTGTATATTCCAGGCTATGGTGTCAAAAACACCTTGCATTCATATGCATTGACTCTCTTTCCTCCCTCCTGATGTCTGAATATCTGCAGAACATTAATAAATTCACTCTGGAGCCTGAAGTATACGAGGCACGTAATCTTATATCTCACAGCTAACAGTAGAATAGATGACCCAGGAGACCGACCTTGGACAGTTCCTCAGAAAATATAATCTTGTCTGATTTACCTTTGTGCATAGTTTCTTAGTATTGTGTTGAGAATGAATGTATGCCTTCTTTGTTTGATGTGGACACAGCTGGGCATGTTCTGGAGGTCTGATGTTGAGGTGCCCCAGAGAAGGAGGTAGAATCAAAGGTTCAGACATGAGCAACTAGAAAAAAGAATAAAAGAAGCAGAAGCAAACAGCAGAAGCAGAAACTAGGATGGTACTTCAGGTTCTTCTGAAATATGGAGAAGACTTTCATAGCCCAAACTGAGTTGACCTTGGATGATATCTGGGACATCCAGGACTCAAAGAGCTGCTCATTTCTGCTTCAGGTAGAATTAGGCTGATGCTCTGGAATTTATTTAGTGGTTCAGAGTCCCAGTTCTGGTGGTCAGAGGGTAAAACTAGGATGTGGAGGGGCTTCAGATTTATTTATCCTTCTCAAACTTGGACACCACATAAAGTTTGGCTTATAAATCTCTCTCCTTTGCTGATGAAGGGATGAACTCAGGTATCAGCCTGAGTATGAAGAATATTTCATTGAATGTTGCTTATGATTAACTTACTTTTAGAAGATATAAAAACTACAGTGTTGGGCTTCCCAGGTGGCGCAGTGGTTGAGAGTCCGCCTGCCGATGCAGGGGACACGGGTTCGTGCCCTGGTCCGGGAAGATTCCACATGCCGTGGAGCGGCTGGGCCCATGAGCCATGGCTGCTGAGCCTGCGGGTCCAGAGCCTGTGCTCCGCAATGGGAGAGGCCACAACAGTGAGAGGCCCGCGTACCGCAAAAAACAAAACAAAACAAACAAACAAAACCTACAGTGTTTAGGTATACAACATATTGTTTTGTTTTGAGTGAGTGAATCAAAGATAATTTTAAACTGGCCATTATGGCATGACCATAAAGATGTTTAAACCTCAAGTATCAGTTTAACTTGTTCTCCCTAAATAATATATGGACGTTTAAGCTAATATAAATTTGCAATAAAGAAGTATAGTATAGAGAAGAGGAGTAGATGACAGAGCAAAGAGAGAAGAAAAAAATGTTTGCTTAGCATCTTCTAGCCCTAAACTGTAATTATTGGAACAGGCATATTATGCTTTTTGCCAGCTGCTTAATAAAGAAGATAGATTGTTTGAGCTCCCTCCACTTCCTTGGCCAAAGACATCAAGTTACACCCAACCAACACCTTTGTTAGAAAGTTCTCCAGGGCTAAAAACCTGTGGCCATACAACAGTGAATTGGAGTGACCCACGGAGGAATTAGCATTGAAGTGCTCTCAAATAAATAGCTACTTACCAGCCCAAAACTATTCCAGATACTCTTAGACGCCATGGTTAAAAGACAGCTTAATCCATGCTTTGTTTCAGGTATCTTCCTGACTTTGAATCAAAACTCTATTTAAGTTGATCCTAGTACGTTCGTGTCTTAAAAAGCAGTTTAATAAGCAAGAGTGAAGTAGGTTTGGTTTGTTCTGGCCTTAATTTGATTGACTCAGTGGCAGTCCCATTTAGTCAATGATTAATAAAGCTATGGTTCCTGAATTAACCATGTTGTGATACATGGTTTATCATTATTTTAGCTGGAAGGCATAATGCCATGGCCAGCTTCCTTTCTTCCTCATATAATTCTGTCTTTTTCAACTTTTCCTTTCCAGTATGCTGACTCTCTGTTTTTACTTAAGTGGTATCGGTATTTAAGTGAGGAGTTGGGTTTTCTTTTTTTCCCTGTTCTTAATTCAGTAAAGACCTTTAATGCTTTTTCGGATGCCTTCCAGGTGGTTATTATCTTTTTAATGGAATGTTCTTTTCTAGCTGTGATTTCACTAGAATAAACCTTTTCATGCTCTGTTTGTGGAGGCCCCTTTATCTCCTTCACCCTACTGAACACTCTGACTAAGCCTTTGTGTTGTAACATTGAGTTGCAGCTAATGTGGGATCCACTAGCCCATATGCTAGGGCTAGGTTTCTGCCCACTGGATACTTCATGCTTTCGAGTGATTCATTTTCAGATGTCTATATGTCTTCTCTGCTCTCCCTACCCACCCCCGCCCTTTTCAAATTGAGTCTCATTTTGTTCATTTCTGTTCCCACTTCCCAAGTCTTTTGGGAAATTTACATCATCTTGTTTTCCACACTAACTTTGTTGAGCAATTTCCAGTTTGAAATCATCGGCCAACATTGTTTTTGAGAAGTTCATTTCCTATCTCAGATTATTAATAAACACAGAGTCTGTTCCTCTCTTCTAACTCCTAGAAAACACTGCTTACACTTCTCTCTTATCACTTCCCAGACAGCTTTGCATATGATTAGTTGTGTTCATTTCCCCTACTGGATTATAAGTGTCTTTAGGGCAGAGGAGAGGCGGCTTTGCATTTTCCACAGGGACTAGCATAATGCTTTCCACACGGTAGGAATTTAGTAAATATGTGGGAATTCTATTATTATGGATATTTGTGGTAGACTGTGCAAATGCCTCCTTAGAACTGGAAATATTGCCATTCAATCTAACACATCGTTTGTGTTTTTTCCTTCTCAGTGTCTTTCAGCTGATGTTTCCCACATGTACTTATGCAAATTAATTTGAATTAATACTGTTTTTATAATTCAGGATGCTGCATTATGTCTTCTAAAGTCCAGGCACACAATAAATGTTACATTTGTTCTAATCACAACATTAAATTCAATGGGGAAGTTTTTTTTTTAAGTTAATTGAGCATTTCCATCCTGGCGTTTAAGATCCTAATTGCTTTTGTTTCAAGATATTTAAATGTTTTCTCTTGGAATTTTCTAATTATTACACAAAATCACAGGAGCAGTGTTTCAGCCTTTTCTCTTGTTTTGCCAGGGAGCCTAAAGTGATTATGTTAGCCTTGAAGACCTCTTCATAATTTCCCCCTAGTTTTCTGTGATAACAGATTCTCCTGATTTCAAATAATTACACTGTAAAAAAATTAGAAACCATAAAATAACATAAATAAGGAAACATAAATTAACTATAACCTGTAATTCAGATATAAAACATCATTAATGGTTAGCAGTATATTCTTCCATTTTTAAGTAAATTTTTTTGTTTTATGATTTTCTTTTTTTTCACTTCAATGTGTATATGAAACTCTTTCGAGTCCTTAAATATTCTGCAATATTTTCAATATTTTCTTATTGTGCTATTTTGATACATCATGATTTATTTTGACAGTCTTCTAAGAAGTTTTGAGTATAAAAGACTGTTCTTATAAAAACCAGTATATTACCCGCAAACATACTTTATTTACTTATGTTTTTAAATATTTATTTATTTGGTTGCACCACGTCTTAGTTGTGGCAGGAGGACTCCTTAGTTGTGGCTCGCCGGCTCCTTAGTTGTGGCATGTACACTCTTAGTTGCAGCATGCATGTGGGATCTAGTTCCCTGACCAGGGATCGAACCCAGGCCCTCTGCATTGGGAGCGCGGAGTCCACTGCACCACCAGGGAAGTCCCCAAACATACTTTATGACAAATTCATTTTCAATGAGTGGGCAGTCTTAAGTGTAGGGAGAGAGACCATGGCTGGCACATGGGCTGTGACAAAGTTTAAATTCTTAAAGTTCTGTTGTTTGCTTTTTTTACTTTGGGCACCACTCATTCCCACTGGTGAGCCTACAATCTGACTAAATCATTTTTAGGCACTGAAGCTAGGGTTCTTTTACAGAACACCATAATTAGAGCTGGTCAAAGGGCAATTCTGTGCTGAAGCATTAGTGTGGCCAGAAAGGAAGTGAACAAACCCCCCAATCTGTGGTGTGCCATGGAAAATGAAGTGTATTTTCTTTCAATATTTCTATACTAATGATAATGTAAATGCTGGTACTGAGTTCATAGAAAACTGAGATGTAAGTAAACTGGGAAGATGAGGAGAGGAGAGGTAAGGTATCATGGTGTTACAGTACCATATCAGTGAGTCTGTTAGGATTAGGTTTGGCTGTGTATAAAATAAAAATACAAAAGAAAACAGGCTTAAATAAATGATAGGCTTATTTTCTCTCAGGTAAATACATTTGGGAGACAGACTGCCCAGACTGATCTGGAAGAAGTTCCACCAACTAGTTGGGGACGCGTATACCTTTAAAATCACTGCTTTGTCATGCTACTGTGTTACCTTCATACTCAAGGTCCAAATGACATCTGCCTCCAGAGATAAGCATAACATGAATAAGCAGTATACACAAGGCCAAAGAAAAGTGTTTACTTTTATTTTTTTATTTCAAGGGAAAAAAGAACTCAAGAACCAACCAAAGTCTATTCAAAGAAATAGAAGATCTCTTTCAACTTGTAACTTGTGTCTCACAGTTTCTCTTATACAGTCACCATGAATCTTCCTTACAGCCGGGAGCCTCATGCCTCTCAAACGATTTTCTAGGGTCCCAAAACACAGACTGGCCCTCCTGTAGAATTTCAATCTACTTCTGAAACATATACATACCCTTCTTGGTAGGAGCCATATGTTAACATCACTGTATTCCCCTGTGTATGTAATATAGTGGTCTATATGCTTCAAGTAAAATAAAGGTGTTGATTGAATGGATGAAAAAACAATTAGCATAACTGTCGACAACACATTAATTCCTTTATGTTTTATCCTGTCATATTCCAAATAGCCTGTTGACTTTCTAAGCCTTTTCTCTCATCTTGTTCTGAATAGGTCTGGCTACTATTCTGCTCACCTCCATTTCCCCAGGAGAATGTAGGAAATGATGCCTTGGTTATACCTGACTCTGATACTTAATGGCAATTTGAGCACATTATGTCACCTTTGAGGTCCTCAGTTTATTCACCTGTAAAAGTAAGA
Organism: Delphinus delphis; assembly: GCF_949987515.2. Taxonomy (NCBI): domain Eukaryota; kingdom Metazoa; phylum Chordata; class Mammalia; order Artiodactyla; family Delphinidae; genus Delphinus; species Delphinus delphis. The sequence goes on along the minus strand of NC_082691.1, from coordinate 79,978,080 downwards.
TAACAGCTCCTTCTGTATTGGCCTCACAGATTTCCAAAAGGATCTAATGAAAACTGATTATGAAAAACTGAAAATCTGCAAGCCAATGTACAAGTAGAATGTGGTGGTATTCACCAAGCACCGAGCATGGGTTGGTAAGCTCAGAAAGCCTTTCAGGAGAAGAGGTTGCCCAGTAGGGGTCCTGCATCAGCTCTGCTCCTCCTAAGATCTCCTCCTCTCCTTAAATAGCCTGTGGTCTCCCTGCAAATATAGGAACTATATTCTTTCCCCTTGATCTCTCACATTTCTTTTGTGTGTGTGTGTGTGTGCCATTTTGCAAAGTCTTGTATTTATTTATTTATTTATTTTTAAAATATTTATTTATTTATTTTTACAGGATTTTGTTTTTTTAAATTTTTTTTAACATCTTTATTGGAGTATAATTGCTTTACAATGGTGTGTTAGTCTCTGCTTTATAACAAAGTGAATCAGCTGCTCTTCTATCTTAAGTGTTCCTTCTCTGACATTTTTGTTGCAGGCTTGAATCTCCACCCACCTCTCCCATCCACTAAATGGGCCTAGGACAACCTTATCTCTTTTAGATTCTCTCCTTAAAACTAAGTTAATATCTGATCTCATTTTTTACTCTGTCTGGTATTAGCCATAAGCAGCTTTTCCCAGAATCTTTTCAACATACCAAGTGTTCATGAAGGAGAAATTACTAGAGCAGAGATGGGAAGTACAGAAAGGAAGGAGTAGACACAGAAAGAGCAATGAAAGTCTGCAACAACCAAATATTCTCCTCTTCAAAAGTCTCCTAAGAAGTGGTGTTTCTCTATTGATTTTCCAAGCAAGCAGGCTAGATGAAGCCTGCCGAAAATGTCATCTCAGGAACCTACCTGCATTGCTTGGAACTTCACTTTCAAACATGTAGAATCATTTCTTTCTCTAGGACCTAGAGCTGTAGAAATGCATACACGGCACATAGTGGGAAAATTGTATAAGTCAGTTTTTCATATGTGTCAGAAGCATGTATTAATTGTGACATAGTGCTCAAAAAATATTTATGGGGTGTTTATGACAAGCCATATGCTTGTATTAGATGCTGTCGATAAAGCAATGAATTAAAACAAATACAGCTTAGAGTACAGTTTAATTGTTTATACTTTTATTACAGATCTTTTTGGTTTTTAACTATGCATTTCTAGTTTCCTTAAAGTACTTAGTGGTAAACAAAGAAAAGATACTACAAATGTATTTGAATTTAATGCATTGCCTTCATAGCAGTTCTCATTTCTTCAGTTACCTCCATGTGATACATAAACAACACTTGAAACAGTGTCTGAACATGGAACCAGTCAATAGAGGTTAGTTCTGAGGAGGAGGAAGAATGTTACTAAGCCCAAGCTCTTACTGCTCACCACACCACAGGCCAATAAATCAAGAGGTGTTGGGGCAAGGAATAGCGACTTCACTTGGAAAGCCAGCAGACCAAGAAGATGGTGAACTGGTGTCCCGAAGAACCATCTTCCCTGAGTTAGAGTTCAGGCTTATTTTATACTAAAAGGGGATGGGGTGTGGCTTATTGTTGCAAACTTCTTGGTGCCAGAATCCTTTGTTCTTGCAGCTGTCTGGGTAGGTCTGGTCACAATATTCCTTTATTTATGTATTTATTTATGGCTGCGTTGGGTCTTCGTTGCTGTGTGCAGACTTTTTCTAGTTGTGGCGAACGGGGGCTACTCTTCGTTGAGCTGCGCAGGCTTCTCATTGCAGTGGCTTTTCTTGTTGCGGAGCATGGGCTGTAGGCACGCGGGCTCAGTAGTTGTGGCTCGCAGGCTCAGTAGTTGTGGTGCATGGGCTTAGTTGCTCCACGGCATGTGGGATTTTCCCAGACCAGGGCTCGAGCCCGTGTCCACTGCATTGGCAGGCGGATTCTTAACCACTGTGCCACCAGGGAAGTCCCACAATATTCCTTTAAACCTCCAACAAGACAAATGTTATTTTCTGTTCAGCAACTTTTTATCTTTATATGAATGGTAAAGTGTTATACCTTTAAAGGTCAAGCCTGGGAAGGCAGAGCCTTGAGAATGGGTTATTGTGTATATTTCAGGCTATAGGAAACATTCTTTTACAGAAGTGCAGAGCAAGCATGAGGAAGCACAGACAACAGAGCACAAAGGTTAGACCTAAGAGAATAGATCCAATATGGAGTCAGGTTTGTTCGTCTCTGTTACAAGAGGAAGATGAAGGATTCAGAAAACTTTATTACCAGATTTGAAAATAACACTCTAATGAGATATGGGGAGGTACAATAAGTTGAAGGGGAACTATCAAGAGATCTGGGTGCAGGTTCCTATATTTGCCATTTTCTCTTGGGCAAATTAGTCTCTTTGGGCTCCATGTGCTCGTTTATAAGATATGGAAATAAAACCGTGTCTTCTTATGTCATTGGAGACTGCATAAATCAAATAATGTAGCACATGTGATAATAATTGTGTGAGTTGTAAAAATACTATTAAATATAATGGTTAGTAAGATTGATGTTAAAAATAAATCAAAGTATTTATCAATCAATCCATCTTCTCCAAATGTAACTAATATTTTAAGAAATTCACCATCCCTAATGGTGAATTCACCATCCTTCATTGTTAAATGGAAAATGTGACATCTATTTTTTTATCTCTCAGAATGAAAACATAAGAAATGTCTAAGACAGGAATATTTCTTTTATGGTAGGGAAAGATACTTAGTTGTTTGGAAAATGGTCCATGCTGGTGAATCTGTGCCATCTCTATCATCTCCATAGCAACAAGCTCTGATGTAACAAACAGAGGAACTTGAAAGAGAAATCAAAAATAGCTCAGAGATACGGTAATGGGAATTTATAAAGTTACTAGCAAAATAAGAAAATTGTTTCCATGTAAACATTCTTTCACCTCTGTTCTTAACGTGAAGTTCTTCTTTGAAAGTTATTTGTTACATGGCTCTTAAATTTTAAATACCATTTATTCTTTTTTTTCTCTATATTAAAAAGTTGGCTTTTGCAGAGTGAAGCATTTTTTGGAAAACAAAATATAGCAGACTTTATCATTTCTGACTTACTTAAGGGGACATGTGGCCTCTGGTGCAAGATAATACTCTTAGGGCCCTGCTACGGTTCTAAGAGTACAGTAGTCAGGGACTGATCTCACTACTCTTGACTCTTTGGCTCCTAAGGTTAGAGTATTGAAGAATTAGATGGACCAATAACCAGATTGTGGTGTATGTACTTGTGTTTTAGTATATTCAGTATTTATAGATTTAACAATAATAATAACAACAATAAACATGTAGCACTCACAACTAGCAGGCAGTATTCTAGGAGATGTGCGTGTGTGTTTTCATTCAGTTTATCATAACAACACTTCATGAAATAGGTACTATTATTACCCCCAATTTACAAGGAACAGAGAGTTTAAGTAACTTGCCTCAAATCACATAGCTGGTAATGTAAACTGTGCTGTTTGTTAATTACTCTGTTTGTAATTAGTTTCTTAAAAAACTCTGGCCGATGGTAATTTATTTGGTTTTGTAGCTAGAGGATCACCATCTAAGAATTATGATTATTGTGGTAATACGATATCCCATTTCTATCAGAGATGATGAAACCTTTAATACTTAAGTAGGCACGGAGAAAAAGAACTGAGAATTATGTTTCCTGAATAGGCACAAGGAGGAACGGAGATGCAGTATCTTTTGGTTCAGGAAAAATCCTTCTACTATACTTCGCAATAATTGATAGCTACAATTTATAAAGCACCTTCTATGTGATAGGCAATATAACGCAATACATATATTTCTCACTTAATTCTCACAGTAGCCCTTTCTGTAGGTGTTAGTTTCATTTTATAGGTGAGGAAGTAGGGACAAAGGATTTTGAGTGAATGATGGAATGATGAAATTGACCAATAATTCTGTATGCTTTCAGTTGGGGCACAGAAATTTTAAATAAGTTCATAATGATGGGTGGTCCAGGGTTTAAATCATAGACTATTTAGTTCCAAAGCCTAGGAAGTGATCAAACAATTGATGAAATTGACCCACACAAATGCATGGGTGCTTCTGCAAAATATTTTATCAAAGTAAATAAGGTGAGTGTGTATAGTTGAAAATTTATCATGTATGATGCTTCTCTTGCCTCTAGTAGATGCCCTGGAATGATAATTATTTCATTCCTTGTGTACCTGGCTGTATTAAAGTCTCAGAGCTACAAAAAATATATGGCAAATATGCCCATGTGTTATTTTACTTTTATCTGTTCATTCAAAAAAAAATTTATTTAACACCAACTCTGACCACATGCCATGCCAAGTAATAGAGATACAGAGATAAGTAAAATATCTTCTTTGGCTTCAAGTTGCTCATAGTTGAATGGGTGAGATGATAAACAAATAATGACAAATGAATATGTAGGGTAAGATTCTCGTTGGGGGGCTTTCGGAGTTGTCAGGGAAGTAATGCCAGGCAGGAAGTATTGTCTGAGCAGAGATTTGAAGGATGAATTGAATTGTTCCAGGGAGGATGGGTGCCGAAGCCGATTTCAACCATGGGAGAAAAGGATGAGATTTTATGATATTACTATGTAAAGAGAAAATAGAAAAACAAAGTTGCCTTGTCTGAAAACTGATCACTCCTCTAAAACAAGTGACTTTTTATTAGCATTATTAATTTAAAAGCGTGTTTCTGATTTCTCAAGAGGATATACACTTGTAAGGCCTCTTGTGGTAACATAGATCCATGGAGAGAATTGTGCATGATTTCTCATTGTTGTCTACTTGTCACTCTTAAAGACATTTATCTAATAAAATTGTTTTTCCCTAAGCATATTTCAGGATTGTTTGTCAGTAGGTCTTTTCATTGAGAAGGATACATTAAAGTGTAATGGTTGAGCTGCAAATTGACCATTTATGATTATAAACTTCCCACCTAGACTTCCTACAAATTTCAATTTATCCTTTTAAGACTCTGCTTAGACACTACTTCCTTCTGAGCTTCCTTTCCTAATAATTGAAGGGTCTTTAGAAATCTCATCTTTCCTTCCCCAATTAGTGAAAGTATGTGAAATACAGTTATTTCTTTCAGCTTGAGAAACATCATCTTCTAAGTGAGGGACATAAAAACACACTCAACTTTTTCTATTGATGTCTTTGACACCTCCACGTGCAATCCTAATTTGTCTTATTTCCTGTGCATTCCAATCTCTCCCTTTGTCCCCAAAACTCTTCCACTTATCCCTTCCGGCTTACTATGTAGGTTTCATTCTAAATCACCTGTTTCATTGACAATCCTTTGTTTACTCGTAAATATGGAGATTTTTTTCCCTCTCCTACCCAGTGCTTATGAAGAGTGCGTTGGTGGGTAAACTCTTTTCAGGGAGCTTTCCCAAATTGCTATTTTAACTGCTGATAAATTTCCTAATCCAATCACTAATTCAGTGCTCCTGGGTGTTTTCATTTGTTTGAAATCACAAACAACCCCAATCAGTGACACCATGTAAAAGCCGATTCCTTTGGGCTTGTGCTTGTGGGTGCGAGTGGGCTGGAAGCAAACAAATTTTAAGCGTCATAGAATCTTTACATTTTTGAGCCAAAAAAAGAACCTAGAGATCCTTTAGTTCAGTCCCTTCATTTTAATAAAGAGCAAACTGAAGCACAGAATCCCATAGCAAGTAAGGGAGACCAGATAAGAAGGTAGGACCACAGGCTCCAACCTGTGCCACCATGCCCAGGGCTCTCCGTGCCGACCTGTTGAAATCAAGTGGGCTCGGCCTTTTGGAAAATGTAGATTTTTTTGGAGTCTTTTAAAGAAATGGCCTGGAAAACACCATCCAGTCTGGTGTTTGACAGCATCTTTCATTTTGGTCTAATTCTTTTCACTGGAGTGCAAAGAAGTAGTGGAGATTACATTTCAAATTGTGTTTACTGATGCCCTCAGCTCTGAAGCACTTTGCAGGTCAGAGAAAAAAAGACATACATAGAAATTAGGTTCTTAAAAGTAATTAACAAGCTATTTAAAATGCATGACTTAATACTCTGTAGGGAAAGGGTGAGACTCAAAAGAAATTGATTTTTACTCCTTCTCGAAGGAAAGCCCATTTTGGCCTCTTAGGTACCAGGGCTTAGAGAGTGATTCTGGATGATAGGATTTAGCCAGCCATGTCTTCAAAGTGAATCCCTGTCGTTTCCTTAAATATCTATTTCTTTTCCCCCTCTCAAGTCCTGTCATTTCTACCAAAAATTTGAAGGTTTTTTTTTTTTTGTTCTTTCTGTAATAAGTAGACAATTTTTTTCCTATCCTATAAAGAACAAGTTAACCCCTCTGAGTGCCACATACTCATATGAGAACATTATGTAGGATTCCCAAATGTTCTTCCTTGAGACTCACAGTAAAGTCGAGCCTCGTGCTGGGTCACTTTGGCTGCTCACTCATGCCCAGGGTACTCTCCTTCCCCTTGCCGTCTCTGAGATGTGAAAGTTGCATTTTTTTCCTTCCTCTGTCATCCCTTCTGAAACTTCAGGTCTCCTTCTGAGTGGCTACGGAACATAGAAATAGACTTGCTCTCCTTGATAATTTCCGTTACGTATAGAATTTCATTCCTGGTATTTGAGCAGTGATGAGGGATTTGGATTACTCCTTGAGAATCCATAGTACAGTATTTCACAGGAGGGTGCAGAGAAAACGAATCTCATACCAAATTCTATGTAACAGTTGCAGGGAGAGCAGAAATGCAGACGTTAGAATCTAGGGGAGAAACTCAATTTTACGTTTGGTAGGTTCCCTGCTGCTAGGGTAAACAGGGCATGAGTCTGAATGTAACCTTACTTTTTGGATGTGCCCCCAGAAATATATCTGAGGATATGAAAGCACCCCCTGGAACTCATGAAATCGACTGCAATGCGTTCATTTAGCCACCTCGAAGGAGGTGGGGCTAAGCAAGTCGTGTCTGTTAAATGTGTTTTCTTATTTTTCCAGTGTTCACTAGGTGCATAATATATATGTATGAACATAAATGCATACATACATCTGCCCCCAAGTGATCGTTATGATCAGTTTGTAATTTGCTGCCTTTATGCAGAAAGAAGCTTTTAGAGTGAAAGTGTTAGCTGTTTTACATCTTAAGACAAGTCACGAGGTGAGGGCTGATCCTGCATTCCTTAATAGCAAACTACTCAGCAGGAGCTTGGAGGCAGAGATATATACAGAAGTAATATACCTTCAGTATACGCTTGAAGCTCATTTGGAGTTGTTCTTTTATGGTGATTATGAAATCTAGACCTTAAAGGCAAGATTTTCAAAGTAACTTGTCCTCAAAAACAGTGATAAAAAAAGGCCTCATTAACTGTTGAATAAGTAACTTGTCATTTTTGTTCTTTATGTTCTGTACTTTATGTCAGTGAAAGACTAAAACTGTGGGGAAAAGGACCTAAAGAACAGAGTGCACTTGAGGTGGTGATGGAGAAGACTGTCACAGATACGGCAGGGCTTACCCAAAGATAGTTCATCTCTGGTTTGCTCACAGGACTGAAACACCAGCATCACTAATTGCTTCAGGATCCAAAGACGGTAGTTGCAAGTCCTCTTTGGGGTTGATGAAAATCCACTGAATCATTATCAAAGTGACCTCCCTGGTACAAGATATATATTTTTTAACATCTTTATTGGCGTATACTTGCTTTACAATGGTGTGTTACATCTTTATTGGAGTATACTTGCTTTACAATGGTGTGTTTACAACTGTATAACAAAGTGAATCAGCTATACATATATATATATCCTCATATCTCCTCCCTCTTGCCTCTCCCTCCCACCCTCCCTATCCTGCCCCTCTAGGTGGTCACAGAGCACCGAGCTGATCTCCCTGTGCTATGTGGCTGCTTCCCACTAGCTATCTATTTTACGTTTGGTAGTGTATATAGGTACATGCTACTCTCTCACTTTGTCCCAGCTTACCCTTCCCCCTCCCCATGTCTTCAAGTCCATTCTCCAGTAGGTCTGCGTCTTTATTCCCGTCCTGTCCCTAGGTTCTTCATGACCATTTTTTTGTTGTTGTTTTTTAGCTTCCATATATATGTGTTAGCATACGGTATTTGTTTTTCTTGTTCTGACTTACTTCACTCTGTATGACAGACTCTAGGTCCATCTACCTCACTACAGATAACTCAGTTTCGATTCTTTTTATGGCTGAATAATGTTTGCAGATGACATGATACTATACATAGAGAATCCTAAAGATGCTACCAGAAAACTACTAGAGCTAATCAATGAATTCGGTAAAGTAGCAGGATACAAAATTAATGCACAGAAATCTCTTGCATTCCTATACACTAATGATGAAAAATCTGAAAGAGAAATTAAGGAAACACTCCCATGTACCATTGCAACAAAAAGAATAAAATACCTAGGAATAAATCTACCTAAGGAGACAAAAGACCTGTATGCAGAAAACTATAAGACACTGATGAAAGAAATTAAAGATGACACAAACAGTTAGAGAGATATACCATGTTCTTGGATTGGAAGAATCAACATTGTGAAAATGACTGTACTACCCAAAGCAATCTACAGATTCAATGCAATCCCTATCAAACTACCAATGGCATTTGTCACAGAACTAGAACAAAAATTTCACAATTTGTATGGAAACATAAAAGACCCCGAATAGCCAAAGCCATCTTGAGAAAGAAAAACAGAGCTGGAGGAATCAGGCTCCCAGACTTCAGAGTATACTGCTAAGATATATTTTTAATGTTTCCTAGTAGAACGCTTGACATAAGAGAATACAGTACATATAATAGTACTGAGAAAAAGAGAGGAGGAACAGGGTAAGAGCAAAGTTTCCATTGGAAACTGCTGGAGTGCTACAGAGGGCCCTGGGCAGTCACTAAGCTTGCTGACGTGGGGGTGAGGGGGACCAGCCACACAATATCTGACCTTGCAATATTATCCAGCTTTTTTTCTTCTGCATCACAGTCCAGACAGAAACTGATCATATATGGAGAGCACACTGAGATTGAAAACATCGATATTTCAGTGCCTTTGTAGTGCATGCTCTGCTGCATACTGGCTGGGAACCTGGGCTCTCAGGGTGAACTACAGTCTTACTTTGGACAGCAGACACTTGGCTTCTAACGTGTAGGCTTTGCATATTATGTTGGATACCCTGCTGCTGAGCCAGCTAGGCACTAGGAGGGCATCGGGTGTGAGCTCACTCATCTGGGACGCCTTCTTCAGGGAAATCCCTGGGTGATCCCACCTTGCTATTAGCATCTACCTCCCCCTCCCAAGGGAGTGGGACTGGTAGGGGCACAGTCTGAACAGGTGCTAAAAACAATTATACAGCTGCAAAACCTTTTACCATGGAATCCTACTACAGGTGTAGGCATTTTGGCAAGTCTAAAATATTGGCCAGTATGAATTCCAGAGCTCTCTGGAGGTAAGGACTGGAGGCCCTAAGATGGTTGCAAGTTGTTGTTGCTTTTTTTTTGTTTTTTGTTTTTGTTTTTTGGCTGCACAGCAAGGCTTGCAGGATCTTAGTTCCCCAGCCCGGGATTGAACCTGCGCCCTCAGCAGTGAGAGTGCAGCGTCCTAACCACTGGACTGCTAGGGAATTCCCGGTTGCAAGTTTGAGACACTGAAAAACCTTCGAGGTGAAAGAGGAGATTACAGGTCAGGCTGGAGAGGAAGGCAAGGCTGTGATAAATAGTTTGGGTTTTATTCTAAGAAGAGAGAGTGAAGGAAAGAAGCAACACGATCAGAGCAAAGATCACTTGACTGCAGTGTGGAGAATAGATTAAGGCTGGGGCTGGGAAGGCTGAAGGAGTGCATGAAGAAGACCATCCATAAGGAAGCTATGTCAGGAGTCCAGGCAACAGAGTGGTGGTTTTGACTAAGGTGGTAGCAGTGGAACAGGATAGAAGGGGCTGGAGTCAGGATATACTTCAGAGGCAGAGCAAATCATTCAGATCTTAAAGGAAGGGTTATGACATTATGTTGGGGCAAATATTCAGGTTATTTGATGTAATAGGGGACCTATAATCTGATATTAATCACATTAACACAAGACAAGAGGCCCTAACGGTCATAGCAGAGGTATACACAGTATGGAGATCTTAGCAACATTTAAATCAAGATTGATTACCTTTCCTCAGTGTTAGAAGCTTAGAATTGGACCCCCCAACAAAGCGGGGGGAACCCATCCCCTTTGCACCATCCCTCAGAATGTCCCTTCTCCTGTTGTTCCCAGTACTGGAGCTCTGATTCTTGAATGACCACTCAAGCAGGCCAGACAGATTCCTGCCTGCTCTAGGCTCCATAGTGGATACCTATAACCCACGAACCCTTCTAGAAGAACTTGGAAACCCAATAGGAATGTTTACCTATGAATCTCGACTTGTAGAAAATACAGTTTTTGATTGAAATTATCCTGGGCTCACATATCTAAATGATGCCATCTCAAGCCTAAGAAAATCTGGAAAACCAGTATATCACTCAGTTAAGAAAAATATACTTCATATGTTGAATTTCAGCCTATTTGAATTTCTGTTTGAATCAAGAAAGGATCCAGATATTGAGGTAATGAAACAGGATTCTTTGAAGTAGGCTGTAAACACCAGAGGCCAGGGTTTCCCCCCAAAATTGGCATTTTTCTAGCAAATAATAACATTTATTTTTCAAATATATTTTTCATTTTATTCTTTATAGAAATACTTCAGAGGAAGCCTGTTGTTGTGTTTTAGCATTTAAAAAAATTTTTTTTAATTGAAGTATAGTTGATTTACATGTCCACTGTTTTATTTTTTGCCCATACTGTGCGGCATGCAGGATCTTAGTTCCCCAACCAGGGGGAGCACAGAGTCGTAACCACTGGACCACCAGGAAAGTCCCAAGCCTGGTTTTCTAAAAAGCCATAAACTTTTTACACCTAGGCAAAAATTCCTTGAGTTCTATACAAGGTCCTGACTCCCTGTTTATCTTTTTATTCCCTTGAACATCAGGGTTTGAGGCCCCCTCACTGTATTAGAAGTAAGAAGAATACTAACTAACCCATTGGTAAAATTTGTCATTTTCCTACAGTAAAAATATTCTATCTACCTTATAGCCAGAAAATAAAGAACTGCTGTTTTTTTTTTTTTTTACCTCTGAAAATGATAAAAACAAAATGATCACAAGAAAGAAAACTTGAACGTCCTTTCTAAATCTCTTTCAAATAAGCTTAGGCTGATTTTTTTAACCTAAGCAAAAATCAAATCTTGTCCCCTACAACAGTACTCTTCAACAAACTGACATTCACAGAGAGTGCTTTGCTGTGTTCTGAGAATTTTAAGTAAGTAATTAAGTCAGTGAAGTAGCCTGTATACATGTGGAAAATAACAACCAATGGCCAAAGATGATCCAAACAGTGAGCTCTTGTTGACTGAATGAACTTTCAGGGTCTTGACTGGAGGAGCTCAGCCTTGACTGCACATGAGAATCACCTGGGAAGCTTTGAAACATGCTGAATCTCGGGCCATGCTCCAGACCAACTGAGCAGAACCTCTGGAGGAGGGCCCCAGGTATGATGGTTTTTGAGGGTCCCCAAGTGATCCCCATATGCAGCTATGATGAAACCACTGATGCATGACAGTGGTGCTTTACCATCAGGGTTACTTAGGTGTTTTCTCCAAACTTACATGAATCTTAGGGAACTGGAATCTAGAACTCTCAGGATGAGAAGTTCATTCGGTAAAGGGCACAGAATTTGACACAACTTGCTGCCTCCTGTCAGTAAGCAAGTGTGCACTGTGTGATTGCTTTGAAGAACTGGGTAAAAACAATTCACCACACCTAAACAAAGCCGTTTTCTTGATAGGTCAAACTCGCTCAGTTATTATGTTGTGTTTCCAAACTAAAAAGAAGGTAGGACCTTGGGATGAAAATGAAAGAGGAAGCTTAGTAATTACTAACCTGTTCCGCCAGGTGCCAAGACACCTATGAATTACAGTAAGTGGGTGAACAAACATTGGCCTCTCTGAAACTTGGCTTCCGTACAAAACCCAGGGCTTCTGTAAAGCAGTAATCATGGGACGATAGGAGGAAGCAGAAATTATTTCTACTTGGAGAGAAAAATCCACTCCCAACAGAAAGACACTCCCATCCCAACACACACGCGCGCACACACGCTCAAGACTGTTTACATTTGAAGAAACTGACATGCATGCACAGGCGGTGAAAGTATCCTTTATAAAAGAATAATTAAAAACTATTTGAAGATGAAGGTCACAACTGAATTCGATTTTCTTAGTCTTTCTGAAGTAATCCAAATTATGATGGGTTAATTGAGTAAATACAGATTGATTTTAATAAATGGATAAAGGAATATTATTCTCCCTACCGCCAGCAATGATTATGTGTTTATTTTTGTTTGTCTGTTTGCTTTTTTTTTTTTTGCTGTACGCGGGTCTCTCACTGTTGTGGCCTCTCCCGTTGGGGAGCACAGGCTCCGGACACGCAGGCTCAGCGGCCATGGCTCACAGGCCCAGCCGCTCCGCGGCATGTGGGATCTTCCCGAACCGGGGCACGAACCCGTGTCCCCTGCATCGGCAGGTGGACTCTCAACCACTGCACCACCAGGGAAGCCCTGATTATGTGTTTTGATCTCTGCTCTATAACTACCCAACACCTTTCAAATGTATTATTCAAAGAGTACAGGTTAGCAGAGGATTTGTACTGATGAAACTGGTAAACATCTGGGAATCCAGGTGCTTGACATTTAAAATCTCTGTGGCAGAAGTGTTCCTTCATCATATGAAACTGTCACATTATTATTTTGCCTAATGATACCATCATCAGCATATTCACTTGAATGATAAAATGCAAGATTCATGCTCATCAATTTTCTGCTCTGTCTTTCCAAATCAAAGAGCTTTTTCTTTTTAAATCTATCAAATTAGCATGGTGGGCTCAGGCAACAGAAAGTGGAGTTTCAGTAGTTATATTGAAAAATTATACGCCATCTTAGTCCATCACCGTAATTCATGCATTAAATTTAGTACTGCCAAGATTTAGCCATTTAAGCTTGAATTGCTCTGAATTTAATTATGTGTATCAAGACAAATATTTAAGTGTGAAAATTTCAATCACAAGAAATAAGAAAAGAGTAAACAATTTAGAAAGGAAGGATAAGAAGAAATATTCTTCTTATACCAATCTGCTAGCCTACCTATATAATTCTAATTTTTTGACTGAATTAAAAGAATAAATTTGCTTTTCAGGTATTTTTAAATGGTGCTTTGTCTACACACACATGAAAGCAAGCATGGTTAGTAGAAGTTACATGAAGACAGTTGTAGGAGTTAAAAGGTCTCTAGTAGTAGAACAAATGATTTGGGGAGATCAAGTACAAAAAGAAAAGCAAGATACCTTAGTTGTTAAGGGCTTTGGCTCTGGAATCAAATAACGTGAATTAAACCTTGGCTTAGGCATTTATATGTGAACTGGACAAGTTGTCGAACTCTTCAAAGCCTTATTTCAGTGCTACCTAACTCATATGTTTGTTGTTTGGATAGAAGTCGACAACATGTCTGGCACATAGTAAGTGCTCAACACTGATTAGTTATTATTATTAATAACGAAGTTTATTATATTGTATTGTATTACACTACATTAGACTAAATGATATTATATTATATTGTTACACTATAAAGTGATTTTATTCCCAGTTATAGACTGGTACCTAAGAGGGATGAGTAGACAGAAGGTATCTAGATTTCAGCTAACGTTTGAAAGATACTTTCAGAATATTCATGTGAATTAAACCAAAGCTTGCAGGATAGTAGTTCAGGGTGGTGAACTTATAATTAGATGATTAACTCTTAGAAAACTAGTTGACATCAATGAATTTGAACTCACTGGACAAGATCTGCCTCAGGTCAACTGATGGTACCATCCACACACCCACCAAGAGTACAATCCTCTTGGCCCCTGAGAGACCTTGCAGTCCTTCACTGCTCCTGACCCACCAGCCATTGTCACAGATTTCACCAGTTACAACTCTGGGAAACATCTCCAAACTCTTCCTTCTTCCCCATTCCTCTCTCCTGCCAAAGTGCCACATTTGCCTCTCTTGCCCTGGGTCTCTGCCCTCTTGTTCTCCCGCCCACATAATCCCTCAGATTTCTGGTTTAAGAGCTCTCTTTCTTTCCTGACGTAGTTGCTTTCACTGTCTTCTCCTCAGTCCACAGAAAGCCCTTATCGTTCCTTCCATTACAGGATGGCTGGCAAATACAATCCTAGTATGAGAATTAACTAGTAAAAACCGTACTTTGAGCACAGGTTTACTAAACTTCCAAATCATTAATTTTTTCTTCCCTGGTTAAATGTGGTATACACAGTTAAAACCTCTGGCTTCACACAGATCTAGGAGAACAAGCCACATATATGCAGACACCCTAATTGCTAATGATTCTTGAACTCTGTATAAGTCAACACAGTGACACGTATTACACCAGCATAAAACAAATGCAGTGGACTCTTGCTGTGTACCCAAGAAGAGATCTCAAGCATGACGAAGACTAAAGTAGGTGGCATGGCAGTTAAAAACGTGGGTTGTGGGTTCGGACTGCCTCGTTCAAATCTGTTCTAAGTGGAGCCTTGGGGAAGTTATTTACTCTTTACTAGAGATGCTATGGGAGCATCCATGTAAATCGTTTAGCACAGTACCTACTGTATTTTCAGCATCCTGTGACTGGTAGATCAAAGTGATAATCCTATTCTGTATCTCTGGGAGTGTTTCTATGTGTGAATGTGTATGTGTGCTTTAATCTTCCCTTCAAGGGTGATCTCCAGCACAATTTCAAAGAAAGGATGAAACAAAAGTGGGGAACAGGCCCTTTTAAAGGGCAGGATGTCTACATATAAGGATTTATAAAAATCTAATTGCTAATATATTGGCTTCCTGAAATTTTTCATTCATAAATAATATTTATTCATTTACTTAAAATATTTTCACATATGTTTATTGAGTATCTACTATGTCTACTGTTCCAGGCACAGGGGATAGAGCAGTGAACAAAACACAAAGTTCCTTTCTGGCTTACATCCTAGGGGGGGCAGGTAGAGTAAATAAACTAGTAAATATACAGTGTATCAGGGGCTTCCCTGGTGGCGCAGTGGTTGAGAGTCCGCCTGCTGATGCAGGGGACACGGGTTCGTGCCCCGGTCCGGGAAGATCCCACATGCCGCGGAGCGGCTGGGCCCGTGAGCCATGGCCGCTGAGTCTGCGCGTCCGGAGCCTGTGCTCCGCAACGGGAGAGGCCACAACAGTGAGAGGCCCATGTACCGCAAAAAAAAAAGAGAAAAATATATATACAGTGTATCAGATTGTGATGAGTAGAATAGAGAAAAATAAGGCAGGATGAGGTATATGGAATTTCTTCCTCTCCTTCTTCTCTTCTTAATTAATTAACCAATTAATTAATTAATTCAAAGACTGCTCTTCTGCCTGACTGACCTCTACTAGTTCCATAAGAGGAGCAGATCAGCCTGCAGATAACGGGATATCTCAGTGCAATCAGCTGGGACGGGTCTAGGATAGCCCAGGGCTGTCAGGTGGGACACACAGCAGAAACAACTGTCCTTTGTGTGAGGAAATTCTGAGAATATAGCAGTGTACTCATGTAATATGGAAGAGACACTAAAGGGTAGTATCAAAAGAACAGAGCTAGAAAGGAATTTAGAGAGGTGAACTGTGGACTCCAGCACTTCCCAACACAGAGTTGCTTTTCCAGATATGAAGATCTGAAGAGACAGAAGGAAAGGAAAACAACTTTAAGTTAGCGGTTATAATGGACACTTAAGAATTGATTGCATTGAATAATTCTGTAAAAGAAATCCTGGATTTTATATAGAGTAGTCTATCTGATGAAGCCTCACTGTAAGGTGTCCAGTGAAGAAAGGACAGAGGGAGACAGCAATGAAGGCACCTGTGGGAAGAGAATTCAGGAAGAGGGAACAGCAACATCAAAGTCCCACAGGCAGGAACATGTCAGGATTGTTTTATGAGCAGTAAGAAGACCCGTGAAGGAGATGAGGTCAGACAAGTGGGGAGGGTGGGAGGTGGGCAAAACACATAGGGTCGTAAGACCAATGTAAAGACTTTGACTTTTATTCTGAGTGAAGATGGGAAGCCAGTGCAGGGTTTTTGAGTGGAGGGAGCAGCATGATCTGACCGATGTATTGAAGGTCCCTCCAGCTACTCTGTGGAGAGCCGACTGAAGGGAGTGGGCAGTGGAGGTGAGAGTGAAGCAGGGAGCCTTATTAGAAAGTAATCACAACAATCCAGCCAGAGCTGAAGGTGAAGCCTACGAAAGTGATAAAACATGATCAGAATCTGGATGTGGTTTGAAGGTAGAGCTGACAGGATCTACTGCTGGATCACCTTGTCACAAATTACAAAAGGTGGTTCTGTGCATTAGTACGTTGTCTCATTTAACTCCCTGGACAAAGATGAGTAGTTGTTGAACTCACATCATCAGAGGGAGAATTGATGATCTGAGGCCTTAACGTGGGTAGAGAGGTCTAACGGCCTCAGCAGGGCTGGGGCATGGTTTTGAACGTGGTGTTACTATTCCCAGCTACCTCCTCCTGTATAGAAGCCTCTCTCCCCAAGAGTTCTCTGACGGCCCTTTTATGCCGTACAACATCTATTTAAGGTCAGAACAAACATCTTATTTGAATTCATAGTACCTTCCTATTACATATCCTTTACTTTATGCCAGGAGGAATTTCCCAGCTTTCTTACACAGCAGCTTCACGGTGTCCTGGGGAGAAGACTTTAACTCCTGCGCAAAGCTCACCAACTTCTTCCTGATCTGGTTGGTGATAGGTAATTTCTGTAGCTTCCTGGCTCCATCTCTGGTTGGACTCCTCACCTCTAGTCCACACTCTACTCCACACCCCACACCTGTACCACACACACACACACGCACCCCACACCTGTACCACACACACACACACGCACACACGCATTAATCAATTACATTAATAAAACTACCTTAACCTCATTAGGTGTAGTTTCCAGGTTAACATAACAACTCAGGTGTGTATTTTCTGATCCGGAAGGATAAAGAGAGCAAAATATGGCAAGAGACCGAAACAGAAAGTATCAGTTAGTCCACTCAGAAAATAGTTATTAAACCCTCAGATATCAAAAGGACGTCCTTTCTTTTGTTTGTTTTGTACCTTTGTCTACTCAGTATAAAAGAACTTTTGTTTTGTATTTTGAAGACATTTCTGGAACAGGGCTGGTGGGGAAAGGGTGTGTGATAGGGTTGTAGAGCCAGGGAGATTTTTAAGTAGGCAAGTTATTTCCTTGCACGTAATTAGAATTTAAACAGCATGATGCTGATTTTTCTCCGCACTCTCATGGTTCAGGAATAAGTGAAAATTAACAGCATCTTTACTGAGATCAAATATAAAGTGATTCCAGCTTAGTACCTTATAAAATCAAGTTAATTTCCATCCCTGGGATAAACAGTCCCTCAAAGGCCTGTGAATGAAAACTCAAATACGATCTCTGGCAATTTTGTTCACTTTAGGTCCTCTTTGCTTTTTTATAAAAGCAAGTGCAGTATGGGAGGCGTAATTGTTTAGTCTCTGAACAACCTTTCAGCTCCCTCTGTGATTCTGAGGCTCTGGTGTGTCTGTGAAGAGACCCACATAAAGCTGCTCTCACACTGGATTTTGGCGTGCAGGATGCCTTTCTCCCTGAGCCATCATGGCACCAGTATAAGGAGGTTTGGCTGGATTGACTTCGTCAAGGAATTGGGCTATAATGTATTTTAGTATCTTCACTCACCCCCCATGGAGAGCAGGCAAATGTCCCACTTCCTCATGGTTATTGCTTATGTGTACCACTCTCCATTTTTTCACTTCCTCCTCTGTAAAATGAGTCTGAGTGGCTGGCTTGAAGTTACAGAGAGGAAAGATTATGCACAGCCTTCCTAATCAATCAGCTCTCTTCTTGGTTTCTAAAGACAATTAAATTGATTCTGTTACTCCAGTACTTTGTTTCTATTGGCCTATGCATAATAAGTCACTTCTGGAAAACAGCAAGCCCTACATTAGGATCAATCAGTGAAATGATTTTCAACCTCAGTGGTTCTATAATAACGATTTTTAGAAGAAAATACATTTCTCATAGAAATGCAATAAAGTACTAATTTCCAAATATACAAAACAAATAGATTAGGGGTGTGGTGGGTCAGGTATTGAATAAGAAGAAACTTTTCCTTACTTTGAAGCAAGTATTTGCTGTAGATTCCATTCATTCATTTCTCTGTGTTCATAATAGTCTTATGAAAACAGTGGCATTCCTGAGTAAGGTAACATATTAGGTTATTATCCGCCGCAGTAATTGTGGTGGATTAGATTATTAATTAAAATATTTACATACTGGGTTTAGGACTCAAAGCCCAGTAATTCCCTGCTTTTTAATTTTGGGCTCAGATTATGCCTTGGTTTGTCCGAAGGGTTATCAGCAGACTTGAAATGTGATTGCATTATTGGCCTTGATCTCTTACCTTTCTGCCATTACCGTACTACCCCCAGGAAGCTGCTGTCCCTTTAGCCTGGGCCCCAGAATGACATGTGTGGAGACAAGAGCTCACCAACAGTGAAGTCTAGCCTTAGGCCAGCCAACCTTCAGCTGACTTGTATACACGTCTCCTGTAAGTTTGTATGTTCCTGGGTTGTTCGCTATGCAATAATAGCTGACTAATACAATAATAACAACTATTAATTGGACATTTACTGGTTAAATGTGCTATAGACACACAATGTCTCATTTAATTCTTACCTCAAGCCTCTGGGCGAGACATCTTTCAAATTTTGAAACAAGATATAATTAGTGTCAGAGCCAATATTTGAACCCAACCTTTTATGACTCCAAAGCCAAATGCTCTTAAGTGCTTTCAGAATTAAGTTATTCAGTAAAATTAATAGATCAGAATGAGACCCTAAATCTGACCTCCTGACCAAGACCCAGAGGCCGTGTATGATCTGCCCCCCTCCCTTCTCTCATTCCATTTTTTTTCCCAGCGTGGCTCTGGCCCCTCTGACATTCCTCCGAACTCTCAAACTTGCTTGGATTTACCCATCTCAAGCCTGTGTATGTGTTTTATTTTCTCTGTTCTTTTATGGCTGGCCATTTCCCATCCTTGGGATTTCAGAAAGATCTAACAGACCACCTTAAGGTAGCCTTCTCTTCATTATTTTCTCTCTCACCACTGTTTGTTTCCTTCATAGCATCACCACAGTTTGTAATTATTTTATATACTTGCTTTCATTATGTCTCTTTCCCCAAATGCAAGTCCACTAGGCAAAGGTATGCTTGTCTTGCATACTGCGGTATCCAGAGCATCCAGGGCAGTGTGTAGGTGCTCAGTAAATATTTGGAGATCTGAACACTTCTTAGATGCCTGAGTTATAATAGCCCTGGTTCCACAAGTAATTACAAAGAAGGGAAGTAGGCAGTATGTTGAAGCACATAATGGAGGGCCTAATCTTTTGGTTGGGCTTAGGGAAGACTTCCCAGAAGAGGCAACATTTTATCTCAGGCAGGCAAGATGAACTGGAATTGGTCAGGAGTCGGATGAGAATGTGGATGGAATCTTGTTTAGGGGATGTCCTGGGGGTGTGAGGACATCTAGACCTTACTGTATACCGTAATCTATGTGAAGAGTTGATTGTACAAGGATGCAGAATAAGGGTTTCCACTCTCATCAAGAAATCATGTGCAAGATAGGGACTTTACAGTGCTCAAAACAGAGAGTTAGGGGATATAGGTGACTACCTGTATTGTTTTTGTTTCTCCTGGATTTGTCAGTTGTCCTCAGTTTCACCTGCCTGGATGTTCTATTCTTTACAAATTATTACAGCACTGAGGCATTCGAGTGCTGAAGTTCAACCATGATACAGTGAGTTATGAGCTGTATCTCTGACGGCAAGATGCCTTTGTTCAGAGTGGCCTCAAAATCAGCCATTATCCTCGGCTGATCTGCATTGGGCCACAAGAGAACCCTGAAGAGAGGCTGTTGGTGAAGGACCGTAATTTCAACTCAAAGTAAAAACAACTCCAGGAGTAAGGCTTTCCGTCAGTTGGATTAGTAGTTTGAACAACAGACAGGGAAAAAATATTTTGTTATTAATTTAAAAAAATCTGAAAACCTACATTTTAGTTTTTGATGACAGTCCGAAATACTGGTAGCAGAAGCTACATCTATTAACACAAGAAGCTAGTAAGAAAGCACAAGTCATCCATCTCTGATTTCCCTGTAATGAGCCTGCAACTCCCTCTCTTGGCCCAAAGAAAGCTTTAATAGGCCCTAGGGCAGCACTGGTTATGGGGAGGAAAACTTCATTTTCCGCCATATGTTAGCAGTAGAAGTAAGGACAAGAATTGGGGATTGAGACAAAGGCTGCCACTCACCGGCTCTCTTTTTTTGTTGTTTTGATGATGGTAAGGTTGGAGTTGGGACAGAATGGAGATGTGGGGAGAGAAAGGCATTTTTCAAAATTCACAGATTACTAGGGAAAATGAAATGGCCTCTTGGCACTCTCTGCAGTGGGCCATTGTACGAGAAAAAAATCATTCGTTTTCCTTTCACTTTTGGCATTGTACATGAATACCCCTTTAGGTAAACTGTACATGGAGACTCTCAGAATTCGTTGCTCTATTCATTCAGTGTGACAGGAATGAAAATGATTCTATAGAAAACAAGGCAGTATGAGTTGGATTGTATTTTTTATTGCTCACAACCTAATTTTTTTATGATGACAGGATGACGGTGTCTGTTAACAAATTAGTCCTCATTGTGTTTCGTGTTTAAAGTAACTGGATGGGGATGGAAAGGAAGGGTACTGGAATAAAGAGGTAGAACTAGTAAGACTATATGATATCAACCCATCAATGTTTTTACTCTAACTGGAGAGCACTTGTCAATGTCTTTTTTCAACATCTGGCCTCTACCATCAAGGAGACTTTCAATCTAAAAAGAAAGTCCATAAAGACCAAAAAAAAAAAAACCAAAGCACAGGAGGAATGTAAAAATAAGATGTATATACATGGATGTTTCCAGACAATGCATAGAAACCATTATCATGCAAAATGGCAGAAATCTGGACCTCCTAATACTGGTAGGGAATTCACCTTTTGATTCTTCAGATACTTTGGGCAAGGCTTTCAGTTATAAATAAACATTCATGAACAGCTAACCATGACAAGAACACCAAGGAGTAAATAACAATTAACAACTACTGATTTTAGAGTTAATAATTTGGCATTCTAATTTATATTGGATAATAAAATTAAAGGCAATGTTAAGTCCCAGCCAGCTGTTAAGTGGTTAAAACCAATGTGGAAAAGGAGGGCACAGAGTTATTGAGTAGACTATGGAAAACCATTTCCTAAAGATATTACTTCCCATGACCATACATTCTGGTTTGCAGGGAACAGATTCAGTTTATGACTGCTGTCCCAACATAAATATTAATGGATCCCCTTTAACTTCCAAAAGTATACCAATTTGGATAAAAAATTATATCCACAAATGGGTCATCATGACTATTGTGAAGTGGCCTCAATTTGAGGAAGATGAATAATTTTGCATTAAAGCCGAGCTGTATTTATTGAGCAATGACTATAGACTCAGCAATGATGATGATACTAGTAATGATGATAATAATAACAGCAGTAATTTTAGCAGGTAATATTTATTTTGTGATTACTATGTTCTGAGTAATATACTGGGCACTTTACATACATTAGCTCATTTAATTTTCACAACAACCTTACAAATACTCTTATTGCCATTATATAGATTAAAAAAAAAAAAGAAATGGAAGCACAGAGTGATAAGTAACTTGCCCAAGGTCACACAGATAGTATGTGTTGAACCAGAATGTTCAACAGAAGCATTTTGATTCCAGAGCCTATTTTCCTAACCATTTCTGTTATTAAGATGCTTACTAGTACAATAATTAGTTTAAGAAGTATTATGCAAGAATATGAAACAGAAAACATGGGATAATTAATGAGACAAAATGAATAGTATTGTCTATTTTCCAGTGGTTTTTCCATCTGTGGAACTCAGAGTTATTGTAAGAAGTTTAAAAAAGTTATATAAAATACGTTGTCTCTAAGCTAAATAATGTGCTTATATATATTCCTGCTGTATTTTTGTGATTAATGAGTTGTATCTTAAAAGCAGTACAGAATTCAAAGTAGTTTGTTTCCTCGATTCAAAGATATTTTTCTTAAAAACTCTAATTTCACGTTTATGTGTGGCCAGGAGCAAGGAGGATACCAGTAAATCAATTAAAGCTGGATAAGTGAATTTTCCAGCCTCAGATCCCCAGTTGAGGTTGGTGAGAGCTGAGCAAATGTATATATTATTCTATTTTGGGGTTTAATCCTGTCCAGCTGATATATGATTTTACAATAGCACCAGGCGTGGAATGCCGGAATATCAAGTGTGGTGTGCATGTGATATAGCGGTGAGACCAGCATTGGAAGATTCAGCCGTGGAGTAATGTGTCATCCAAATTAAGCCAGTGGAATTGATAAAGAGGAAAAGAATGAAGGATAAGAGGGTTGAAAGGCAAACTCAGAGAGTACCAGTGTTAAGAAAAGCTAGGTTAAGGAGTTAACTTGAGGCAACTCAAGTTGGGGAAGCATCAAATTCAGGATGCTGGGTGCTATGAACTGAATGTTTGTGTCCCCCCAAAATTCATATGTTGAAGCCCTAGCTTATAATGTGATGGTGTTTGGAGGTGGGGCATTTGGGAGGTAATTAAGTCATGAGGGTGGAGCCCTCATGAATGGAATTAGTACCCTTATAAGAAGAGACATGACAGAGCTGATCCCTCTCTCCACCATGTGAGAATGCAACAAGAAGGTGGCCATCTGCCTGCTAGGAAAGGAGCTCTCACCAGAACTCACCACACTGGCACCCCAATCTCAGACTTCCCAAGCTTCAGAACTATGAGAAATAAATGACTTTTTTAAGTCACCCAGTCTATGGTATTTTGTTATAGCAGGCCAAGCTGACTTAGATGCAATGTGTAGCTGGGGTGTCAAACGGCTGATGTGGCATGGAGATGAAGAACTTCATCTGCATAGAAGAAGTAAGAATGATTACTTCATAAATATAGTGAGGATTAAGTGAGGTTATGTATGTAAGTGTTCAAAACGGTATCAGCACATAGTAAATGTTTACTGAGTGGCTGTGCAACAAATGCTACTGAGGAATGTGACTCATATTGATATTAGGGTGTTAAATCATCATGGAATTTGGGGATGCGAAGATACATTTGGAAAGGTAAAGAAGAAAAACATAAATGAGTAGCTGAAGACATCTAGAAAAGAAAAGTGAGTCTAGCAGAACAAGCACGAGATGTAGATGGTGGTGGTAGTAGTGATTGGGAAAGGAGAATTTAAAGGTTGCTTGAAAAGGAGAGTAAAGTCCTCCAAAGCACTCACAAAATCCTTGGGAAGTTTGCTTCCTTCTTTTCTACTATTGCTGCAATTCACTTTTCCAGAACTGCTTTAGGTAATACATTCATCCTTTTAAAGCCAAGTTTTATGCCTGTTGAATTATATATACTAAAAGGTAAACAGTGGGAGCATTTATAATAAGTTCAAAGAATAAGTAAATGAAGGTATTTCTGTGCATTTATATTCCTCATTGTTTTGTGAATGTTTTGGGATCATTCTCTACTCTGCCAGAGGATGTGGTGAACGTTCTTAATTTTCATCGTCAGAATGATGAAAGAGTTTCATATCACAGGTGTTGACGGCAAACAAATCTGTGGCTTCAGAAACGGAAGTTCCCGTCTGAAGACAAATGAATGTTTACAAAAGCAGAATAGATATTTCAAGGATATTACTCTCAAATTTATAGGGAGAACAGTGCATGTCATGTTCTGCAGCCCAGGTTTAGGACATTTGAGATGAGAAACGTTTTCCATTTTGATTTCAACAAGAGCATTAATTGTTCTCCTCTTGCATTGTGTCTGGTGCAACAGTACAATCCTTGTTCCCTTAATTAGATTTCGGAGGATTCAGAAAGAGCTCACTCCTGATCTGAATTGTTTCCCTTGGTGACATTATTGGGTTTTAGTTCAGCATGGAGGCGAAAACCATCAACCAAGCAGCAAGTTTATAGAGCATCCCTACTATGCAGTCGGCTTTGTGTTAGGTGCTAAGAGCCTACAATTGAATTGAGGAGGCAAAACCTACACATATGAAATAATAAGAGAACAACAAAGGCCAAACTGGGTGCAGCTCACTCTCAGTGCAATAGAAACTCAGAGAAAGGAGAGATCAGTGTGGGCTAAATAGCCAAAGGTTTTCAAATTATTATTATCAATGACTATCATTATAGCAACAATGGTCAGCATTTATTGGTCTTTAAGTGCTCACCATATGTCAGGTACTATGCAAAGTACTCTGTGTGCCTTGTCTGATTTAATCCTCACAACAACCCTTTTTATTATTGCCACTTAAAAGAAAAAACAACATACTCTTATTATTCACATTCTATACATGCGGATACTGAATCTTAAGATGATTATATAAATTCAACCATAGTCACAGAGTTAGCAACACCAGAATTCATACGAGAATGCAAATTTGTCTCACCCCAAACTAGTATATGCACATTGCCATTCTTTGTAGCAGGATGAAGTCCATGAGGTCAGTCTTAAAAAATATATGACGATTCCAAAAGTCAGAAGAGAATAAGGGAGGGCATTTCAATAGGAGGAATAGCATACACACACACCTAGAGACAAGAAGGAGCATGAGGTCTGTAAGGAACAGTGGAAAAGAGCATGTTCAGAGTAGAAAGTTAGTGGCATAAAGGATTGTAAAAGCTGAGTGGCTCTGCTTTGCACAGCATTGTGCTGGGAATCTACACAGACCAAGGTGTGGAACTTGAAGTGGGTCAGACAGGAGACAGGTGGTATTATCCAAGAAATTAGAATAATATTAGATAGCAAAAGCTTTACGTCAAGTTAGATGACCAAGGGGCTCAGGTCCACAAGAATCAGAATAACAAAACAAGAATAGATCGGGTAGGTCACGCATTCATTCATACTTTCCTTTCATCCATTCACAGGGTTGTACCTGAGCATCCACTGCATTCAAAACATGACACGAGGCACTGTGGAAATTAAGGAGATGATACGACAGGCTTTCTCCCCTTAAGCAGTTTGCAGTCTAGACAGGGGTGTCTTGAGCTGGAGTTGTTAAAGTATATAAGAATCAGGAGAAAATGGAGTGGGAGCAGATCTTTGAAGGAAGACTGACACATTCTCATTGGACTGAAGACTCAGTCAGAGGAATAATTTATTCATTTATTGATTTAGTAACTATTTTTTGAGCACATACCTCATGCTAGGTGTTGGGGAAAACAGAGAGTCCTCGTTAAATTTAGATGTGGATAAAAGATAGACTTTAATAAGATGACCTCCCAGACAAGTGTAAAGTCAGGGGACGCCTCCCTGAGGAAATGAATTGAGATTGAGGTTCTCCTGGCAACTAGCCCCCCTCCTCAGAGGCTTTCCAGAAGTCGCCTCATTAGCATAACAAAAGACATTTGTCACTGTCCTCACTTAGGAAATCCCAAGGGTTTTAGGAGCTCAGTGCCAGAAACCAGGAGGGAGACCAAGTATATATTTCTTATCATAAATCACAACATCATAGGACTTTTTGCTCACCACTACAACACACCATAGTAACTCTGTGCCCCCGTGGCACCCTTTACCTCTGCACCATGGGTTATACAGCTGTGAATACCTACTGTGTGCAAGGGCCAAACTTGGAAACAATGATATTGGAAAACAGGGAAGGAATTCCATGGGGCAAAGGCAGTGAGACTTGGCTCCAGAGTCTGGGAAGCAGCAGGCAGTGAGGTAGAGGAGGCCTCTTTCTCCTCATGGCAAGTGAGGAGCCATGTGAAGGCGAGTAAGTAGTGAGAACAAAGACCAGATTGGGGGTGAGGGGGGAATAAATAAATAGAAATGCAGAAAAAAGAGACGGCAAAAATTACTCTCTTGAGAACTTTAGAGATAAAAGGGTTGGGAGCAATGGAATGTTGATTTTAAAGGTTAGCTTAACATTTGGGAGACAGGGGGGTGAATTAAACACGTATGTAACTAGAGATTGAAAATGCTGGAAAAGGGGGGATTAACCCCCGAGACCAAGACCAGTGGTGAAGGTGTTTGCTCTAGAAAGGAGAACGGATGTGTCTCCCACTAACATTAAAGGGGAAGCGCGTGGACATGGAGATAGACATTTTTGAAGTGAAGGATCAGGAATCTTTATCTTCTCGATATAACTCTAATATTGATTTCCTGAAACTGTGCTTTATGGATACAGTGGCTCACTACATATCACTCTGCTAAGAATAAACAACTCATCTGCAAAGAGATTATACAATGAAATACAAACGAAACACCAAAAATGGACTTTCTTCTCATGTTGAGATATTGTTCCATCAAATATCCCTTCTTGCCTCTAAATATTCTCCTCCTTTGCATCCTTTCCTTCCTGTAAAGGCCTTCTATACAAATAAATAAGTCATCTAAAACCCTGTACTCCCCTTCTTTCCTACTTTTCAGAGATAACCATCTCATTGGCTCCATTGGCTCATCTTCCACTTACCCTTCAACCTACCTCAGTCTGATTTCCATGCCCACATCCCCAGGAAAGTGCTCTCACATGAGATCCATCATGATCTCCATCCAAGGACACATTCAAGAACTAATCCTTTTGTAGCTCACTCTTTCCTTGACCCCATTCTCTCTCTATGCTTCTTCTCCAATCTCTGATGTATCTATCACCGTCTCTTTCACATGTTCTTATCCCATCTGACTGTCTGACAAAAGCCAGTGTTCCCTGGAGTCCTGTTGTATGATGCAATCTGAAACATTCTGCATATATTATGAACATAATCTAAAAGAAACAAGCTTGAAGAAGAGACTGAAATGGTCAGGAAATAAATGCGGATGAAGAGATGAAGATGAAGAGAGGGTAGTGTTGGAATGATGGCAGTTCTGAGACCTTTAAGGTGAATAAGGTAGATTTAAACTGAATGGAAACTAAAGGTAAAAGTGTTAAATAAGACACAGGGAAGCAGGCTAATCCTCACGGTCACTGTTCGGCTGCACAGAAGACTGGACAAGGCTGTAGGATCTCAGCTCTGCTCAGGTTGGATCAGAAGACCTGATCAGGTTTCCTGGCCCACTCGGGCTCTTGCCACAGTGGTCAGTAGGGGCCCCAAACTCCCTCTAGTAGTGAGGTGTTTTGGATGACGGACTCCTTCGAGAATCTGATGAAAGTTATATTCTATCTTCCTAGAGAAACTCAAACATGTGCTCTAGATGTGAATTCAAGAGGTTCATGGGTCCCTACTCTAAACTATGGAAAGCTCCAAGTTTTGCAAGCAGGTAGAACACCCCACCCATTAACCTATTTGTTTGTCCTTTGACCAGAAGCCTTCACTAAGTAAATCACTATTGTTCTTGGCAATCAAGTTTTAGAAAAACTGAACGTTATTCTTTTTTATTTTTTCCAAATACTATCCTGTTCAGCTGCTCTACACTTACTGCTAAAAAGAAAACACACTGGTTGTTCTACTGGCATATGTTTGCCTTTTTTGTCTGAAATTTTTACATGTGACGGCATCAATTCACAGTAGTTCAATCCAGTTTCTCTCTTGCAACCAAATACTTTTGGAACGCTCTCCATATGACTGAGATACTGTTATAAATCCAAGAGGGAAGAAAGCATCTTGAGTTTTGTCAACAAAAGGTTCCTATAGATTTTTCTCACTCAGCGGAGGATCCCTTGGTGTAATACTTAAAAGTCATTGTCTTTATTAAAGCATTCCCTCAACACCCATATCTGACATAAAAGTGGTCTGGTGTTGACATGTGCTTACTTCTATCCCTGTGGTCTACATTCATCTAACCCATTCATTCAAAGATCTTCTTTTGAGGACTCAGTGAAATACTCAGTTCTATGCTAGATCCAGAGAATAGTACAATGAATAAGACAAAGTCTTAGTTCAAAGTCTTATTTCAAAGGCCTGAGCCTCTTGGCAGAGATAGACATATCAATAGATGATAAAGATACGTTGTAATAATCAGTGGTCCTCAGCCCTGACTTCATAATAGGATCATCAGAGAGACCTTTCAGGAAATGGTGATGCTTGTCTCTGACCAAGAGGTACTGGTTTAATCGTTCTGAGATAATGCCTGAACATCAGTATTTTTTAACAACACCCAGGTAAACCTAGTAGCATCTAGATGAGGAAAATCTAAGGTACTGTGGAAACATTTAGGAGTTACCTAGGACCTAGAATGAATGTCTGAGTTGATTCACTCAGTGAAGAAGGAATATCTAATTGAAGCAGGGAGAAGGCTCTCCCAACCAGATGCATCAGTATCTGCAAAAACATGAAAGTGGGAGGGCACATGATGGGTTTATTTATTCCTTTGCTCACCAAATACTTACTGAGTGCCTTGCTTAGAGCCAAGAGCTAGGTCACAGTAACTAGACAAATCACTCCTGCTCTTATAAAAATTATAGTAGGATAGTTAAGTATTGACAGCATACCATTAACTGTAGAAATGATTGTTAAATTGCTGTTCTGAGAAATACCACAGAGCAGAAGCACAGGAACTATGAGGGTAGTTGGAATAGATCCCTCTCACTTTGGGGAAGCTAGGAGGGCTCACCTGAAGAATTGTTATTTAGGCTGAAATTTGAAGAAGTAGTCAGCAGAAGCAAGAATGCAATGCAGAGAACTGCTGGCAGAAGAGCTGTGAAAAGCCCTGATGTGGATGTGTGGTCAGTGGGTGGTCAAAGCACAGTGAGTTAGGGGAGAGTGATGGGGGGTGAAGAAGCAGAACGTTCCCTCAGTGTGGCCAGACAACCCAGGACCTTGTGGACCACACTGGGTCCCGAGTGCATCACATCCCTTCTGTTCCTGTACTGCATCAGCAACACATCGGTTTGTGCATGTCTTGGAGATTATCAACACGTTTGCCAATGTCCTCAAGACAGTCCTGTCTCTTCGTTAATGTCCAGAGATGCTAACTGACTTGCCCAAGTTTGCATAGTTTAAAATTAATCCTAAGAACCAAGGTTAGAACTCAAGGCTAGTGAGTCGAAATCTGAGCCCCTTTCCATCACATCACAGAAAATATTTTATCAGATGATATATTGTATGCAGCTAAGTAAAGTTCTGATAAATCTAGAATCACTTGTCAAAGTTTTATGACAGTACAAAGATGTCAGGAGCACTTTGTGGTTTGTTGTTTGTTTTTGTAATAATAATAGAATCAAAAGATGGAAAGGCAGAATTTTCAGGCCATATAGTGGTAGCTAGGGAGAACTGACTAGATGAAAGGAAGCTATGATGATAGATCTTTGTTTAGAGCCGGAGGGACCTTATTTTACTCAGTAACTGCTTCTAAGAGGAAATGAATACCTACACTCCCTAGGACTAAATATAAAGAAAAGAGAGGCTTCTCACTACCCAAATTCCACTGAAGTAAAGAAAAGAGCTTTGGTTTGTCAAACAAAGGTTCCAAGGAACGCGTGGGAGCTCTGAGAAAGCAGCCAACATAAGGGAAGGTCTGTGCCCTGCTCTAAGGCCTCACTCTCCGTGTGCCCAGCCAAGAGGAAAGCTGTACCTGCCAGAGTTGCCTCCACGTGGCTCACCCAGGAGCATGTTCACTGGCCTGCATTTTGCTGGTGGGCCCAGATCAGAGCCGCCACTTCCCCTCAGTGACACCCCCAAGGAATCTACAGAGTACCTGCCTGAGTAGAAAAGATTCGTGGTAGACATGAGCCAAATAGCAATTTATCCTTCTTGTCACTTTTCCTAGTAGTCCAGACTGGATAGATTGTAGCGGCTATCACCACAAAATGTTTCAGAGAGAAACATTCCCTATAGATATGAAATTGGGACACATACTGTGTCTTTAAATAAGTAAACCACTAACTAGATAGAACTAAATGCCAGGAAAAGTAGCATCTGACGACCTGCTGACAATGTCAGTTCTTTCATATTTTTCTTCCTCTGTATCCTGAATTTACAATAATATAGTACATACATATTTCAGAGAATAGAAGCCAAACTTTTTGAATTTGGGCGAGCATCTCAATTCCTTGAACATAATTGAGGGTTTTATAAATTCATGATTATCTCATTTGGTCAGTATTATTAAAAAACAGAATATCAAAAAGTGAATTTCTATATCACTAAAAGCAAAAACTTTTAATGTCAAAATGTATAGTCCCCTATTTTCACATTTACCACCCTTTAGTATATTTTCCCTGTCCCTCAAGGCTGGCTCCCCATGGCCCTTTATTTCTCAGATCCCTTATCCAATCTGCCTTCTGGTTGACTAGATTCCACCTTCTAAAAGTTCACATGTTTAGTTTTGATTCCTCTCTTCCCTTCCCACTGTTGGCATCAGTTTATGACACATCACCTGAATTATTGCAGAATGTTTTGAACACTTCTCAGGGTTGCCTGCTTCCAACTCATCATTAACTCTCTTGCCAGATGAGATGCCATCTGTCATGACAACCCAGCACCTTGGGGCCAGGCTTACTGTACTTGGTGAATTTCCAACATTATGGAATCCACTTCCTAAGGCAGAAGTCAGAAATCAACCTTTCTGGCTGCCTGGTAGCCAAGGCACAGGCGTGAGCCCCGGGCTCTGGGAATTAGGCTCACCCATGCCACACATTTGGATTCCAAAGTAGGTAAATGGAGGAAGAGGCTCCGTGTGAATTCCATTTCACTGGCAAATGTTGTGGCCGGAAGTCTGCAGCATCCTGTGGCAGCAGCGTCTCAGGTGGCCATCTCGTGGGGAGCCAGTCCTGAGTGCGATGTAGGGTGTCATTCTTCAAAGTACCTTTGAGCCTAGTTTTCTTCAGCTCTCCCAGGGGTTCCATGCATCATCCAGTACTGTCAGTAAAGTCAGCTGATTCTTCTTGCCTCTAATGACCCCAGAGTAATCTTTCTGTCCTCAATTCTTTTCATTCTTTTTTCTTTATTTTGCTCTACAGTAAGTATTTCTACTCTTTTATCTTCCAGGTCATTTATCTGTCCATCTGCCTCAGTTATTCTGCTATTGATTCCTTCTAGAGAATTTTAAATTTCATTCATTGTGTTGTTCATGATTGTTTGTTTGCTCTTTAGTTCTTCTCGGTCCTTGTTAAACGTTTCTTGTATTTTCTCCATTCTATTTCCAAGATTTTGGATATCTTTACTATCATTATTCTGAATTATTTTTCAGGTAGACTGCCTCTTTCCTCTTCATTTTTTTGGTCTGGTGGGTTTTTACCTTGCTCCTTCATCTGCTGCAGAGAAAAGGAGACCATGAGTCTCCTTTTCGCAGGCTGCAGGTTCATAGTTCCTGTTGTTTTTGGTGTCTGCCCGCAGTGGCTAAGGTTGGTTCAGTGGGTTGTGTAGGCTTCCTGGTGGAGGGGCCTGGTGCTTGTGTTCTGGTGGATGAGGCTGGATCTTGTCTTTCTGGTGGGCAGGACCACGTCCAGTGGTGCGTTTTGGGGTGTCTGTGAACTTATTATGATTTTAGGCAGCCTCTCTGCTAATGAATGGGGTTGTGTTCCTGTCTTGCTAGTTGTTCGGCATGGGGTGTCCAGCACTGGAGCTTGCTGGTCGTTGAGTGGAATTGAGTCTCAGCGTTGAGATGGAGATCTCTGACAAAGCTTTGGCCGTTTGATATTACGTGGGGCTGGGAGGTTTCTGGTGGACCAATATCCTGAACTCAGCTCTCCCACCTTGGAGGCTCAGGCCTGACCCCTGGCTGGAGCACCAAGATCCTGCCAGCCATACAGCTTCTGTCCTGAACGAATATGTTTAAGAAGGCAGGGGAGCACTTGGCCCACAGTTGTCTCTTGCTGTTGCTTGACTCCTTATAAACACATCTGGTTCTACAAGAATGAAGTCACTGACCTTCAACACACTCTTCCTTCAACATATAAAAGAAGGGTCGATCCACAGCTAGGGTGTTCATCAAGACTCTTCCCCAGCACTGGCATCGGACTGGACTTGTTTTGCCCACTGCGCAGCAAGCCAAAACACCGAGAGGCAGAGGTTTGCAGCAAAAAAGGGCTTATTCACAAAGCAGCCAAGACAGGGCAGGAGACGAAAAGAAAGAAGAACAAATCTCAAATTCATATTCTGGAAGGTAAGGGGCTAGGGGTATTTATGGGCTAAAGAAGCAGGGTCGTCTGAGGCATGAGGAACATGGGGGACGAGGGGGAAGGTGACTGGAAGTAAGGAAAAGCCACTTTTAAAAAATTGAAGTATAGTTAATTTACAATGTTGTGTTAGCTTCATGTGTACAGCAAAGTGATTCAGTTATCCATCTATATATATATATATATATATATATATATATATATATATATATATATATATATATCCTTTTTCAGATTCTTTTCCATTATAAGTTATTATAAGACATTGAATATAGTTCCCTGGGCTATATAGTAGGTCTTTGTTATTTATCTATCTTATGCGTAGTAGTGTGTATAGGTTAATCCCATATTCCTAATTTATGTCCTACCCCATCCCCTCTGGTAACAATAAGTTTGTATGTCTATGAGTCTATTTGTGCTGTGTAAATAAGTTCAATTTTATCACTTTTTTAGATTCCACATATAAGTGATATCATATGCTATTTGTCTTTTTCTGTCTGACTTACTTCACTTTATATGATAATCTCTAGGTCCATCCATGTTGCTTCAAATGGCATTATTTCATTATTTTTTATGTCTGAGTAATATTGCATTGTATATTATACCACATCTTCTTTATCCATTCATCCATTTATCCATTGGTAGCTTCCATGTCTTGGCTATTGTAAACGGTGCTGCAATGAACATTGGGGTGCATGCAGATATAGGGTTTTTCTTTTTTAGCACTTTTTAAAAAGTATTAAATCTGCTGATCATTTACTGGTCTTTCATGCCTCTGTCTTTCCATGGGAGGCACCACCCATCATATGCCAAAGTAGTTGGCGCCCATAGCACCCATTTCCTTGGGATGCTGAGTTGTCTGCCACTGGTCCTTCTAGCAGAAGCCTCACTAACATGTGCCAGGGCTCACTGCCAGGTGCCCTCAGCCTGGTTGCACATTGGCATGCAGATCAGAGGGCCTTGCAGCAAACCACCCAATGCAGGGCTTGTTGGGTTTTCAATTTCTACCCTGGTATTTTTGCAGAATTCTAAAGAAATCTCCCAAAGAGTTCATTTGGGCATCTGCAAAGATTTCAGTCTGAAATTATTTGAGTTGACTGATTCTACAGCTGGGATTTCAGTCTGTTTTCTCACTTTCTCTCCCTGTTCCCTTTCTTCTTTCTTTTAAGTTGAGTGACTTGGGCAATGCTGTTTCCTCTCTCTAAAGCTGCTGGTGGCATGGGGATTTCATAGATCACCTCACTCAGATTCTCTGGTAGGGACTAGTTTCAAAGCACTGGCCCTCATCTATAATCACATTCACTGGCTGTCTGAGTCTAACTCCTTGAAGTGGCAGAATC
The DNA here is from genome assembly GCF_949987515.2 of Delphinus delphis. Classification (NCBI taxonomy): domain Eukaryota; kingdom Metazoa; phylum Chordata; class Mammalia; order Artiodactyla; family Delphinidae; genus Delphinus; species Delphinus delphis. The sequence goes on along the minus strand of NC_082691.1, from coordinate 79,944,438 downwards.
CTACTGATGCTGGGATAAATACTGACCTTCTGGAAAGGAACACTGTATTTCAGGTCTTGGATCATCAAGAAGAAATGGTCAGAATGGCAAGCCTTGGACAAAGTCATCATTGCAATCTTTTTCCCTACAAAAAGTAGATTATTTTGTTTAATATAATTTTAATGTACGTAATTTATAAGTAAGGAGTGGGCATAGGATATACTATCAGACTGTTTGTGTGTTATGTTATAATGGGATGTTAAATTACGGTGGAATGCAGAGGTGAGACAAGCATTGTCTTAGGGTGACCATGGCTTAAGTCAGCTTTCATCCATGAAAGTTCAGTTGCTCATCCCTGATATAAGGATTCGAAATATAAGATTCAAACGTCCAACTTCAGTTTTGCTTCTATAGCATATAGTTAACTCACCTTAATGTTGCAATAATAAATGCATCTGTAAGTGCATCCCCAAGCATAACTCATGGGAGATTCATTTTATATTCCAGAGATTGCTTAGCTACAGTGTACAATAAACAGTGCTCCTTTTGGGATACGAGGATGCTTTGACCCTCAATTAGACATGGCTTTGATGGTTTTTTTTCTTAATTAATGGTGTGGATTTGTTCTGTGAGGCATCCATGCTTCCTGTGATGTGTAGCTGGCTAGGTTTAGATTGATCCTATGCCATGGGTTACAGGACAGAATTTTGGTTGGAAGAATGACAGACAGGATCACACTCGTGGCTTTAATTCTATTAGAGTCATACTGAATCAGTTGCAAACATTTAAATATCAGGACATTTCACATAAAAGAATGTTTCTGACTTGTTTTTGAAACATCAAAAAAAAAAAAAAAATCAGACAATTTGGGACCTGTCATGTCTCATGCCATCTGGCTCTGAGGATGGCTGCCTCTTTCAATGGGCCATCTACTTTCACTTTTACCGAGGTCCCCAGCCTGCTTTTCCCTTTCATATCTGACAGTCTGGTGTCTGAAAGCGTTGGGTTTGCAATCTCTGCTTTAGTTGTTATCCATGGAAGGACAGTGGCCTTAATTAAATTACTTCCCTCCAGTGGTCCTCTCTGATGGAGGAGGCATGAATTTCCCCGTTACTTTCACCAAAAAGGCATTTTATTCTCTTAATGGGATTAAGCCCTGTGGCCTGTGAATTAGCAAGTCTATCAGGACCATAGAGAAGATCTGTCTCTAACAGACATTCTTGTAACTCAACTAATTTTTGACACTCAGAAAATAGATTTCTTTCAATGTTTAAAATTTTTAGTAAAATTATCTGTAAGCTGTCAGGATTTATAAAAGTCCTCTATACCATGAGCCAGTCTGCTCATGTCAGCATGCATTCCTTTTGCCGTGTCATTCCCTCTAAGCAGGACACTCTCCCCAGGCCCTCTAAATATTCAAAATGTTTCCTTTTAGACCCAGTTTTATTCTCAGTTTCTGCCCTGGCTAAGGGGACCACATGATGCAATTTGTCTGTGATAGTCCCAGAGGAATTATTAACAGCATTTTTTTAATTCTCAAAACTCTCCAGGTTTGAGTCCTACCCTTGGCTACCTCAATGATATCTGTGTTTGCAATTGCCGTAACACAGAAGTGTCCATGTTCTAGAGTTTAGCAATTACAATTTTCTTATTGAATAGCAGACTTCTTTGAGTAAGAGATTTCTTTTTATCAACATCAAATTTAATGGACACCTCTGACTACCTCCCTCATAAGACAAACTTCTTTTGAATAACAATAGATTATCTCTTATTTGTTTAGTTTAGCACTTCCCAAAATGTGGTTCAGGGACCCCTGTGGGTCTCTAGGACCCTTTCAGAAGGTCTGCCAGGTCAAACTACTTTAATAATATGACAAAGACATTATTTGCCTAATTCTCTCATTCTTTCACAAGTACACAGTGGAGTTTTACCTTTTCTTAAATTGAGATATAATTCGCATGCTATAATGTTCACTCTTAATGAACATTATATTATATACCATTCAGTGGTTTTTAGTATATTCACAAAGTTGTGCAAACATCACCACTGTCTAATTCCAGAATATTTTCATAACCAAAAAGAAACCCCATAGCCATTAGCAGTTAATCCCCATTGTGCCCCTTTCCCCAACCCCTGGCAACTAATCTACCTTCTGTTTCTATGGATTTACCTATCCTGAGCATTTTATACATATGTTATTATGCCATATGTGTACTTTTGTGTTTGGCTTCTTTTATCTGGTATAATGTTTTCAAGGTTCATCCATGTTGTAGCATGTATCAGAATTTCACTCCTTTTTATGGCTGAATAATATTCCGTTGTATGGATATACCACATTTTGTTTATCCATTCATCATTAAAGGACAGTTGGGTTGTTTCCATTTTTCAAAGATATTATGAAAAATGCTTCTGTAAACATTCATGTATAAGTTTTTGTGTGCAGACATGTTTTCATTTTTTCTTGGGTATATACCTAAATGTGGAATTGCTGAGTCATATAGTAGCATGATGGCATGAGACATGACAGGTCCCAAATGAGACCAGATGGCATGAGACATGACAGGTCCCAAATTGTCTGATTTTTTTTTTTTGATGTTTTTTGGTGTTTAACTTTTTTGAGGAACTTCCAGAATGTTTTTCAAAGTGACTGTACAATTCAGCGTTCCCACCAACCTTGTATAGGGTTCAATTTCTCTACATCCTTGTCAACACTTGTTATTGTCATCAGTCCTTTTTAATTCTAGCCATCCTAGTGGGTATAAAGCAGTCTTCCACTGTGATTTTGATTTGCATTTCTTTGGTGACCAGTGATCTTGAGTATCTTTTCATGTGCACATTTGCCATGTGTGTACCTTCTGTACAGAAGTGCCTATTCAAATCCTTTGCTCAGTTTTTAAAAATTGTTATTTATGTTATTTGTGTTATCATATCTTTTTATTGTTGAGTTGTAATCATTTTTATATATTCTGGTTACTAGACTCTTATCAGGTATATGATTTGCAAATATTTTCTCCCATTCTGTGGGTTGTCTTTTCACTTTCTTGGAGCACAAGAGTCTTTAATTTTGATGAAGTTCAATTTTTCCAGTTTTACTTTGGTTACTTGTGTTTTTGGTATCATATCTAAAATAACCAATGCCAGGGGTGTGGGGGGCTGGGTGAAATGGGGAAAGGTGGTCAAAAGGTACAAACTGCCAGGAAAAAATAAATAAGTCATGGGGATGTAATGTACAGCACAGTAACTATAGTTAATTGCGTACTGAAAGTTTCTAAGAGAGTAAATCTTCAAAGTTCTCACCACACACACACACATTTGCAACCATCCGTGGTGATGGATGTTAACTAGACTTATCGTGGTGATCATTTTTCAACATGTACAAATATCAAATGATTAAGTTATACACATGAAACTAAATAAGTCAATTATATATAAAAAACTAGATTAAAGCCAACAACAAAAACAAACAAATAACCAATGGCAAATCCAAGGTAACAGATATTTAAACCTATGTTTCTTCTAAGAATTTTACAGTTTTGATTCTTACACTTAGTTCTTTGATCCATTTTGAGTTAATTTTTGTATACAGTTTGAGGCACTATTTCATTTTTTGCATGTAGATATTCAGTTGTCCCAGCACTATTTATTGAAAAGACTCTTCTTTCCCCATTGGAGTGTCTTGGTACCTCATCATAGTAGTTTTACTTTTTCTTTTTTTTTTACTTTTTTAAATATAATTTTTAAAGGTTACACTCCATTTACAGTTACTACAAAATATATTCCCTGTGTTGTACAATACATCCTTGTAACCCATCTTACACCCAAAAGTTTGTACCTCCTACTCCCCCATTCCTATGTTGTACCCCCCGGCACCACTGGCAATCACTAGTTTGTTCTCTGTATCTGCGAGTTGGCTTCTTGTTTGTTATATTCACCAGTTTGTCATATATTATAGATTCCACATATAAGTGATATCATACAGTATTTGTCTTTCTCTGTCTGACTTATTTTACTAAGCATAATGCCCTCCAAGTCCATCCATGTTGCTGCAAATGGCAAAATGTTGTTCTTCTTTATGGCTGAGTAGTATTGCATTGTTTATATATGCCACATCTTCTTTACCCATCCTCTGTTGATGGACACTTAGGCTGTTTTCATATCTTGACAATTGTAAATAATGCTGCTATGAGCACTGGGGTGCATGTGTCTTTTTGAATTAGTGTTTTTGTTTTTTCATATATATACCCAGGAGTGGAGTTGCTGGGTCATATGGTAGTTCTATTTTTAGAGAGTAGTTTTACTTGTGCCTGATTTTTTCTTGCTTCTAAGTTAGTCTTGACCAGTTGCTTCTTTCACCCAAGTTCAAAGTGCACATTCCCAGACCAAGCACTGGCTGCTAGATAATTTGCTGGGAAACTGCTTTACAGAAAAATATCAAAGGTGAAACAGGGCAGTGCAGAAGGATGAAGATGAAAACACAGACTGTCATTATACTCTGTAGGGCCTTTCAAATTATGTATGGATACTAGGCTTTTTTTTTTCCATAGTGGAGAGGCATTGATATGTCCAAACAGGAAAGTAATGTGGTCAGATTCATTTGGGAAGAGCTTTCTGGTGGCACTGTGGAGGATGTATCATTGGGTAAGTTTTTAGGAATGGAGACATAGACCAGTTAGGAGGCCAGTAATCGTAGGGGATGGCGAGAGCCTGAACAAAGAGCAGTGGTCTTGGAGATGAGGGAGACGAGAAATTTGAGAGCATTGCAGTGGTAAAGTGAAGAGACCTCGATGATGGATGCAGTGGGGAGGTGGGGATGAGAAGACAGAGTCAACATAATGTTCAGATCGCTGGTGGATGGGGGTGGGGAGCCTTCTTGATGCCATGACAGAGTGACTCCACATTCTAGTTCACCTGGGACTCTCCTAATTTTAGTACCGAAAGTTTCACGTCCCAGAAAACTCTCAGTCCTGGGAAAACTGGTACAATTTTTCGCCCTATTCACGAGCCTGATATGTTGGCTCCTGAGGTCACCACACCAGGCACCTTCATGGCCACTAAGCTGCCACCTCCCCAATCTCTGCCAAGTTTTATAAATTAATGTATTTGCATCCCACTTTCAGTTCCTGATCCAAGAAAAAATCACCCATCTGGGCAGGACATAAGAGCAATTGACCAGGGTGCTCTGTAGACCCCTCCTTTCAGTGGCTGCACTCCGTTTCCCATATTCCCAATAGCAAACAAGACAGGCTACTCAGAAATGACTCTAGCTCCTGTGTCTTTAGATAGGCTCACTTTAGGAGCCCTGTGCTCTGTGCCTTCCTCGCTAGTTGGCATCCAAGTATGCTGTCCCATATGAAGTCGGAACTAGTGGTGAGTTGGGTGAAAAGAGCACAAGCTTTGGAATCAAACAAATCTGGATCTGGACTTGGTCTGAGTGACCTTAAGCAAGTTACTTCACCTCCTGAAGCCTCATCCGTAAAAATGAGATTGCCATTGGAAATCAAGGGTATGACAAAATACTAGCCATCAGTAATTTGATTTTTCTTTCCTTGGGTCTTTATAATTTCAGGGGATGCCTCCTTCCCCTGAGGGGAGCGTTTGAGGTCCTTCCACTCTTTCAGCCTTGCTGCTTCCCGGTTCAGATTTTCTGTTTCCCCAGCAGACTCTGCCAAGATGCTGAGTGGCTGGCGCTGAACCTGCCTGGGAGGTAACATCCCTACAGGAGAAAAGAAAGGAAAGAATGGCCTGGAGGAAACATGCTAGTGGTTTCCAGGACTATTAGGTTCACACTAACTCCACAGGTGATTTCCTGGTTGACTGTTTATAGAGTCACACATAGGCATTCATACATATTTAATACTGACAACATTTCCTTTCTAGAAAGAATGAACATTTCTAATTTTTAAATAATGATTGATGGATAATCCTTCTTTGTTTGGAGAAATCAATGCCACAATAAGTATAATAACTAACATTTCTTATCCAGACAAATGCATATTTTGAAGCATAGAAGAAGGATTGGTTTGTGAAGTTGAAAGTAACTTATGCCTTAGAAAAAACTGTTTATGTCCTTGTTGGCATTTTTGCCAGCCAAGGAGGGGAAAGGTGGACATAATCATATGTGTAATCTAAGTTTCTGGGAAGGTAGATTTCAAAAATTTTATAGGAAATGTGAATTTGTGCTCAAAGACAGGAAAATGCCATCCTGATGGTCAACAGGGCAAAAGTCATTGCTATTAACTCTATGTATATCAGAGAGTGAGGTGTCTGCCTAGAAAGGGAGATGATTCAGTAGGCCTGAGTTAATGATAGTATCCAAAAGCTACTTTCTAATGCGAGAGTGTCAACTTGAAGGGAGGTACTTGGAGAAGGGAGCTTGCTGAATACATTATCAATGATTTTGAATAAAAATGGGGTGGACACTCATTAAATATGTGTATAGCATGCGTGTGATGAATTACAGAAGTCATGGCAATTTAAAGCATGTGTAAAAAAATCTAACATGATGAAAATTAGTAGGGAAAATTTGCCGTATTTACTAAGATGACAAGACAGAGATTCCTTAGCTATAGCACATAGAAAAATAGTTTCAAAGTTTATGGGATAGCAAGCTCAAAATATTTCAGCAATGTCATGGGGCAAATGCAGCCGGTGTTGCTATAGGAACCACATCCAGAACCAGGGAGGTGATAGTCCGGTTCTGTTCCTGTCTGCCAAACAGCATCTGCAATAGAGCATGGAACTCAGGCACCAGCCAGGGATATAGAAAAAGACTAGTCCATGTTCTTAATTTAAGATGAGCTCCCAAGATTGTGAAGAAACTTAAAATCTGAGACGTGAGAAATGGTTGAAGCAAATGGGTAAGGGAAGACTTCAAATATATAAAGGCTGTCATGTGGAAGAGCAGCTTGATTTCCCTCCCAATGATCCCAAAAAGCAGAATTAAAACAGTAGATGGAAGCTACAGGAAGACAAATTTTGGCTCAACTTCCAGGGGAAAAAAAATCTAAGAGAGAAGAGAGGGGATATTTAAATATGGAATGAGGGATGAGTCATTCAAGAATGGGCTGGGAAAGAATGGGCTTTTGGGCACCGATATTTCCTGGGGGGGCTAGAACAATTTTCCAAACCAGAGATGCTATGATTCTCTAAAAGTAGAGAAAAACACATTAGATCAAGACTCTTGCCGTGAAATTTTATAATTAGTTATTTTAGGGACTGTGAAAATGGAGATTATTATGAAAGATACCAGAGTGCTCAGAATTAATTGCCCTCCCATAGCGCTTGTCTTAAGCTCTACAAAGCCACCAGGAGTTCTTGGCTGTATACATGCTGTCTTCCCCATTCGATGGCAAGGTCCCTTGTGAAGGGACAGTATCTTATTCACATCAATGCAATCACTACAAGAGTCTATTTTATTAGCCCTGTTTCTTTTAAAAACCTCCCAGAATTCAAACTATTCCTCACCCCTATCTTTTTTTTTTTTTTTTTTTTTGCGGTACGCGGGCCTCTCACTGTTGTGGCCTCTCCCGTTGCGGAGCACAGGCTCCGGACGCACAGGCCCAGCGGCCATGGCTTACGGGCTCAGTTGCTCCGCGGCATGTGGGATCTTCCCGGACCGGGGCACGAACCCGCATCCCCTGCATCGGCAGGCGGACTCTCAACCACTGCGCCACCAGGGAAGCCCCCCCTATCATTTTATATCATGTTTGTCCAGGCCAGAAGTATATATTAAGCTGACCCCTCATGGTCTGTCCATTAATGTGGTTTAACTGTACAGTCCTACAAATGAAGAAGAAAATATTGTTCTGAAAATGTATCTCTGTGAGTCTATGGTAAAGAAAATGGACAAAAATGAAAGCATAAATAACTTGTCAGAACAAATGTTGGTATTTTTCTTCATAAGGTTGTAAGTAGTCACGAGGCACACATTTCCTTCCCTTAAACAATGAGTTGCCTCTATAAGCAACCATTTTGAACTGAAAGCCACCAAACCCAAATAGTAGCAAAGTCAAGTGGTGAAGAGTAGTGAATGCGGTAGCTATGCCAGAAGAAAGTTACTCCACGCGGCCCCCGGCTGACTCCTTGTATTCATGTTAACGACATGTTGTGAGATAGTCCACACTTAGGTAGAAATGAATTTCCAAGGAAGATGGGTCAGCTTCACAGTAGGCTGGATTGTGTCAATGCCACTTGCTAACGCTTAAAATGAAATCACCTTTAGAAACTTTTTCTTTTCATTGTCATCAAGGACAAGAGATGTACCGAGCTCAAATGGACAATATTTTTGGTAGCAAAATGGTGGGAGAAATACCAATTTTTTTCTGAGGGAGAAAAATGGACCCATTTGGCTATGAGCAACAAAACAGTGAATTCATAGCAGCACTAACGTTACCAGGGGAGAACTTGTACCTTTCTAGTTTCTTTAAACTGGTCTCGAGCTATACCCAAACCAGTTTCTGATTGCCTAACTGAACCCTGTGAAATCCTTTTGACTCTAGAAAAGAAGTGAGCACTTGGATCAGCTGGGATCACAGAGTTGTTCTATGTGATCTATTGCTGGGGATCCTCAGCTTCCATTTTTTGGAGTCCTGGAGTCATAGCAGTCCTCTCAGAGCACCTTACACTCTGGTCTGCTTTCCCACCCAGGTGCTGACAATAAATGCTACATTTGGGAGTCCTGGTTCACCTCTGCATACCCTGAAAGTTCTCATGAGGAGTCCCAAACTGCCTCCTGTGTGAAAGCTGCTGGAATAGGACTATTTCATAAGGCAACTGGGCAGGCAGGTGAGGGACAAGCAGGGAGCGGGAATAAACAGAGTTCTAGACATTTTTGAGTAGCTTTATTCAGTTTCCTTTTCTAACAATGTGCTAAGTGTTCCAGAATGTCCTTTCTCTTCCATTCTCCCCAACATCCCCCTCTTCCTTCCTCCATCCCTGAATCTTCCCGTCTCATCCCCCAGAGAGCCCAAGATAAAGACATGGTCAGGCTTAGTCAAGAGAAAACCATCCCGTGCACCCTGGTGGAGGGTGTGACCAGTTGTGTCTGGGCAGGAGTGCTAAGGTGTCCAGGAAGCTGCTGTTCTTGCCAAAAATAGATCTGCCTCTTGTGGAATTTGCTTTGCTTCTCGGTTCATGGGAGTTCAGGTCACCACCTCATAGGACACAGTTCAGTCTTTCTCTGTTCAGTCAGTCATTTACTTCACGGAATTAGAGGAATGATTATTGAAGTTGTGGTTAATAATGAACAATATACCAATTTAGGTGTCTAGGGAGTTGCGCATGAATCTGGAGTCTCTAGGGTAGATTATCCTACCCTAGGTAATGCCTTTATCCTTTATTTTAGGAAATGAAAATAAAAACTGATACAGTTCATTGACATGGGCCTGGAAATTGCACTACATACACATTATCTGTACATTTCACTTTCATCAAGAGAATTCATCACCTTAAAGAATAGAACAGTGAGCATGAAGAAATCGAAAATATTAAAAAGTGCCAAAGTAAATGACTACTGGATGCTAATTACGAGGGGAAAAAAATGATCTTAGTTTTCATAGTATCTGAAAAGGTTTTAGGGCACAGCTCACATACGGAACTCAGGGAGTAAACACTTTACAGTACAGTGTCTGGAAATGATAGAATTTATGATGATAACTGGAATATATAAATGGGGATACACGATGAGTGAGTTTCAGAATTAGGGACTAGTGAAGGCCTAGAAACAAATGACTGTGAAGAGAAAATCTGTCTTACATTCCTGCCTCTATAGTCTCAGCAATAGCAATCAAGTCAAAATGGCATGCACTTTGGCATCCACAAATTCTAAGAATGAAGCCAATGTGGTCTTTTTATGTACAAATGTGCCTGGCTGCTTTCACCAACAGGAAAAGCATTTTGACTTTTCTTTCCTTGGTCAAAGCATACACTCAGCATATACACTTTCTCATCTAAGTATTTATGGGTATATTTGGAATGGAGCAAATACTCCCCCACTGAACAAGCCATACGTCTTTGAAAACCTAAATACTTAATTGAAGAACTGCTCCTGTGGGCTTTCCTGGTGGCGCAGTGCTTGAGGGTCCGCCTGCCGGTGCAGGGGACGCAGGTTCGTGCCCCGGTCCGGGAGGATCCCGCATGCCGCGGAGCGGCTGGGCCAGTGGGCCGTGGCCGCTGGGCCTGCGCGTTCGGAGCCTGTGCTCCGCGATGGGGGAGGCCACGGAAGTGAGAGGCCCGCGTACCGCAAAAAAACAAAACAAAACAAAAAAGAACTGCTCCTGTAACCCATACTATATAAGCAATGGGGTTAATTTGTTCCCATTTATCTATATTTATAGGCAAATTTAGAGAAATTTTTCACTGAGTAGTCACTTGTTGCTTTGCTAGGGTTTATTGAGGATTTAAGACTTACATGCATTTTTAAAATAGTAATTAATGTCAGTGTGTCTACTCACAGGGAGATGCATCTTACAGATACTATGTCAATGATTCTCAAATTTTAGTGTGCATAAAAACTATGTAGGGAGCCAACTAAACATGAAGCCACATTTTGACCTAATAGGGCAGGGACTCTGCACTTTTGTCAAGCACTCCAGGTTATTTGAATACAGTTGGCCAAAGGAGCTTCCCAGGTGGGTCCATGGAAAGTCAGGAATTGTCAGGATGGATTTGTAGAAAGCAGCAGATTTGAGATGAGTCTACTGGGTCAAACTTCAAGGATGGGTGGGATTTAAAGACAGAGAAGGGAAGCATTTCCTTGGAAGAGGGAAAGGCCTGAAGCAGAGCACAAATTTGAGAGTAAATATGGCATAAGAAAGAGAAAACCATAAAACAAGCCTGAGAGAAGCCTAAGGGATGGCACATAAAGTCTGGTTTCCTTTTCCCCCATGTTGATTGTCTACACAACTAAAGTCTTTATGAAAATAAGCAGACTATATAAAGAAGGAATCTTTCTATTTGTGGCTGAACCTGCTTTTCACATAAGGTATGTCCAATCATAAGTCTCAATGGACATTAAGAAAGCAAGCCCTAGAGCTACAGTCCCTAAGCCAACCAAACCATGTACATACATACAAATGCTAGGTTTCAGGTTTTAGTGTGTGGTGTCAAACTAATAGTCATTATGGTAGACACGTGACATAGTACCAAAAACACCCCACATTGCCTTAGGTCCCAGAAATAACTGGATTTAAATCATTATACCACTTAGTACCTGGGAATTTTACTTGGCCTCTTTGAATTTTAGTTTCCGAATCTGTAAAGAGAAACAATTATAAAAATACACACCGTACCAATCCCTTGTATTGGGTTTTTTTTTTTTAACACATCTTTATTGGAGTATAATTGCTTTACAGTGTTGTGCTATTTTATGATGTACAAAAAAATGAATCAGCTATATGCAAACATATATCTCCATATCCCCTCCTTCTTGAGCCTCCCTCCCATCCACCCTCCCTATCCTACCCTTCTAGGTCATCACAAAGCACCGAGCTGATCTCCCTGTGCTATGCAGCAGCTTCCCACTAGCTATTTTACATTTGGTAGTGTATATATGTCAGTGCTACTCTCTCACAATGTCCCAGCCTCCCCTTCACCCCCATGACCTCAAGTCTGTTCTCAACGTCTGCATCTTTATTCCTGCCCTATCACTAGGTTCATCAGTACCATTTTTCTAGATTCCATATATATGAGTTAGCATATGGCATTTGCTTTTCTGACTTACCTCACTCTGTGTGACAGACTCTAGGTCCATCCACCTCACTACAAATAAGTCAATTTTGTTCCTTTTTATGGCTGAGTAATATTCCATTGTATATATGTGCCACATCTTCTTTATCCATTCGTCTATCAATGGACATTTAGGTTGTTTCCATGTCCTGCTATTGTAAATAGTGCTGCAATGAATATTGTGGTACATGTATGTTTTTGAATTATGGTTTTCTCAGGGTATATACCCAGTAGTGGGATTGCTGGATCATATGGTAGTTCTATTTTTAGTTTTTTAAGATATCGTCATACTGTTCTCCATAGTGGCTGTACCAATTTACATTCTTACCAACAGTGCAGGAGGGTTCCCTTTTCTCCACACCCTCTCCAGCATTTATTGTTTGTAGATTTTTTGATGATGGCCATTCTGACTGGTGTGAGATGATATCTCATTGCAGTTTTGATTTGCATTTCTCTAATGATTAGTGATGTTGAGCATTCTTTCATGTGTTTGTTGGCAGTCTGTGTATCTTCTTTGGAGAAATGTCTATTTAGGTCTTCTGCCCATTTTTGGATTGGGTTGTTTGTTTTTTTGTTATTAAGCTGCATGAGCTGCTTATAAATTTTGGAGATTAATCCTTTGTCAGTTGCTTCATTTGCAAATATTTTCTCCCATTCTGAGGGTTGTCTTTTCGTCTTGTTTATGGTTTCCTCTGCTGTGCAAAAGCTTTGACGTTGCATTAGGTCCCATTTGTTTATTTTTGTTTTTATTTCCATTTCTCTAGGAGGTGGGTCAAAAAGGATCTTGCTGTGATTTATGTCACAGAGTGTCCTGCCTATGTTTTCCTCTAAGAGTTTGATACTTTCTGGCCTTACATTTAGGTCTTTAATCCATTTTGAGCTTATTTTTGTGTATGGTGTTAGGGAGTGATCTAATCTCATACTTTTAAATGTACCTGTCCAGTTTTCCCAGCACCGCTTATTGAAGAGGCTGTCCTTTCTCCACTGTACATTCCTGCCTCCTTTATCAAAGATAAGGTGACCATATGTGCATGGATTTATCTCTGGGCTTTCTATCCTGTTCCATTGATCTGTCTTTCTGTTTTTGTGCCAGTACCATACTGTCTTGATTACTGTAGCTTTGTAGTATAGTCAGGAGTCCCTGAAGTCAGGGAGCCTGATTCCTCCAGCTCCGTTTTTCGTTCTCAAGATTGCTTTGGCTATTCGGGGTCTTATGTTTCCATACAAATTGTGAAATTTTTTGTTCTAGCCCTGTGAAAAATGCCAATGGTAGTTTGATAGGGATTGCATTGAATCTGTAGATTGCTTTGGGTAGTAGAGTCATTTTCACAATGTTGATTCTTCCAATCCAAGAACATGGTATATCTCTCCATCTATTTGTATCATCTTTAATTTCTTTCATCAGTGTCTTATAATTTTCTGCATACAGATCTTTTGTCTCCTTAGGTAGGTTTATTCCTAGGTATTTTATTCTTTTTGTTGCAATGGTAAATGGGAGTGTTTTCTTGATTTCACTTTCAGATTTTTCATCATTAGTGTATAGGAATGCCAGAGATTTCTGTGCATTAATTTTGTATCCTGCTACTTTACCAAATTCATTGATTAGCTCTAGTAGTTTTCTGGTAACATCTTTAGGATTCTCTATGTATAGTATCATGTCATCTACAAACAGTGACAGCTTTACTTCTTCTTTTCCGATTTGGAGTCCTTTTATTTCCTTTTCTTCTCTGATTGCTGTGGCTAAAACTTCCAAAACTATGTTGAATAAGAGTGGTAAGAGGGGGCAACCTTGTCTTGTTCCTGATCTTAGTGGAAATGCTTTCAGTTTTTCACCATTGAGGACGACGTTGGCTGTGGGTTTGTCGTATATGGCCTTTATTATGTTGAGGAAAGTTCCCTCTATGCCTACTTTCTGCAGGGTTTTTATCATAAATGGGTGTTGAATTTTGTCGAAAGCTTTCCCTGCATCTATTGAGATGATCATATGGTTTTTCTCCTTCAATTTGTTAATATGGTGTATCACGTTGATTGATTTGCATATATTGAAGAATCCTTTCATTTCTGGAATAAACCCCATTTGATCATGGTGTATGATCCGTTTAATGTGCTGTTGGATTCTGTTTGCTAGTATTTTGTTGAGGATTTTTGCATCTATGTTCATCAGTGATATTGGCCTGTAGTTTTCTTTCTTTGTGACATCCTTGTCTGGTTTTGGTATCAGGGTGATGGTGGCCTCGTAGAATGAGTTTGGGAGTATTCCTCCCTCTGCTATATTTTGGAAGAGTTTGAGAAGGATAGGTGTTAGCTCTTCCCTAAATGTTTGATAGAATTCGCCTGTGAAGCCATCTGGTCCTGGGCTTTTGTTTGTTGCAAGGTTTTTAATCACAGTTTCAATTTCAGTGCTTGTGATTGGTCTGTTCATATTTCCTATTTCTTTCAGATTCAGTCTTTGCAGGTTGTGCCTAAGAATTTGTCCATTTCTTCCAGGTTGTCCATTTTATTGGCATAGAGTTGCTTGTAGTAATCTCTCATGATCTTTTGTATTTCTGCAGTGTCAGTTGTTATTTCTCCCTTTTCATTTCTAATTCTATTGATTTGAGTCTTCTCCCTTTTTTTCTTGATGAGTCTGGCTAATGGTTTATCAATTTTGTTTATCTTCTCAAAGAACCAGCTTTTAGTTTTATTGATCTTTGCTATCGTTTCCTTCATTTCTTTTTCATTTATTTCTGATCTGATTTTTATTTATTTCTTTCCTTCTGCTAACTTTGAGGGTTTTTTGTTCTTCTTTCTCTAATTGCTTTAGGTGCAAGGTTAGGTTGTTTATTCGAGATGTTTCCTGTTTCTTAAGGTAGGATTGTATTGCTATAAATTTCCCTCTTAGAATTGCCTTTGCTATATCCCATAGATTTTGGGTCGTCGTGTCTCCATTGTCATTTGTTTCTAGGTATTTTTTGATTTCTTCAGTGATCACTTCGTTTTTAAGTAGTGTATTGTTTAGCCTCCATGTGTTTGTATTTTTTTGTTTGTAGATTTTTTGATGATGGCCATTCTGACTGGTGTGAGATGATACCTCATTGCAGTTTTGTTTTGCATTTCTCTGATGATTAGTGATGTTGAGCATCCTTTCGTGTGTTTGTTGGCAATCTGCATATCTTCTTTGGAGAAATGTCTATTTAGGTCTTCTGCCCATTTTTGGATTGGGTTGTTTGTTTTTTTGTTATTGAGCTGCATGAGTTGCTTGTAAATTTTGGAGATTAATCTTTTGTCAGTTGCTTCATTTGCAAATATTTTCTCCCATTCTGAGGTTTGTCATTTCATCTTGTTTATATTTTCCTTTGCTGTGTAAAAGCTTTTAAGTTTCATTAGGTCCCATTTGTTTATTTTTGGTTTTATTTCAATTTCTCTAGGAGGTGAGTCAAAAAGGATCTTGCTGTGATTTGTCATAGAGTGTTCTGCCTATATTTTCCCCTAAGAGTTTTATAGTGTGTGGCCTTACATTTAGGTCTTTAATCCATTTTGAGTTTATTTTTGTGTATGGTGTTAGGGAGTGTTCTAATTTCATTCTTTTACATGTAGCTGTCCAGTTTTCCCAGCACCACTTATTGAAGAGGCTGGCTTTTCTCCATTTTATATTCTTGCCTCCTTTGTGAAAGATAAGGTGACCATATGTGCATGGGTTTATGTCTGGGCTTTCTATACTGTTCCATTTATCCATATTTCTGTTTTTGTGCCAGTACCATACAGTCTTCATTACTGTAGATTTGTAGTATAGTCTGAAGTCAGTGAGCCTGATTCCTCCAGCTCAGTTTTTTTCTTTCTCAAGATTGCTTTGGCTATTCAGGGTTTTGTGTTTCCATACAGAGTGTAAAACTTTCTGTTCTAGTTCTGTGAAAAATGCCATTGGTAATCTGATAAGGATTGCATTGAATCTGTAGATTGCTTTGGGGAGTACAGTCATATTCACAATGTTGATTCTTCCAATCCAAGAACATGATATATCTCTCCATCTGTTTGTATTATCTTTGATTTCTTTCATCAGTGTCTTATAGTTTTCTGCATACAGGTCTTTTGTCTCCTTAGGTAGGTTTATTCCTAGGTATTTTATTCATTTTTTCCAATGGTAAATGGGAGTGTTTCCTTAATTTCTCTTTCTGATTTTTCATTGTTAGTGTATAGGAATGAACTGTATTGGGTTTTGAAGACTAAATGAGGTAGTAACCTTCCTGACACAAAGCAGTTGATTGTAAATGGATGAGCAGTATTTGTAATATTTTTATATTCATAGAGATGTTTTAAATGGACTAATCCATAGTTACACAATGGTGTGATTCATTTTAGGTCAGATAGATAAAACAGCACAATTCTGATGCAGTAAGAGAGATATATGTTTTTCTATACAAATAAGAAATGAAAGTTGACAAGTGTGGAACTGGATAGCACCGTGATGTGATTTGAAAGATACCTTAAGATGTGTTTCCAAGTGGCCCAAAGTCTCCCATTAGAGTTTCACTCCCTGCTGGCTCTTGCAGAGGTGTGCCGCTCATATTAGTCTTTTGTGTTTAGTGTGAATTGTTTTCTCAGATCTTTTATCTCAACAACAATGGAGAGAAAACCCCTGAGGAAAAGGAAATTGGCTGGACGTAAAGCAAAGGTAGAACCATTTTGTGATAAAGGGCAGCCACAGAAGATGGAGCTGGCTAGAACCTCAGGCCATAAGAGGAGGGACCTGCAAGACTCGGTCTGGTGAGAAATGGGAGCCAGAATAGAGAAAACAGCGCACTGAGAGGAGGCCCTGACAAAATGTCAATTGTTTTACCTTTAGCCTTTGTCTGGCTTGAGTGCCACTGTTCCCTGCATGCATAGGCCTTCATTTCCATTAAATATCATACAAATACCTTTTCATTTTTGGTATCATCTCACAGAGTAAGATCTTCTAAGATGAGAAAATGAGGCTCAAATGGTCTCACCAGGTGGCTGAAGGAAATCTGAGAACAGACATGGTTTCTTCAAAAAATATATATAAAAATAGCATGCAATGAACTGTACTGAGTGTTATATAGAAAAAAAAGTATCAAAACTGCTTTAACTCTCCTCCTTTAATGTGTTTTTTAACGCTTTTATTACTGCTCACTATTTACTACTATTATTTATAATTACCCTCCTTTTTTTCACCTGAGAAATTCAAGATGTAATGTGCCTTTCTGGTTTGGAGACTTTTTTTCTGCTTACTGATTTTCCTGAATCACTATATATGATATATCTTTAGAAATTTAGACCTTTAGAGGCGAAAAAATGTTTTCTCATCCGCATTAACAATACAGTGAGGTGAGTGTTGGTGAAAGAATTATCTTTCTTGAAGGGAAAAGAAGGCAGAGTTATATTCATGGGGCATAGAAATAAGGTCTAAATGCTAACCACAGATTATTTAAAACTAAGGTTATTTGTGGCAAGAGAAATTGACTATAGATTATAGAAGGAAATGTGTTTTGTTTATACCTAGAGCCAGGTGCATAGTAGTTGTTTAGTTGAGGTTTGTTGTATGATTAATTTATGACACAATGAGAAACTAACCACTGAGTCCCTAGCCCTGAGGTGTTTCAAAACAGATCCTCCATGTCACTGTCAGAACAGTTCCCGTTTACACACACACACTCCTCTTGAATGGCCATATCTCTGTACAGATTATCTCTGTACAAATTCCCTGATAATTATACAGTCAATATAGTCAGTATCAGCACAATAGTATCAACTCAGTTCTGAAAAAGTCTTACGGGTGAGGGCTTATGGAAGACTTTATGGTAACTTTTGGTTTCCTATCCAAAGAGGTCATAGAGTCCAAGAAACACGGAACTTTGCTTTCGAACAGTGAAGAAATTATTGTGCAACTGAGTGTGGTACTGGGGAGAAAAATACTATTCACTCTCAGAAGCAGTGGTATTTATCTTTTGAATGAGAACAGAGAAGTCCTAAATGAGAGCGGTCAGGAGCTCTCCTCTGAGCCAAACTCCACAAAGGCAGTGCATTCGGCTGCCTCAATACCTTATCTGAGAAGTCCCAGAAGAACCCATCTGTAGCAAAAACTTGCCTTTTCACACTGGAATTCCTACTACTGGGGTTGCTATTTCGATTCACAAACTGAAAATGAGCTTCACTAGAAAGGGTACTGGAGGCACCCAGTAAAGACCTGCTCAAGGCACCACGCAAGTGTGGAGCCTCCAATTCAGGGAACATCAAAAGGTAAGGAGGGGCCTCATCGTGGGCAGACTCAGCCAGCCTCATGGTTTGCCTTCTCCTAGACTTGGCCAGTTCACATTCCAGTTAATGTGCACAGACTAAATCAGGACAGTTTTGCCCTTCAAAAACATAACAGAAAATGGTCTTTGAGTTCTTGCAAACACTCTTGAGCTTATCTCTCCATGTGAATTGTGACAGTAAAACAATAAAAATCGAGATTTAATTTTAACTCATTGGTGAGTCTGGGGCAGTAAATGAAGACGATGGGCTAGAGAAATATTAATCCAGGTTGGCTATTTAACGTCTGCCTTTTTTTGGAGGAGAACACTATTGAAGGCACCAGTTCGGGACAATGAAATTCTTCAGTTATATTTTAGTTTATCGCCGGTTTCTCCTTGTACTTTTCACTCTGTTGATTTTATTGCCACTGCCACTCATCCTCCGCAACAAGGTAAGTGAACCCGGAGAATGGGCTGGTGGGTTTTCTGATTTATCTAATTGTCCTTTATTGTTGCTATGTAATTGTCTGGCTCAGAGCTGAATGGGTGATGACACCTTGGGCTTGAAATCAGGATGGTTATACATTGTGTTTTGTCCATTTTTTCTCCTTTTTAATGATTAATGTTGTTGATCCTTGGTATGATTAACTGCAATAATTAAATAGTATATTCAGTCAGAATTGTTCTCTGCCTGGCAACCAGATGAGAGGAAGGGCAAAAGAATCACAGCCCTTGAGATCCTGTCATTCTAGTTATCAATCTCCAGAGAGCATCCTGGGTTAACACAATCCTTTCCCCTGAGACGAGGCAGCAATGTGACACTGGGGGAAGAGATAGAAGAAAACTTGGGAGTCCTAGGGAGGGTCTAGCGCAAACTAATTTACTTGACAGCTCCGTGGCTTGGTGTGGGCCATGGAATCTTCTGGAAATCTAGTTTCCTTATGCTTCATTGAAAGCATGAAGTAATTTTCCTTGGTTAATCAGAAAAGTCTAATAAATAACTGTACATGTTCTGAGCATTTGAGATTTTTTATCATTTTGGTGTGCTTGTAGGGATTTTTCTGTTTCCTTTTAAGTGTGGTCAGTCTAAGTCCAGAATAATAAACACAATGCATTTTTAATACCTTGGGGAAACGACTGTATCAGCAAACACTTAGTGAGCACCTTCTCAACGCCAGGCACGATGAGTGTCTCTTGGTGGTAAGAGGACAGTCACCAGAGTCAGAGTTAGGTCCCAGGTTTCCACTTAGAGGCTGTGTGACCTGGACAAATTAATTAACCTCTCTGTGCTTCCATTGTCTCATATGTAAGAGTGAGAGAGTAACAGGCTTGTTATGAGGATTAAATAAATAAGCACTCATCAAGCACTTACTTGGAGCTGTGGCTGGCACACAGTAAGTGGGCTAGTGAGAATCTCCCCAAATCTGTTGATCCCACAGCTGTGCAGTTCCCGCCACCCCATGATGCCTTTTCTCTGAGTAGAAGAGAACCTTTCTGATGTTCTTCTCTCATAAGCATTAACCAAGGTTATACTAGTCTGGGTAAAAATAGAATTGCAGTAATTATAATACTCCACCCTCCCTCAGAAGTCTGCCACTGTCTGAAGGAAAGTCGCATCAGCTACTGAAAAGTCTCTTTTGACTCTGTCAAGGCCTCCTCTACCTGCAAAGCCGGCAAGGGATCTGGCCTCTGCCACCCACAGCTGCGGGGTGTTTCCTTCAGGAGGAGGTGCAACGGAGGTCTCACAGTGCCCCGAGGAGCGGGGGAAGAACTCTCTCCCACTTTTCGCCAAATATTGTTCTGAACCCCCAAAGTTTTAGAGAATGTCTAGTGAAAACAGCGGGCACACTCCATGGTCTTTGGTTTGGTTGGCTTTGTTTTGCAAATTCTTTGTGACTAATCCTCCCCTGTTCCCCCTGCCCCTCCCACCCCAGCTAGTTCTGAGGACTCTTCTGTGAGTCTCTGGCAGCCACTAGATGACAAATGTGAATCACAGACATAGGGATTTCATCTGAATGCCCACCCCCCCCCCCGCCCCCGCTTCGAAGACTCGTCACTCCATCTAGTGCGCATGACGGCCTTCTTTTTCCAACTCCCCTGGTCCTACCCGTCCCCCAGACCTGGCTGACTCCTACCATGAGTACATCCTGATTCATACCTGGACACCTGCTCTATTTTAATATTTCTGGGTTACTCTCAGTATAAGTCCTTACTTATGGCAGAGAAAATAAGTTAAACTAGTCAAGACAAACTTTGGCCATGAGTGCATATCATCTGTGCTGCTCCTTTGACATATACACATATGACACTTTGAGTATCTTCCATAATTTTCAGAGGAAGTGAATATAAGCTCCTTGAAAAGGAAGAACAATTAAATTAATAGAAAGCAACATTCTCCATGCATGAGTCATTAATCAGAAAGTGCACATTAGGTCTGTGGGGAAACCTCGCAACAAGTTGCATTTGACAAACTGTGTTCCTCTTTCCTTTCCCTCTAATCAACTCATTTGTTAAAACTCAATTAATGTTAATGGGAGGATTTTTTTCTAGTACAGTAACATGATTTCATTTTTTGTTTACTCTAAATGCATACTTAACCATTCAATCAACCGCTAATCAAACCCAAAGAATATTATTTTAACTGCTGCATACAAGGAGAGCAAAACTTTGTTTCAGAGGATGTGGGCCTTTGGAGTGTTTAAAAGTTAGGTAGAGGCTTACTTTGACATGAATGCAAATCAATTTATTGTAAGCAAATCAATTTATTGTAACGTTCATGTTACCAAACCGGAGAACCCTATGCTTGCTTCCAAACCCACAATAATAGTCAAGCAAAACAAAGTCGATTTTGCTTTATAAAAGCACAGTGAATCTACATGATGTAGAACCAACAAACAATAAGTTATTGGCTGATTTTTTTTCATTTTCCTTCTGATTATTGAGTTGTTTCTATAGACCAGCCTTAACGCTTACCTTAATTCAAAAATGTAGCGTCAATTATGAGAGCCCCTAAGTGGCTTTGCAATGTAATGTTCAAAAGGGAGGGGAAGGGCTTCGCTTTGCAGACATGTGACCCAACAAAGGCCAAATAGATGCTACTGAAACTGGATTTGAACTCAAGTTCTGTCAGAACTCAGAATTCATGATTTAACAGTGGTTTTGTTTTACTCTTTTCTATATTTTGTACTTTTGAAGATTTATCCTCTATTTTGAAGAGTCACATAAAGTGTGGCTTGATAATCATTTCTGAACAACTCAGGCATAACTCTTTACAATAATGCTTTAGACAGGTCAGACCAGAGAAGAGGTGCATCTTTGCCATTTCCTCAATTGACCTCATGCAACTCAATGTCTTTAAAAGGTAGAGAATTGCAGTGATTCTAACCACTGGGGCGGACCTGTGAGAACTGGAGTAGCGGTCTCATGTGTGTCATTTGCTGAATGTCCCAGAGTCCCAGCTATACAAGCTTGTATTATCAGCTTGTCAGGATATGGTGCCCCTTCCCTTCACACCTGTGCCCAAATGTTTACCATGAGTCATGGCATTTAGTAGGCATCTTAAAATCTTCTAGTTGGAAGAGACCTTGGAACTGTGTATTTCAGTGTTTTCATGGAAATAATATTTTACAACGAAAGAAAATATGTACTGATATCACCCCAGAAGCCTATGAGCATAAGTCAAACAGAAGCTCAAATTGAATCCTTATGAATTAGGTATTGTAACTGGTCAAATTTTGCAGATTAGAAATGGAGATAGAAACATGCAAATAGCTTACCAAAATGTGGCTATACAGATGTTTCCAATCAACATCTGTCTGACTTTAGAGCCAGTGATCTCAACCACAACTGAGTATCTGTGTCTTTATAGCTTCCGAGGGTAATAAGTATACTCCTAACACATTGGTGTAAATGTCACTTTACTAAAGGAATTGTATTTCCTTATTGCTTTACACTGAAACATCAAAAATACTGTCCTTTTAATCATCACATAAGTATAAGGGTGGTCCTAGTCCTTTCCCAATTAGTTCGTGGTCAGTAAAACAAGCCTGTAGTGTAATTGATATTTATGTAAATATTTGAGTAAAATTAATAATTTCACTGAATTTTTCTTTTTGGAGAGGGAATATCTTAAATATTCCCAGATAAAAACTTGTTAAAATTGGCCTAGGCTATGTGCCGTAGTCCCAGTGATATTCACAGTGCAACTTTGTTCTTTTATGAGTATTTCTAGCAGCTTGTTAATTTTACTTCTCAGAACTCCGTACTATTTCTTTACTTATTTTTTTAGTTTCTTGGCTTTTCTTTGTATTTCTTTTGATGGAACAAAATGATAAAAAGAAGGCCAACTTTGTTTGAGGAGTTTTAATAGGAGAAAACTGAACAATAATATTTTCTGTTTGTAGACAGCATCCTTCCAGGTGTGTCACTCCATCTAATTTACCCATTCATTATGGACCCCCTTTTTTTTTTTTTCAGTTAAGGAGACAGGAAAACAGCCACACAGATACTGAGCAGCATTCCCTAGTTGACTGGTTGTAAATCTGAGACCAGATTTCAGGTTTCTGTCAGATACTTCAGGATTTCTCTGGAAGATATTTTACACCAGGAGAAACTTGAAGAGAGGAGAGGGGAAGAGTCAGCCGAGCAGAGAGCCTTAGGGCCCTGGACCAGCCCAGGTTAGGGATGGAGGAAACACAGCTGGGAGGGCCACCTGCTTCTGTTTCCTTCAGAGTCTATGCATCTGATGCACCGTAAATTTCAAAGTTATAATAGAAATTATAATAAGTAAAAGAAATGATACATAATGAGAGTCTTATGGTGCTCCATCTAGAAAAACTAAACAGGTGGGAAAAAGGTAGCTCTTGTAAAGAAATGTAAACCTTAAAGTGATAAAGGCTCTGATGGAAGGGGGAAAGTGGTAGGTTGAGAAGTCTGACAAACGAAAGGAAAATGAGTGGGAGAAAATTTAAAAAGACCACAGGTGAGAGAAGAGGGAGGGCAGAATTCTGAGAAAACATACAGAACTTTTAAAGGGGCAAATCAAGTAATGAAACAGTTAGATATTGTTTTTAATGTTGGTCTAAACTGTTGTAGAGTTTTAAGATAAAGGGGGGAGATGCTACAAACTCCAAGAAAGTGAACATTTTAGATACAAAAGAGCGTCAGAATGATGGAGGGCAAGAAAAAGAAGGCATGGAATCATGCTAATTAATGTGGTAGGAGATGAACAAAACCAGAAAATCCAAATGTGATATATATTTATTTCATGAATATTTGATGAGAACTTGCTAGGCCCAAAGTATTGTGCTCAGTGAACAGTGGCATATTACGCAGTTTAATGTTTCTGCTTTCAAGTAGCTTGCACAATTGCTGAAAAGTCAATATATACCATGGCCAACATTCATCACAAAATAAGGTTGTATATAAATCCATGCCGAATGATGGAAACAAATGATTTGTGTTATAGACATGTAATTAAAAGGTGAATATATCTCTAGGGATTCATTGTTCTTCAGCCCCTCCATTCCCCCAGCCACACACATCCCACTTGCCCACAACCTGCTGCTCCTTCTATTTTCCCTGTCTCGGAGAATCTGCTACCCCGTTTCCAGGTCTGAAATCTGTGTGTCATGTCAGATCCCTCAGATATTCCTAAGCCCTCATCACTCAGTCTATGTTGCTTTACCTCCTGAATCCACCCGCTTCCCATCTGTGTCTTCATCTCCGTTCCTGCTGGCACTGCTCTCCTCAATCCTGTCTTTTCCTCTCTCTTTCATAGACCATTTTCACACTCTTCCCCCAGAGTCTCCTGCCAGAGGACTATTTTTAAAATGTCAACCTCGTCCTATTGTACCACTGGTCAGACATCTTCCATGGCTCCCTTTTGCCGACAGGGGGAAAATATCTAAACCAAACATGTATATACTGATGGATCTTTGGGATTTTGCCATTTATTCCTCCTAATAGCCCTCCCCAAAGCCCCCAGTACCTATCTCCCGCATTGCATTCACATTTCCCATGGCGGCGATATTTCACTATCTGCCGCCCTAGGAGACCCATGATTGTTCTTCCCTCTCTTTCTCTGCACATGCTGCATCCTCCTCCTGGAATGCCCACTCCTTTCACCCTGTCCTTCTTGGGAAAGGCGGCTTGGGCTGTGATACAAACAGAATCATCCTCCATGCTCTCACTGCACAGTCGTGGAGACATCGGCCTCCATCGTAGCATGTATTCCATTTTGCCTTTATCTTTGCCTCCCCCTCTAAACTGCAGATACCTCAAGAACACAGAACATGTTGTTTAACTTGTTTCCTCCGGCCCAAGCACAGTGCCTGTCACACAGTTAGATAGTTGATAACTGTGCTGAACGGATGGATTAAGGACCTCTCGCAGCAGAAGGATATGGTACATAGCTAGATCTTGTAGGAGGGATAAGATACAGGAGAAAGGAGACGATGAAAGGAAAGAACTTCAAATAGAGTATAGAGAGCGACTAAGGGACAGAACAAGAATGTAGGTGTAACAGGAGTGTGTCTCTTCCATGAAGCTCTTCTTTTCCTTTCATGATACATATTTATGCCTTGGTTGGTAACAATAGTATATGTGAATGTCTACTGTCAGCCTCCTAACAACCATTAGTATAGTCAATATTATCCCCATTTTACAGATGAGCAAACAGACACTCAAAGAGATTAAGCAATTTGCCCAAAGTCACACAGCCTCTAAGGGGAATGGGAGGATTTAAAGACAAGCTGTCTGGCTCCCAAGCCCATTGATGCTGTTGCTTCCTTAATGGCATTTATATCAGATTTTTACAACCTCGTGCACCATTGTTCCTGCATTTGTAATTACAAAACACATGTTGAGATGAGGTCTCCCACTGCCTGGATTACAGAGCAACCACGACCCCTGATGACCAAATAATGTGAGCAAGAAATAAACTTTGGTTGTTTCAAGCTGCTGAGATTTAGGGGGTTTTGCCACAGCATAACCTAGGCTGTCCCAACTTATCTAGCATATTCTGAAAAACTCGCCAAGTGATTCTGTCATGCTACCCTCTGGCCCATGTCCTCATCTGTAAAATGGACAAGACTTAAAAGAGTTTTCAATGTTATTTGCGGACTGGCTGCCCCAGAGTCACCTGAGGTACTTACGGATGTGAAGTCCGGGGTGCTGCACATTTAACAGACTCATCATGATTCGGAAGCAGTTAATCCATGGCCTGACTTGTTATCACACCCTGGTGCACTGGAGAACAAGATGATCTCTATGGCTATGTCCAGTTCCACTGTGTGCATGGGGTGTGAATACAGCATGTCTCCTTTGCTAATTGCTTTTAGAAGTTAGATGAAAAGGAGTTAAAAATTCCCTTGTAACTGACATAGTGGAGCCACCAATTGCCTTTCCCTGCTACCCATTTTGGGCTGAAAACTAACTAGAAATGCTAATTATTTTTCCTTGACTTTGTAGTTGAGCTTCTTACTCTCCATCTTCCAAGATGGAGTCACTTTAACCTTTGCAGTTAATATGGATTGAGTCTTGAGAATTTCCTGCAGCAGTAGGGTAGGTGTGTCATGAACCATGCAAAGCCCTTTATGGGTTCTGTCAAATAATAACAGTGTTTTTCTTGTAGCACACAGATTTAGAATGCATTATTTTTCTCCTGTCTTAATTGCTTTGCATTCTTTTTTGAAAATCAATTGCAGTGAGTGAGGCCTGTGACTGGTCCTGCTCTTCTCAAGCTGTGCTGAGAGATGGTACCTACATATGTACTAATTCTTCAGTGAAATTATTCCATAATATCAGTCAGTGTGTCATTAAAAAGGGGGAGAAGAGGTGAAAAAACTATATTTTAAAGCCTAATTTATATTTCAATTCCACCCGGAACAGTAATTTGAAAGAGAACCAAGGTGATTTTTAAATATAATCAGCCACATTTCCCAAGATAATTTGACACTCAGAACTTCAGTAGGGGGGAGTCATTATCCACATTGCCTAGTCATAGGGTCATTTGCCTTTTCTGCCTCGGTAGCAAGTTCCTGGCTGTGCTTACTTGGGGTGGTTAAGACACCATATGACTAATATTGTGAAATGGGAAAGTGGGAGAGTGGCAGCTACTGGGAAGTGACCTATGCAAGTAAAAGTTTTAGTTCCAATTTCAGCTTATTAGCAAGAGAGGTGAGAACCTCCGGAGAACTATAGAGACAATTCACCCACCGGGATGAGCGCCAAAACATCCAGTGCCGGGCAAGTAGGAGCGAAAACAGAAAAGAGAACAAGGCAAAGAAAAGAGATTCCTAGGCTAAAGAATTTATGCCTAGTAGAGGGATTGTTTTATATAGGGATCAAAATATATGAATAAAAACAGCTGTAGGAAAGACACCGAGGGAAAAAAGCTTCATTCATTTAATAAATATTACTGGGCACTTACTGTATGCCAGGCATTGGTTTAAGTGCTGGGACTAAGGCAGTAAATGAAATGAGATGTGCTCTCATGGATATACTTGGATTGAACTCTACTACATACTAGCAATGTGATTATTGATCCTAAGTTCAACATGGAATTACCATACCTACTTTACAGAATTTTGGTAAGGTCTACATAAAACAAATATTATATCTGGCATGTTGCAGGCATTCATAAATGTTATTTTCCCCTCCTCTTACTTAGTCATAAGTCAGAAAAACAGATTTGCCTATTTATTTGGCAAATATCTTCACCTTTTAAATAAGATTTCCTATCTTTAAAGCCTGTGATTACCAGTCTAGATGAAGTTTGTACAATTAAGACCCCCCTCATCCCTTTCTCCACCATAAACACAAAGCTAATGAACAACTCTGTAGACCAGAATGGGTCAGAAAAGCACGCAAGCAGAGCAGATGTGAGAACCTGTGGTCTGAAGTGCTCCCACATCATTCTAGGGTCAGAGTTAATTTTAGTGCCACAAACAAGGGCTGGAGAATGGTTTTCTTGGCAACTATGACAGGCCCAAAAAAAAGCTAGACTGACCACTCTCTGTGGTGGCATTCAGAGGAGGCAGATTCTGCCCAGCCTCCCAGGCAGAGCTGATCCAAGCTTCCTGATCCACCTAGATGACAGGATTTGCATCGTCCTGGGAGGACAGGACCTCAGGCTGACAAGATAAGGCACACTCTGTACTATGAGCTAAGGACTGGCTGGAGGCAACTGTAAAACTTCTAGATGGTAAATAATGAGTACAGAAAGAAAAAACACAAAAACAAAACAACTACCATACAGGGTAAATCTGGAAATAAAATTTCAAAATGAAATAAGACAACCAAGAAAGTCTGACAATGAAATCAACACAGAGATGAAAACACTCCAAATAAAATGAAAATAACAGGGAAATCAATAGATGAAGAAAGGGGGAAAATCCACAATAGATGTCAAATTATTTTTAAAATAGAAATATACAATATTGTATTACAATATGCAATTACACACCAACATATTAAATAACCTAAAAGTGGATAAGTTCCTAGAAACATACAACTTATGAAGACTGAATCATAAGGAAACAGAAAACCTGAACAGACCAATAATGAGTGTGAGGTGCTTGAATCAGTAATCAAAAACTTCCCAACAAAGACAGGCCAGGACCAGGGCTTCACTGGTAAATTCTACCAAATATATTTTAAAAGAATTAACGCCAATCCTTTTAAAACTGTTCCAGAAAATTGAAGAGGAGCGAACACTTCCAAACTGATTTTATGAGGCCAACATTATCCTCATACCAAAGTCAGGCAAAGAGACAATACAATGAAAGGAAATCACAGGCTCCTCTACAAAGTACTAGCCAACCAAACTCATTAGCACATTAAAAGGATCATACAACATGAGCAAGTGGGATTTATCCCTGGGATACAAGGATGATTCAATATACACAAAACAGTTAATGTGATGTATCACATAAACAGAATGAAGGATTTTTAAAAATCACATAATCATCTCAATAGATGCAGACAAATCATTGACAAAATTCAACATCCTTTTATGATGAAAAACTCTCAACAAATTAAGTATAGAAGGAATGAACCTCAACATAATAAAGGATGTATATGACAAGCCCTGAGTACATAACATCATACTCAATGGTGAAAAACTGAAAGCTTTTCCTCTAGGATTAGAAATAAGACAAGGATGCCCACTCTCACCACTTCTATTTAATACAGTATTAGAAGTCCTAACCAGAGCAATTAGGCAAGAAAAAGAAATAAAAGGCATTAAATTGGAAAGGGAGAAGTAAAATGATCTTATGTGTAGAAAACTGTAAATACTGTACAAAAAACTGTTATAACTAATAAACAAATTCAGTAAAGTTGAAGGAGACAAAATCAATGCAAAAAATCAGTTGTTTTCTACACACTAACAACTAAGAGAAAAGAAAAATTTTTTTTAAAACCTATTTACAATAGCATCTAAAAGAATAAAATACTTAGGAATAAACTTAACCAGGAGTTTCACCTTCTAAAAACTATAAAACTTTAAAACATTGATGAAAGAAATTAAAGGAAACCCACATAAATAGAAAGACATCTCATGTTCATGGATTGGACGACTTAATATTGCTAAAATGTCCATCTACCCAAAGCAATCTACAAATTCAGTGCTATCCCCATCAAAATTCCTATGACATTTTTTACAGAAATAGATAAAACAATCTTAAAATTCATATGGAACCACAAAGACCTTGAATAACCAAAGGTATCTGAGCAAAGAGAATGAAGCTTGAGGCATCACACTTCCTGACTTCAAAACACATTACAAAACTATAGTAATTAAACAGTATCTTACTGGCATAAAGACAGACATATAGACCAATGAAACAGAATAGAGAAATCAGAAATAAAACCATGCATATGTAGTCAACTGATCTTTGACCAGGGTACCAAAAATACACAATAGGCAAAGGACTTGAATGGACATTTCTCCAAAGATGATATACAAATGACCAACAGACATATGAAAAGGTACTCAGTATCACCAATCATCAGGGAAATGCAAATCAAAGCCACAGTGAGTTATCACTTCACACCTATTAGAATGGTTTTAATTTTTTTAAAAAAAGATGTGTTGGTGACGATGTGGAGAAATTGGTACCATGGTATACTGTTGGTGGGAATATGAAATGATGCAGTCACTATGGAAAACAGTATGGAGGTTTCTCAAAAAATTAAAAATGGAACTACCATATGTATGATGCAGCAGTCTCACTTATAGGTATATAGCCAAAAGAATTGAAATCAGGATCTTGAATTAGTCTTTGTACTCCCATGTCCATTGCAGCATTATTCACAATAGCCATAATATGGAAACAACCTAAATGTCCATCAATGAATGAATCAATAAAGAAAAATGTGTTATCTATAGACAGCAGAATATTATTCGGCCTTAAAGTAAAAGAAGGAAATCATGTCATCTGAGACAACATGGATGAAATCATGTCATCTGCGACAACATGGAGGACATTATGCTGAGAAATAAGCCAGTGATAGAAGGAAAAATACTGCATGATTCCACTTTTATGAAGTATCTAAAATAGTCACATTCATAAAAGTAGAGAGTAGAATGGTGGTTGCCAAAAGTTGGGTGGAGGGAGAAATGGGGAGTTGTTCAACAGGTAAAAGTTTCAGTTATGCAAGTTCTAGAAATCTGCTGCACAGCACAGTAACCACAGTTAACAACAATATTGTATTGTGCACTTAAAATTTTTAAGAGGGTAGATCTCATGTTAAGTATTTTTAACACACACACACACACACACACACACACACACACATACACACACACACAAAACAAAAACAAACAAAACCCAGAATGGGGCCTCAGGAAACTTTTGGACATGATGGATATGTTTGTTACCCTGATCGTGGTGATAGTTACACAGGTATATGCATATATCCAAAACTCAGCAAACTGTATACAATATATATGTGCAGTTTTTTGTGTATCTATTAATCCTCATTTTTAAAAAAAGAAATATAAACCAAGAGCAGGTGAATATAAAAAAAAAGACTAGTTAGAAATCTTGGAAATGAAAAATAAAGTCTCTGAAATTCTTTTAAAAATCAAATTTTAAAAACTCAAGATATAATAAACTGTAAACTTTAAACTGAGTACACTTGAGGACATAATCAGTGAACTGATAAGAAAGAATACTAGGAATTCACCTAAAAATCAGACAGAATAATAAATAAATAAATATGCTTTACACGAAAGAATAATTTGAAGGATGAGTTCGGAATTTCCAACATACATGTAAAACGTATTCCTTCTGAAAAAAGAGGGACTAGAAGAGAGATTATATTCAAAGTAATAATGGTTAAAATTTTCAGAATTAAAAAAGATATGAATCCTCAGATAGAATATGCATTTCTAAGTACAAAATAATTTAATTAAATATTAGTCCATGTTTAGACACATCATAAATGAAACTTCAAACCACCGAAGATAAGGAGAAAATTTTAAAGCTACCAAACAGTAAAGAGAACAAAAATTATACAAAAGGATGATAATTAGATTAATTTCTCATTTTTTTCAACAATAATGAAGATGTCTAGTACAGATTTACATGACCCTTATGGGGAAAACTTCAAAATATTATAGAAGGAATTTAATGAATACCTAAATGAATGAAAGTGTTCATAGATGGGAATATTTTAAGGCCATTTCTTGTTTTATAAATTCTGTGTAATTTCAATAAAAATCTAAAATTCAAAATGTAAAAGCCTAAAACTATCAAGGCAAGTTTGAGAAAAATGTAAGATAAGGGACTTGAGGTACAGATTGTAAAACTTATTGAAAAGCTATAGTAGTTAAGAGAGTTTAGTAATTCTGCAAGAGTTGATGTTTGAAAGGCGGTGGGGGGAGTAGGTGATTGAGGGACAAAACAAGGAGTCCATAAACACATGTGCCTGCATTTGTAGCGATTTGGCACAGGAAATAATATAGCAACACAAATTAGATGGACCAAAGATGGACCATCTAATAAAAAAAGCCAGGGCATTTAGGTTATACATTTAGAAAAAAGGCTTCAGATTCTTCTACAAGTAAATTTAGGCCCTACACTTGAAAACAGCCTTTTTAAGTTTTAGAAAAAAATATGGGAATATAATAGAATATAGAAAGAATTTCTCATACAAGGTAGTAAAAGCACAGAATATAACAGAAAGGATTTTAAAATAACTGCATTAAAATTAAAATCCTCTTATCAACCAGAAATAGAATAAAACCAATTTCATAGATGAGTCAGAGAGTAAGACAAATATTTGCAAATATATACTTATAAAGAAATATTATTAAGAATCTAAAAATAACTCCACAAATTCATGATAAAAAGAAATAACTGAACAGAAAGATGGAAAGAGACTATAAATAAGGTAATTTTCAGGAGAGAAACAATTATGTTCAATAACCATGAAAAAAATACTTCAGTGGTATTCAAGCAGATGCAAATTAAGAAGAACTTTCCATACTATCAGATTGTCCAATAAATAAATTAGTCCAGTATGCCAATGGTTGGTGAAACGGAACATTCTCACATTGTTGGTGCTAATACTGTATAAACTGATACAACCATCTTGCATACTTTCCACTCAGAAACTTCGATAACTACTTTTATACACTAGCTTAGAAAATCTCTTTCCTATATTCACTTTGGAACTAAGTACAAAGATGTTCGTAGCCCGTAAACAGCCATCAGTAGAAAAACGGACATATGAATTCTAATGTATTTATAAAAAGAAATGCTCTATCCATTTAAAACAAATTAACAATAGGCCTTCATGTATCAACATGAATGCACTTGAAATAGATAAAACATTGAGTGAAAAAGCAAGTTGAAAAATCACATATACAGGAAATCTTATTTAATCTCAAAACCACATGATGTTTATTAATGCATTAATGTAGTAAAATGTAGTAAATACATGTAGTAAAATCACAAAAGCATGGATAGAGAGGACACACATTCTAGATAGTGGTTGACTTTCAGGATTTCAGAGAAGGAAGTGGAGTGGTGTATATAAATCTTGAATGTTTTATTTATTTCTTAAAAATTCAAGCAAATGTGGCAAAATATTAGCATTTAAAAATATGTGTACGAATGTGTTTATTATATAATTTTCCATATGTTCTTAATATTTCATAATTTAAAAAATGCTTTTAAAACATATACTGCTAGAAGGCTTCTTATGCTTCATTTTTTCAAAAATATCAAGGATCAGGAATCTCTTTTTTTAAATTTTTATAAGAGTATAATTGATTACAATGTTGTGTTAGTTTCTGCTGTACAGCAAAGTGAATCAGTTATACACACACATATATCCACTCTTTTTTAGATTCTTTTCCCATATAGGTCATTAGAGAGTACTGATCAGAGTTCCCTGTGCTATACAGTAGAAGGTCCTTATTAGTTATCTATTTTATATATAGTAATGTGTATATGTCAGTCAGGAACAGGAATTTCTTGCCCATATTGGTTGGTAATCATCTGCACGTAATCTCTCTGGTAGTTTGAGAGAATCTTCTTTTAACAGGAAAGGTGGAGATGGCCCTAAATGAGCCAGAAAGGCACAGCGTACACACACAGACCAGGAAAACACAGTCAAGTGACA